>NC_060075.1:19663863-19966893 GCF_922984935.1 Meles meles | reverse complement strand
CTAGTTATCTTGAATATATTTATGTACTTAAACTATTAAATGAGTTCTTTCAACAAAATAAAGGTGATGAGGTCTAAATGTGAGAAGTAGTAGATTGCCATCACTTTTTATGGTATAGAAACATGTAAGCCGGCTTATTAGGCAATATAAAAATGCTTCAGAATTCATAATCCATTCCAAACAACACTACCAAAAAAACAAATGAAAAAAAAATTATTTGAACTGAAAAAAAAAGATACATCCTATGCCTACTATAACAATATTGGCCTATCTGTATCACTCTCAAGGCCAAACATGTCCACAGTCCCTTCTAAAGAACATTTCTTGAGCCACGCAGAACCTGTGGTCTCCCTTGCTCTCTGGCCACAGCTTACTGGTGATCATCTAACTCAAGGCAGCATTCAGCCAGAGACCTAAGAACAAGAACACAAAGATTTACCCAACCAAAAACAATAGCAAACACTTGAGCCACTCAAATTCTATACGTCTTTTACCTTTTCTCTATCTCTCTATTGCAGTCTCAAATTTAAACTTGAACATTCAGAGCATAAGAAAAGAAAACAAAGAAAGAAGCTCTGATACTGAGTCAGAACCCTGAGGCATCATAAACTAAAGAGAGGTGGGAGCAGAAACCATAAGAATAAGAAGCATCCAGATTGGAAAAGAAGTAAAACGATCTCTATTCACAGATGGCTTGATCTTATAAATACACAAATCTCAAGAAATCCACTAAAAAACTATTAGAATTAATTTTTTAAATTCAGCAAGGGTGCAGGATACAAGATCAACTTACAAAAATAAACTGTATTTCTATACACTAGCAATTAACAAGAATGAAATTAAGAAAACAATTGCATTTATAGCAGCAAGAACATCAACTCAAGTCCCACGAACTGTTGGATAAACAAAATGTAGTATACCCAGGCAATGGAATATTATTCAGCAATAAAAAGGAATGAAGTACTGACATATGCCACAATATGGATGAACCTCAAGAACATTCCATCAGGTGAAAGAACTCAGTCATAGAAGACCACTTTGTTATGACTCCATTTGAATGAAATGTCCAGAGTAGGGAAATTCATTGGAAAAAAAAAAAAAAGCAGATTAGGTTTGCCAAGGATTAGGAGGATGTAGGAAGTAACTTCTAGTTGGAACAGGGTTTCTTTTTGTGGGGGGCGAGGGGAGGATGGTAATAAAAATGTTCTAAAATTGGATTATGGAGATGTTTGCAGAACTCTTTACATAGACCCTCATTGAATTGTATACTCCAAATGGATGGACTTATAATGCAAGCTTCATGCATACCAATGAAGAATTTATAGCTATCAAAATTAAAAACACAAGAAACAACAGCTGTTGACACGGAGGAGGAGAAAAGGGATCCCTCTTGCCCTGCTTGCTGGTAGGAATGTTAACTGGTGCAGCTGCTCTGGAGAACAGTATGGAAGTCCCTCATGAAGTTAAAAATAGAACTACCTAATGATCCATCAATTGCAAGATGAAGTATTTACCCAAAGGATAAAAAAAATACAGATTTGAAGGTTTACTTGCACCCAATGTGTATTGCCACATTATCAACAATAGTCAAACTATGCAAAGAGTCCAAATATCCATCAACTGATGAATGGGAAAGAAAATGTGTTATAAATACACAATGGAGTATTACTCAGCCATCAAAAAGAATGAAATCTTGCCATTTGCAACAACATGGATGTAGCTAGAGTGTATTATGCTAAGGGAAGTAAGCCAGTCAGAGAAAGACAATTATCATATGATCTCACTCATATGTGGAATTTAAGAAACAAAACAGACGAACAGGGGCACCCGGGTGGCTCAGTAGGTTAAAGCCTCTGCCTTCGGCTAAGGTCATGATCCCAGGGTCCTGGGATCGAGCCCCGCATCGGGCTCTCTGCTCAGAGAGCAGCCTGCTTCCCACTCTCTCTCTGCTTGCCTCTCTGCCTACTTGTGATCTCTGTCTATCAAATAAATAAGTAAAAAACCTTTTAAAAAATCTTTAAAAAAAAACAGACGAACATATGGGATGAGGGAAAAGGGGGAAAGGAAAGAGGGAATCAAACCATAGGAAACTCTTAAAGACAGAGAACAAGCTGAAGGGTGATGGAGGGAGGTGGATGGGGGATAGGTATTAAGGAGAGCACTTGTGATGAGCACTGGGTTGTTTATGTCAGTAATGAGTCACTGACTTCTACTCCTGAAACCCACATTGCATCATATGTTAAATAACTAAAATTTAAATAAATGAAAAAAGAATAAATACAACCTCTTAAACTTAGATCCAAGGAAATCCATATATAAGAAACTGTCTCCAAGACAAGTATCATATGATCTCACTGATAGGAGGAATTTGAGAAACAAGACAGAGGATCATAGGGGAAGGGAGGGAAATATGAAACAAGATGAAACCAGAGAGGGAGACAAACCATGAGAGACTCTTAACTTCAGGAAACAAACTGAGGGTTGCTGGAGCGGAACTGGGTGGGAGAGATGGGGTGGCTGGTTATGGACATTGGGGAAGGTATGTGCTGTGAAGTGTGTAAGACTGATGATTCACAGACCTGTACCCCTGAAACAAATAATACTTTATATGTTAATAAAAAAATAAGAAAGTGTCTCCTATGCAGTTTTGTTTGTCATTTACTAGGGATTTAAATTATTTAACAATTTTTAATTTGAATAAAGAATAATCTGCAGAACACAAACTTCCAGAATATGTAAAATATGTGTTTTCAATTATAGGCATGGGTTCTGCAATGTTTAAGTGTATCAAATTTGGGCACCTGGGTGGCTCAATCTGTTAAGCATCTGTCTTCGGCTCAGGTCACGATCTCAGGGTCCTGGGATCCAGTCCCACATGGGGCTCCCTGCTCAGTGGAGAGCCTGCTTCTCCTTCTCCCTCTTCCTGTCACTCCCCTTCTTGTGCTTTCTCTCTCTCTGTCAAATAAATAAATAAAATCTTTTCAAAAATTTTTAAAAAATAAAAGTATCTAGGGGTGCCTGGGTGGCTCAGTGGGTCAAGCCTCTGCCTTCGGCTCAGGTCATGATCTCAGGGTCCTGGGATCAAGCCCTTCATGGGGGGTGGGGGTCTCAGCAGGGAGCCTGCTTCCCCCTCTCTCTCTTCCTGCCTTTCTGCCTACTTGTGATCGCTCTCTCTCTGTCAAAGAAATAAATAAAATCTTTTTTTAAAAGTATCTAATATCTTAAAGGCTGTATTTTCACTTTTCTTTTTTACCATTAAAAAATTCTAAAAAGAAAAAAAATTTTTAAAGATTATCTTATATAAATGTAAAAAGAAGGAAGACATTAACAGTAAAAATTGAAATAACTTACCATTCCACAAGTTTGAGATAACTAGTGTAAAAAATGTTTTCTTGGGGCGCCTGGGTGGCTCAGTGGTTTAGGCCGCTGCCTTCGGCTCAGGTCATGATCTCAGGGTCCTGGGATCGAGTCCCGCATCGGGCTCTCTGCTCAGCAGGGAGACTGCTTCCCTCTCACTCTCTCTGCCTGCCTCTCTGCCTACTTGTGATCTCTGTCTGTCAAATAAATAAATAAAATCCTTAAAAAAAAGTTTTCTTAATTCCTGTATGCAGATACAAATTTTAATAAAATTTGAGTTATACTGTTAAAAAAAAGAATTTATAGCTATCAAACCTGATAGAAATGTATTTATCATTCAATAAAATCTCAAATAGGTTTTTTAAAGAAAAAGGAAGGGAAAAAAGAAACTCTGAGAAGCTTTGAGGTACTAAAAAATAAGCCAATCAAAAGAGAGACTAGAATAAATCAGATCTTCCTTAGTCCTACCAATAGCATGAGGAGGAAAGACCCACAACTCCAGAAGCTTCCAGAGTTCCCTAGACTTCAGGAAGGCTTTCATACTGAGGTTTTGTACAAGGACTGAAGCTTGCAAGGCTCCTACTCTTCCTAAAGCCCAAGGGTTCCATGTTTTTTAGGTTCTGGGGTACAGCCAGCCTTACCAAAGAATCTTTGTATTCATACAACGCCTACCTAAATATCTGCAACCATAATACAACATATTTTCTTCAGTCTTCACACAGGAGACCAGCAACAGTATATACCGATACAAAGCAGAGAACTGAACAATACTTTGATTCTTCATGACTCTTAGCTTGACCATCAAGCAGTATTACTTTCCCACTTCTTTTTATCCTGAGCAGCCTCTTTTACATTCCCACCAGGTCTAACCTTTGGAATGAATGCTGCAAAGAAAGAAATCAAACAAATAAATAAATGCTTTTGCTGTCAAAATTCCAGTCATCCCAAATTCCCCCTATCCTTTGGGCGGGGGGGGGGGGGCGGCAGGGGATACACCTAGACTTCCAAATCATTCAAACAAAAATTCCAGAAGTCTCAAGTTAGGAAGAAGGTTTGCATTACATACTCTGATTTTTCAGTTCCAACTCTAAATAAAAAGTCACAGAAGCAAAATCCTGGTGAATCCTCTTCTACCACTTCCCTTCACACATTATTTGACCATCCTTGCTCTATTACTTGGGAGTGTAGGAAGAAGTGCGTGAGAAGGAGGGTAAGAAGAGAAGGAACATGTTCTGGCATGATGAGGTATCAGGAAGGAGAGAGACCTGTTCTTGGTCCCCAACCAGAAACACGAATGACTCTGTTGATCATCATAGCTTTTCCCCCAGCATTTCCGGGTAGCATTTCAGCTGCGGAGGTGAGTCCTCAGATTCTAGGACCTGTGCTGAAAGAGAAGATAGATATAATGATCATGTTTTCTGAGCTAAAAATTGGAGCACACACTCTATTATTTGTGTACTTATAAAGACAATTAAATAAGTCCTTGAAATCAAGATCATCCTAGAAAATCTAGGACATATAGTTGCCATAGTTATAGCAAACCAATTAAAATCACTGAAAAGTGCTTCTTACGTGGTGCAGACAGTCAACATAAAAACATTCTGAAAATGTGGACTAAGACTTACACAGCAAGCTGGAGCAGGATGTCAGCCTAAGGTTTCCCAGCCAATTATTTTACGTGGAATCCCATAAAAACAATGAAGCCCTAAAACAGTAATTGTGTGTCTGTGTGTGTGTGAGTGTATGCACAAGTGTGCTTATGAGACATATTTTGAATAGAAGAATTTGGGGCAGCATACTTGAAGAGATTAGAAACACAAAATAGCACGAGACAAGTCAGCAATAATTACAAGGCATTCACAAGTTCTGTATGAGTATCTCTCTGTGTCTTGGGAAATATCCATAGTAACGGCACAAATTCCACGGTGTCCGTTTAGCATCCCATCACTGTTCAAGTGAGACTGATCCTTGTACTGCCCGTGCATCCAGTAAAATCACGAGGCAGCCTGCTCCCATGTCTCAGGAACCCCTCCGTCTATCTTTGCCTTCCACTAAATAGCTGCTTTCGCTACTAACTTCTCATTCAAAATGCATTTCATAAGCTGATCTCTGTTGTCATCACAGGATGGGCTCCGGCGACCATTCTACTTAACAGACACCACTTAATACCACATAACTAAAATAAATTTTACACGTGGGTTACAACTTGGCGAGGCACCAAGATTTCCTGTTACCTCTGGCATAAAGATTATCGTAGAGTAAAGCCTCAGCAAATGTATAGCAGGTTTCTTAAAAGGCCATTCTCTGCCATTTCCTACACATTCTTCTGATTCTTTTTTCATTTTTATGTATTTTTCCCTGACATCTCATTTCTTTTCTCCTCATCTTATCTTCATCAGAATAGAGTGACTGAAATACAGTGTTGGTATCAGGGGAGGGAAAGAGGGATGCCAGAGCCTAAGGAAGTCTCTGCCCAGAGGGTGAGAGGTTCACCCGGCCCAGCTCTTATCCCCTCCACCCTCGAGCCCCGCAGGAGTCTCAGGGGCCTTGGATTTCCTCGGCATCTGATGTGGAGTGATCATCTCTGACAAACAGAGCCCAGGTCAGACGAGGCTCATTTCTCCTCTGATCCTCAAACAGGCACAAACATTCCATCTGTCATCTCTCCTCAAGAGCTGCTCTGGCCTTGATGAATTTTCAAACCATTTTTATTTGAGAGCACAGGGACATTCTCCTAACCCTTACCCAATATCTACCTGTCATGGATCTTGAGAGATTTCTGAAATACAGGCTCTTAGTCTCTTTACTTCCAAATAACAAATGCTTGAAATGCATCAAGGTTACAGGAGCACTTCTTCAGCATTGGACAGGCAGAGAAATGCCTGTTTATTGATGCTAATTGTGTAGAAATGTCCCGAAGTATACATTCCACACAACTGGTCCTCACCTAAGGGTGTTGCCTTGTTTGGTTTCCCTTTTGCCCCAGCTCAGAGAAGCCCCAAGGGTGTTTTGTGAGCCTCTCAACTCCCCTGAAATTCTGTTTTATCTGTATGTTCTAAACCCCAGTGAATCCCAGCACTCACCCTGGAACGGGAATCTGGGCACTATAACTCTTATCAGGAATCACAGACTGCCAAGTGGTGGCCTTGGCAACTATTTGACCTTCTCTTTATTTCGCAGATGAGGAAACTGACAACCAGAAAGACTGTGAGTTTCCCAAGACCACACAGCCTCATTTCCTCACAGCCTAGGGAACTCCCAGATCCCCAGCAATTTATTTTTTCATTTTTCATTTTTATTTTTTTAAAGATTTTATTCATTTATTTGAGAGAGAGAGAGAGAGCAGAGGGAGGTGCAGCTGAGCAGGGAGCCTGACAGGGGGCTCCATCCCAGGCCCCTGGGATCATGACCTGAGCCACCCAAGTGCCCTTGAACTCCAGCAATTTAATCCAGTACTTTACCACCACCTCATGCAGCTCTGTCATGAGAAACTGCCCACATGAGTCCTATATGCCAAGGCTTGGAAGCCCAATCTGAGATGCTGCAGTGGCCAGTGGACCCATAGCAAACACATCATCAAGCAGAGGTGAGGAAGGACAGTGTGCAGCTGTGAGGGGGGCAAAAGCGTATTCAGCATAGAGGTGGCTCAGGGCTGGCAGGAACCAGTACACCTTCCTCCTGGGAGTCTTGGAGGCTTCATCAATTCAGTTGCTAATCATTCCCTAGCTAATGACCCAGCAATTTCACTCCTGTGACTAGACGCAACGGAAATGAATGCTTACCAAAAGACACCTACAGGAATATTCCCTGCAGCTCTTTGTTCACAAGAGCTCCAAGTTCACAAGCTCTGTCAGCTTTGGAATGGAGAAAGAAATTGTGGTATATTTACACAATGGAATGCTATACTATTGAAAAAAAAAATTAACTATCGCTGCATTCAACAACATGGCTGAACATCATAAACAGGATATTGAGCAAAAGAAGCCCTACGCGGAAGAATACATATGCATGAGGTCATTTGCATGGTGTTGGAGAATAGGCAAAACTAATCTGTGGTGGTAGATATCAGAGGAGCGGTTAGCTTTTGGAGTGGGGTTGAGTGGGAGTGGGCCCAATGGCATCTTCTGGTGTGCTGGGAATGGTTTACAGTGTGCAGAGTGGGTGCCTGGATTTTTAAAAATTCACCGAGACGGAGGCTTACAATTTTTGCACTCTATAAGACATAAGTAAATTTTAGAAAGTCAGTTGAAAGAGAGAAAAATGTGTTTGATAGAATCCATCTTAGGGGATGAGTGAATCCTTTATGGGAAAGCAGGGATCCAGAATACTTCATAATTAACAGGAACATTCTGAATCCACTATAGTCTTCATCAGCAAAACTGAGAAAATCAGAAGATGGAGAAAAGAGGAAGCAGTGGGGCAGATACATCCCAGGCAGCCCCAGACTGAGGAAGTGAAAGCTGTGAGGTGTAAGGGCGAGATCCCACCGACTCATGAGGGCTCTTCTACGTTCAGCGATCCCTGCCTCTGTATTTCCTGATACCACCTCAGTAGCTTGGGTTTGACTGGGGTGGGGATAATTTCACCTCGATGGAAGGCAAACACTACAAATCAGAGCTCTTTTATTTTTTTTCCTCACGCTGGTTGTTAAACATCAAGTTATTGAAATGCACTTCAGGTGCAATCCACAGGGGTTGGTGTACTGCCCCCAGGATTGTAGGACCAAATATCCGAGAGTAAGTACATTTAAATAAAATGTGTCTGCACTCTGTCTCTTGGTTACTCATCAGGCAGGATCGGATTCTAGCCAATCGTCCCCTCTGCCTGCCTGTGGTGTGCCATATCACTAAATTTTCCCCCAGGTCTAAATAGTCCATTCCACATGCTCTTATTTCAGTCCAGAAAGACTCTCCAGGTCATGAACACCCTGAAAACACCAATTCAGGCATCACCTGCGTAATAAAATCATCCCCAGATCAAAGGGGATCTAAAATCAAAGAATTGCTGGGATGGACATTTATTGGGTCTTCCCTGACATTTGCTTTTCTTCTCTCCTGCCATTAATAATCTAATTTTCTATTCATGAACTCCCTCTTTTCCTCCCTCAACCATCAGTTTGGGATGAGACTGTCCCCACCCTCAGCTCCAGTGAGGGAATAATGTTCCTCGGTGACTTACACCTATCAGCAGCCCCCCTGGTGATTTTTAGGAGGGAAAAAAAGTCCTTCTTCAGAGGAAGCTCCTGGAATAGATTCCCACTACATGGGAAGGAGGTTGTAGCCTGGAGTGTGTCCCTTGTTGATCCCAAAAGAAGGCTGCCCGAAAATGGCGTTAACCCAGAAAGAACAGAGCCAAGAAGAACTGGAGAGAGAGAAACTTAGCCCTGGACACATCTCGCAGCTCTGAATCAAGTCTTACCTTTAGTCAAAAGTCTTCCTAGACTCTGAGTCTTGTCTTCTGTAAGTTGCCACAAAAAACACACCAGCTGATTAATTGTTTCAAGTTCTGTGTATCCAAATTACATTAATTCCCTCCATCTTTTAGGGTGGCACAGAGTTACTTGGTCCTTTTGGTTACTAGAGTAGGAGGTTAGGGACTGGATCAGGGACTAGGGGGATCTCTTGGGGCCCTGACCAGGGAGGGAAACTGTGAGAATGGGTTGTAGTCTGAAGAATCACTTGAATGTATTGTCTTTGACACCTGCTGACTAGCAGAAGGGAAGACTCATTTGCTCCCAAGACTAGGTTGTGAGGAAGGAGTTTCTCAAGAGGGAATGGATGCACCATCTAGAGTTGACTCTAAGGTCTGAAGCTTGCCCTTCTCCGATGCTTCTACCTTTCCCCTCTATTATCCACTAATTTATTTAAATAAATGAATTTTTTTACCCTATCACCCCATTTTAATGTATTTAAATATATTTAAAGCAACCTAGCACAAACAGCATCCACTGAGAGCTCAATAAATGGTGATTTTATGTTATTCTGGTGGGGTTAGTTTTATTCTTCCTGATTTAAAATATCTTATTAATTATAATTCCAAGCCCTTAATATTGTATTTTGTTTGTATATGTTTTAGATATTTAAATTACTTAGATTGATTCTATTTTAAATTCTTAATCTAGAATTCTTATTTTTAACCTGTTATCTTATTTTCCATAACCTTCCTTGAGTTTCTTTCACTTATGAAAAATAACATGTGTTTATTGTAGCAAAGTAGATAAATAATGAATTGAGAATTAAATCACCCATAACTACCCATTATCTATAAATAACTGGTGCTGATAGAGGAAGAATATATGCACATATTTTTTTTTCCTCCAAAACCAACAGGGTCATATAGTATGCACTGGTCTTAGCCTGCTGCAGTTTTTCTTAATATATTGAGATTCTCTTTTCCATGTCATTAAGTATTCTTTTTATAACAATGTTTTTAATGATTGCACAGTATCCTTTTATAATAAGTCTTTGTCAAATTTCCTGCAATCAGGCCAAAGGGACCCCCCACACACACTAATTTTAAAGATTTATTTATTTTAGAGGAAGAGAAGGAGGGAGGGGGAGGGGCAGAGGGAGAGAATCCCAAGCAGATTCCCCGCTGAGCACAGAACCCAACATGAGATCATGACCTGAGCCAAAAACCAAGAATCGGACACTCAACAGACTGAGCCACCCAAGGACCCCCTTCATCCTCTGCTAATTTAAAAAATGCTATTAACAATGCTTTGATGAAGATTCTTTTGGCCAACTCATTGTACATATTTGTGACTACTTCTCTAGGATAAAACCTGGACATTGAAATCACTGGACAAAAGAATATTGAATTGAATATACAATTTCAAATTGTATATTGAAACAAATAACTGTATGATTCCACTTATATGAGGGTCCCAGAGGAGTCAAAACCACAGAGACAGGAAGTGGAACTGGGGAAGGGGTGTGCTGCAGGGAGGGGGAAACGGTGAGTTATTATTTAATGGGTGTAGAACTTAGTTTTGCAGGATGAGAAGAGTTCTGGAGATGGACAGTGGAGGTGGTTGTGCAATGACATGAATGTATTTTTAATTACAGCCACTGAACTGTACACTTAAAAATGATTAAGATGGTAACGTTTCCACATATTTTACCACAATAAAAAAATTGAAAAAAAAATATGGTTATTTTCAAAGTTCTTGTGTGTCTTGCCAACCTCTATATCTGAAACAATTCACAATTCCACCTGTCTTGAAGTAGATGTTATGAAGAGCTTCTTTCTGTACCCTTGACTACAGTGAATAGCATTATTTTTTTAAGCCATAACCAACTTGATAAACAAAAAGTCAATAGCTTATGGCTTTAGTTTACATTTATCTTATTACTAGTGAGGTTGAACATTTTTACATATACATATTGTCATTTGGATTTCTTCAAATGTGAATTTGTGTCCTTAGTCCATTTTCCTATTGGTGCACCCATCATTTCTAAAATATTATTTTAACTAATTATCATTTTAACTTAATACTATTTATCTCTGCTTGTTAATTATCAATCTTTAAAAAGCATAATTAACTATAATTTTGCCTTACAAAGTTAATCATGATTTTATTTTATACTATTAATTATGATTTTTTACTTTAAATTGTTTTATATCTATTTTTAATTGTCCATCTCTCAAATGCATTCCCAATTTTTTATAATTGCTGTTATCTCATTTGAGTCTTTCTCAATTCTTTCTTCAAACCATTTCTCGCCTTACAAAGTCCTGCTTTTTATCCCCTCCTCATTTCTTTTGAGAATCATTTTCTCTACTTTTAATTGTCTTTTGAATAATTACAAAACTAATAGGAAGAGAAGCAGGGACAGCGGCAGCTCTGGGTAGGGAGAGTTCCTGATGATCAAGGCCGTTTGGAAGTTTTCTTTCCCCGACTGTCCTGGGATTCCTGACACATGACAGTCACTAGATTTGGGGCAGGCTGTTGCCAACCACATTCTACAAGGAAGTCAAGGAAGGTAGGCAGGAGATCTCACCCAAGGAAGGCATCTCCACAAACTGCCTTTCTCCTGGGTGTGGTGAGAAACCAGGGGGCACCTGTCTGTATCACAGCACCCCTCTCCTCCCTTGTACCTGAAGGTGGGGATTGTGTCCTACTCAACTTTCTATTCAGCCCATCTAAAGTCCCTCATCTTTGAGGTATGTCTGTTAATGTGAATCAAGCATATTCTTGTTTATGAAGTGCCTGCAACATAATGAGTGGCATCCTAATTCTTATGTCCTAACCCTAATTTTGTGGCCAATAAAGCGATATCTAGAGTGGGACCTAGACCTAACTTTTTTTTTTAAGATTGTCTTTATTTATTTGAGAGAGAGAGAGAAAGCACAAGCAGTTGAAGGGGCAAAAGGTGGGAGAGAAACAGACTCCAAACTGAGCAGGGAGCCCCCACAGGGCTCGATCCCAGGACCCTGGGATCATGACCTGAGCCAAAGGCAGAGGCTTAACCAACTGAGCCACCCTGGCAGCCCTAGACCTAATCTTTAATTTCTCTAATTTTTTATTTTCTCATCTCTAGAAAGGAATGACACCTACCTAATCTAACTTGTATGCGTAAATAAAAATAGCCTTATAGGTTATTATGAAGATTTCAGGAGAATTTTTTAATTATAAATTTAAAAGTGGTTTGGAAACATTTTAGAGAGTAAAGGATGGCTAAGGTAGCCTCACTTTGACCCCATAAAATACACACGTGGCTCGTCCACGTAGCTGTTGTTTTTTTCCTTTTTCGCCACCTCCATTCCCGGCAGGTGAGGCTTCCATGGAGGCAGAGGCTCAGAGGATGGCGCCAGATCCATCCATAGCTGCAGAACAGGAGGGTATCAAGGTATCAGGGATGGGAGATCCCAGTGATAAGGGAGACAGGGAAAGTCAGCACATGTTTCTGTGGACAAAGAACTGGCTCTACTTCGTTGTCTTTCAGTGGATGTCTGTGGCCTCTGTCAGGGTCCTCCCGGGAAACAGAAATAGTAGGAGATTTGATAGGCAGATAGAAGATGATGATAGATAGATAGACAAATAAATAGATAGACATTGATAGATGATTCATAGGTATAGATATTTCCAGGAATTGGCTTATGTGGGGACTGGCAAACCTGAAATCTGTACAGTGACCAGCAAGCTGGGAACCTTGGGGCAGAGGCTGACGCTGTGGTCTTGAGCAGAATTGCTACTTCCTCAGGGAAACCTCGGTTTTATGATGAAGACCTTTTAACAGATTGGTTGAAATGATCACCCACATCATCGAGGATAATATCCTTTGTTTAGTCAACTGATTTTGGATGTTAGCCACATCTATGGAAATACCCCCAAAGCAATATCTCGATTAGCCTGTGATTGAATAACTGGCCAACTTAGAGGCTAACCGCGTTGACACAGAAAACTGACCCTCACACCAGCATCGATTAGATCTACTTTGCATTTCTGGCACCAGACCGTTTCTCTGGGTGAGACCTTGACCTGGGCAGGACTCATCCACACAGTGCAATGGGACTGATTTCTGGTAATGAGTATCAAGTCTCACACACACATGCTAGGACCAGTGACAGTCTGCGGACTCAGCAGGTGCTGGACAAAGCATTTCTTGCTGATTAAAATTATGGGGTATGGGGAGAAAGAGAAAACAACCAGGCAGGTTGGCTTCCTGGCTCTGCCTTTTCAGAATGCCCAGGGAAGGGCCTTGGCTCCGGGGTAGGCAAGCAGGACGTGTACTTCCCAGGATGGAGCGCTGGCCCAGAGGAAGGGCAGCATCTTAAAAGAGAATGCCTTGATGCCTGACACGCACACCCTTATCCACAATAGATTACTGACAGCATGCATCTGTAAAGTCCAAAGGCGCTGTTCACTTGTAAACAAAAACGGCCCCCAAGAAAAAAGTGGGGGCCAGGAGCCACTGAGAAGCAAGTGAAGGAAAATATGCAAAAGGCTTCTTGAGCAGCCTGGTTATGTGAGGCTGAGCTCTCTTGCACGGAGCATTAGCTGCTTGAAGCCCTGCATTCCCAAGGCCCCCAGTCACCGGGGCAGCATGACAGGAGGGAAGAGAGGCGGCAACCTCCTGGGCCCTCACCTCACCCTCACCCTGAGTCTCAGGGAGCCATTTCCTCCAGCTCAAGCTCCACATCATCCACGGCCAATGGACTGTTGAAACCCTCTTTGACTTTCCGGAGTAGGAGATTTCCTGGATGGGAAAGCAGTCCTCCAGATACCCCTTCCCAAGTTACATGCTGTAAACTGAATCCCGAGCATGGAAAATACAAGGCTTGCCAGCCCACAAATCACTTTTAATGATCCCTGAAAGAAACCATCAGTAAACCTCGGGCAGCAGTCTGGGAGTCTGAAGGTACAGCTACGAAAACACGAGGTAAGGAAGGTGACATATAAAGGCTCATTTCACTTGGGCAGCGCCTCTGTTTCTTTCGTTCACGGATCATTGTGTTTGTCTTTTTGTCTGCTGAGAGGTAGAGATGTGTCTTACCTCAACACATTAGGAATTTATAGTTAATCCGGAGCTGTGATGAACCTTATCCATCTCATATTGGAACCATCTTTGTGACTCGACTGCCTGTGTGTTCGGAGAGAGTGATTCACTTATAAACAAAGTCCCTGCGAGAAATGCCGGCCTTCCGCCAGAATGTGAAATGGTCAACGTAGCCGTGAATGGCAGAAGGAAGAATTGTTGCCAGCTCCCCCCCTCCCTCCTTCAGTTCATCTCTTCTGCTCTCCCTTCCCCAGCCTTTCAGAGCTAGAATGGGGTACTCATACTCAAGCTCGCCCTCTGCCACTCCTAGTCACCCTCCCCTCCCAGGCTGAATGGGCCCCAAGGCCACAGCTCATTGGCCTGGGAGAGGACGTGTATCACGGTCACCGCCTTGATTTTGGTCTAGAACTTGGACAGATTGAATTTTCCAAAAATAGCCACAGTGATGTTTCCAGTACTTCTAGTTCCAAGTGCTCTTTTTCTGGAGATTTGCCATTTCCTGCTAAGAAGTGCGGTCTATACTCCCCATGAACCTGGTTGGGCCTTTGCAATAGCCTCCATGCACAGAATGAGGCAGAAGAGACATTACAGGACTTCTGAGGCTAGGTCACCTAAAGCATCTAGCTTCTGCTTGGCTCTCTCTTTCTCAAGATGCCAACCCATGCAACCTAGCTACCATGCTGAGAGGAAGCCCAGGTCACAGGGAGAGGCCATGTGTTACAGCTGAGGATACTAGCTAAGGTCCCCACTTCCAGCTAGCATCACCACCAGACATGTGAGTGAGCGGGGGTCTGAGGCTTCAGATGATCCCAGCTTAGGCTGAGTGAGCAGAGATGAGCTCTCACTGCTGAGCCCTGTCCAAATCAGATCTGCAAGCAAAATGACTACTGCCTTGTTTTAAGCCATAAACTTATAGGATAGGTTTTTTGTTGTCGTTTTTGATTGTTTGTTTGCTTGCTTTTGCAACAGCCATAGTAATTGGAACGATTACTCTTCTCCATCTGGAATCCAGAGCCTGGAGGCACTACTAGACTGAGTCAGTCTCATCTAGGCCAATCCCAAGACTTGGTTCCCCAAGGGTGGCCCCCTGGAATGTTACTGCCTCCCCATTCTGGCTAAGTACGAAACGCTGGGCTCCTGTGCCCTTCCATTCTCCTCACTCCTAACCACCTACTCCGCTGAGTAACCCAGTGTCCTCAGGAGTGGGGTTTAGCCCTGCATTCTGCCTGGTGCCCAGGAAGTGGTTTCCTTGCTTTGTTCTAGCCCATCTTTGCTCTGGGAGAGAGATTCGCCCTTAGCAGGCCCATCCTGTCACCCCCGTACACCTACCCTAGTATTTTGGGGGGAGGGGGAAAACTCCAGTGCCTGACCTGGGACTAACCTTGGCAAGCCCTGCTTGCTCATGACAGAATCAGACATGTGATGCCCAAGAGTCTTAGTTCCCAGGTAGTGATAACCTCAGGAATAGCTTTGTAGATGGGATGGCTTCCCAGGTCATGGGGACATTCTCTTCGCTTACCAGGTCCCCAGGCATTCCTTCTGTCCAGCACCAGGCATCTCAAGGAGCTCATCCTTCAGCAGCTGCTGGTATAAAAGCAGAGAGCCATCTGGGTAAATATGGGTAAACAAGGGGGTCTCATTCTAGAAGTTCAGATCAAAACAAACATTCTTGGAAGGACAGAAGTTTGACATTATTATCTAATCTTTCGATTCCAACCTAGGATTTGGTGGTCTACCTATATTTAACAAAATGAATTTAAATGTAGGCTCTTAGCAAATTTTTTCAGAGGGGAAAAAACCTCTTTTGTTGGAAAAACTTCACCTCTTGATATAGGCAAGAACATTGGTCGATGTCAAGGCTTCAGAGAAGGCTGAAAACACATTTGTGTAAGACAAGGACAGACGGTTTTTGTTCCCTAATGGAGCAAGAAGGAAATGAAAGGAGAGACATGTGGGTTGGGACCTGGGAGAAGAAAGAGCGTAGTCAGGGATGGAGGAAAGCCCCATGTCCTATGGTGTGTCCCTTTTCTGTGAACCACACAGCTTCTAAAAACTCACCCCAAACCAATGAAACATTACGTTGCTGTGGAAAGTAGTGAGGATGTTGGAGTTTGTGTTGGGGCTGAGGTGGACGGAGAAATCCAACATGGAGGACACCAGAGCCAGAGAGAGAAGTCTCTGTCAGACTAGAAGAAACGGCAGCAGGGGGCTGGGGACCCCCTGAGGTGATGGAGTTGGGAGCAAACCTTTAGCTGGGCAGGATCCAGCTAAACTCTAGGTTGCATAGGATTTCAGGCCCCAGAGGGCAATTTATACTTTGATCCTTCTCTCATGACACAATGAAAAGGCAACATGTAGCCACTGTAATATTTGTATAGTTCAAAGAATATAAAAAGCAAAGTGAAAAATCATATTTTGGTATATGTCTTAGGGATAAAAAGCAACTTTTCCCTGAAAGTATAGGATCAAAATAAATATGTTCTCTTGCCATCTCTTTTCTCAACTAAGAAGACAATGTTAATAACAATATAATATCTTCCTATATATTTGTTCCTCTTTACCAGGAATAGTTGAAACACTGTCATGGTTTATGGGGAATTCTAAAAGGATCCACCTCATTTTTAGAAAAGGATGGTTTTTGGATAGTGACATAAATATTCTTGTGTGTCCCATATTAAGCTTTTGGCCTGTGACAACTCAGTAACCTCTCTAGAAAGTCCTATGCAATTTACACTTAGAGTTATTGGTTTTTGTGGACAAAGTTTCGTAGACTTGTTCATCTGTGTCATCGGAAGTATAAGGAGAATTACAATATACCAGTGTTTTCCCCAACTCAAGAAGCTTTGTAAAAAGCTCAACTATCAATAAATATATATGTAATATATATTTATATACACTGTAAATGTCTAGAAAACCAGAAAGCAATGACTACAACAACAAACTTATCAAGTTGGTTATTTTTGAGGAGGAGAATGGAATGAGAGATGATGAATGATGATGACGATGATTAATTTTTTCACTGTATGTACTCTAATATTATTTGAAAATAAAATACATATTTTATAATTTCTAGAAGTCTAAAACAAACCAACCAACTAGTAAATAAGCAAGAGACTTCCTTTTCAACTTCAAGGTGAAAAGATAAAAGAGCATGTCCTACCATGCCCTTGGACTGTTTTCGGGGTGCTTGGTCCCTTCGTAGATTTGGGAGAAAGGAACAGTGATGGGCCCTTCCCTTGGGCTTCCTTCCCTTTCCCAAGTGGGGGCAGATTTGATTGTCAAACATCTTGTGGCCCATGGGGTCCTGGATTACTGATGAAAATCAAATCTAAGCACAACTCGCAGCTTTCGAAGATTTCTAAGAAAGCATGATATCCAAACGATATTTCTTTCATTTGAACATGACAATGAAGCTTTTTTTTTTTTTTTTTTTTAAGAATAAAACCTTTAGGATGCCTGGGTGGCTCAGTTGGTTAAGCCTCTGCCTTTGGCTCAGGTCATAATCTCAGGGTCCTGGGATCGAGTCTCCTATTGGGCTCCTTGCTCAGCAGGGAGCCTGCTTCTCCCTCTGCCTCCCTCTCTGCCTTCTTGTGCTCTCTCTCTCACACACAAATAAATAAATAAAATCTTAGAAAGAAGAATAAGACTTTTAAACCATACCATCATCAGTAGGTATGTATCTTCAGTTGTCTATCCAAAAATGGGGATATCTTTCCATAGGATTACTGACAAGTACCAGGTTTCTCTGATAGCTGCAGGCATGATTTGGGGAGACAGCTGGCCAGGGGTAGGAGTAGCTGGAGGTCTTGAAGAACAGAGATTGGATTTAGGGTCTGGCCCCAGTAACAACAGAAGCCAGGAACTAATGTGGTGGACAAAGGGGACATCAGAATATAATGTATCAGACTCAGAAACTTAGTTTACTAAATAAACAAAGGCAAGGTCCCTGATTTCTTGTTTATTCTCTGGCAGAACACCAAACTCCCTCTTGTCCCAGAATGTTTTCTCCCTTGTTCAGCGAACTGGCGACAGAATGGAAGTCAGGCTCCTAAGTTCAAAGTGCTTTCTTTTATCCCTGATGGGCTTTGTCCCCTCTACAGGACACTCAGGTCATTGTCCCTGATGGTGCAAACTATTCCATGTGCAGAAACAAAGCTCCAGGGTGGGGCAGAAGGGACAGCATCGAAAATAAAAAGTGGACCAGAAGCTCTCTTTTCACACTAGCTGGAATTGATCCAAAGAGAATCCAGAATGCAGAAGCGTGCGAAGCTGAGTGAGAAGTGACAAATAGGCAGGAAACACAAAGCCCACTTTGCTCTAGAAGAGCCAGCAGAAGCTCAGGGTGGAGGGAAGAGAGGCAACTGCCTACTCAAGTGTCCCTCTGACAGTGGCCTCTGGCCTCACAGCAGGAAGCCCACCTCTGCAGGACCTCAGCAGGTGACCCTGGGGGAACAGGTAGCATTTTCCTTGTGAACATGTCTTTGATTTGGCACTACTCCGAGATGGAGCTCTTCTATAATGGCTTTAACACGGCTATGCACAAAATCTTGCGATGCTGGCTAGCAGGTTTGAAATCCTCAAGTGCTACCTTAAAATACTTTTCAAAGAAATACATTCTTAAGGCCCCTCGATCCTTTCATTGCTTTCATCCTTTGAAACGTGAGGTAGGGGTTTCCTGATCAAATAGTACAATCTCTTTAAAAAACCCACGTCGTGCTAAGCATTTCATGGCCTCTTTCTAAGAGTGATCGTATTATGAAGAATAACGTCGCAATTGCATGGCTAATTTCTTTGTCTGTCTTTACAAAGGCTTAGCTCTCCAAAGCAGACTTAAGATTGAAGTACCCGGTATTATTGGTGCCAAAGACAGAGCTCTACCTCTGGTGGCTTTCTGGCTGGGGTGACAGGTCAACGCATGGATGTGCACCAGAATCACCTGGGAGACTTCTTGAACGTGTCTAAATAAATACCTGGCCCCATCCCCAGATACTGTGATTCACATTAGGTTTTGGATGGGACCCCCACATCAGCCTTTTTAATACATTTCCCCAGTAATGCTGATGCAGGCAGTCAGAGGCCCACACTGCTGTTCCTAAGGCTTAAATCTCCATGGTGGCCTTCCCACCTTTCTCGGCTAGAAACCATCATCTAGCATTTTTTTGGCATTTCCCTGTCATTTTGATTTTCAATATTAACTATTGCCCCAGTGTGCAATTTTCAAGACTTTATTAAGACTCAATTTTTGCTCTTTCCTCTATGTCCCATAAGGTCCAGACTTGAGATAGAGGTGGGTTTGGAGATACAAGATTTCTGGCCAGTTCAATGTTTAAAGTCTAAATCAGAATCCAATTTTTTAAGAAGATTTTATTTCTTTATTTGACAGACAGAGATCACAAGTAGGCAGAGAGGCAGGCAGAGAGAGAGAGAGAGAGAGAGAGAGGAGGAAACAGGCTCCCTGCAGGGCAGAGAGCTCAATGGGGGGCTCGATCCCAGGACCCTGAGATCATGACCTGAGCTGAAGGCAGAGGCTTTAACCCACTGAGCCACCTAGGTGTCCCCAGAATCCAATTTTGATACAAGAGATAGCGTTCCTTTGCTAAAAGCAGCTTAGGGATTCTGAGCTGAGAAATATTCATGTGAATGGGGAAAAATATAATCCATTGTGGAAGAGGTGAACTGTGTGTTCTTTTCTGAAATGGCATCCTCTATTTCATGAAAGCCTCTGGGCCTCTCGGAATTCTTATGAATAACCAGGCTGGCAGGGCACACGACTTGAAGACGGAAAAGGTCATAACATCCTGATTCGAGACCTCAGAGCTACGGAATTTATCGTCTTACCACTGGGTCAAGAAAATTTTCCCTTCTCTTCCGACCTTGCACAAGCCCTCTCTTCTCCCTAAACTTCCTGTGCTTAGAGCAGAACGGAGATGAACTAAGTGGAGTCACAAATATCATTTCACATCGGCCCCTGGGCTCCTTAGAGATGGCAGCTAAGGTCAGGACAGTCGACACGACTCCTGAGCAAGAGTGAAGAGAGCTGGTGAAGGGGTACAATGTCCTCCTTTCTGAGAATGAAGGATCCGGCCACCAGGAGAATGAGAAAAGCTAGCGAAATGGGTGGTCGTGGACGGCTGCTGGGGTTTTGCCCACCTAACATCACTTTTTCTCCTTCTGATTGTAGAACTCTTCCTTTCTGGGGAAAACCATTTTCCTGTGGTTGGGACAGGCTGCCCCTGACTCTCACCACAGAGCCCTCTGTCCCTTGCCCTGCCTCTTCCCCGCTAAGGCCTCTGGCAATTGGTTCAAGGATATGACTGAAGACGCCAATCACCAACCTCTGGGTAGTTTTCAGCCAAAGCTGTAGGAAACCTTCTCTTTGTCCCGGGATTGCTAAACCAGATGGGCGCCTTGGGCTGTGGGTTGTCAGCAGCTGATGAGCGCCTGTCTGAGAGGGGGAGAGAAAAATGGAGCTGATGCAGCCGAGTCTGATTTTTAAGAGTCATTAAAATCCTTCCCTGCCTTATTTTCCCTTAGCTTAGTTAGGCATGGCTTTTTGTCACTTGCAACCCAAAGAACCCTGGTTATAAGAGACTGTGCATTTATCCTTGAAATCTATGGCATACTGGTGCCATGCCATGTCATGTCATAATACATAGTGTCACGTATTATACTTGAGATCTATGGTATGCTTGGTGTCGAGGCTCCACCAAGATAGCATGCCCATCCCCCCAGATGCCTCCATAAGGGCTAAACTAGTGACTTATGCTTATGCCCTCGGTTGACAAAACATCTTCACCCTGAGGTGCCTGGGAAGTTACATCCCACCCAGGGGTCAGCCACTGTCTGACTGCTGCCCTCCAGCCTCAAGGTGGGACAACTCTGTAGAACTCATGACCTGAGCTTTCCGTGGATCCACCAAGGTGAGACTTCAGCTAAGGCTACTTCCTTGCCTGGCTCCTTCCTCCTCCCTGTCCTCATGTTCTTGCTTCATCACAGAGCTTTCCTGAGGAGCCCGACAAGTCCCAGGCACCAGAGTCCCTATCAGCCTCTGCATTTAGGGAACACAAACTAAAATACGATGGTTTGCTTTTAATTAGTTTATATTTTAATCAAAGAAATACATGACATGGTTAAAAAAATAAAAAGGTATGAAAAGGCTTTTACAGTACACAGCAGTCTCCTGCTTAACACTTCTCTACCCCAGTCAAGGAAGTAGTCACTCTCCATTCTTCTAATTATCTTAGTATTTATCTCAACATTTTAAGTAACATGCAAATCCTATTTCTATTCTAAATATTATCTATTGACTTCCCACAGTGATAGGGGAGAACTCAGCTCATTGACACTACCTGTGCTCTCCCACAGCTCCTGACACTTATAGAACATCAGAACTTCTGGCTAAATCAATAGTCATTTTTGGGGGGCACCTGGGTGGCTCAGTGGGTTAAAGCCTCTGTATTCGGCTCAGGTCATGATCCCAGAGTCCTGGGATCGAGCCCCGCATCGGGCTTTCTGCTCAGTGGGCAGCCTGCTTCCCTCTCTCTCTGCCTGCCTCTCTGCCTACTTGTGATCTCTGTCTGTCAAATAAATAAATAAAATCTTAACAAAAATCAATAGTCATTTTTTATATTATTTGTGACTATGATGACTTATACCCATATATCATCAAATTTAAGATGTTATCCATTGTAAGACACAGTATTATTTTATATACTACTAAGAAGAAAGAGTGTTGCCAATTAAGCATGACATACCATCAGTCTCATGGTGCATCCCAGCTTCAGAAATAACATGCAGTGAAAAAAATGTTTTGTCAGTCCACCTCCCCTGTGTGCCCTAGAGTATCAGATCCATACATGCCCTCGTTCTGTTTTGTTCACTGCCCTAAGCACACAAGGAGTTACCCAATGAAGAACTGTTGAAAGAATATGCAAACAGTGGAGGAATGGCCCACATCCCTTTCATTTACATCTCATCGGACAGAATAAATCCCTTGGCTCTGCCCCATGGCGAGGGGTCTGTGAAGCCTCCCAGAGCCTGGAAGGAGAGCAGAAGCTGAAATTCACAAGCACTGGTAATGTCTTTCAGGACTTCCGACTGAACATCTCCATCACTGTGACCACGCTCCCTTCCCATTCAGCAAGTCTGAAACGGAGCATGTCTTCTCCCACCCCACCCTGCCCTAGGGGTCCCTGAAATGTGTACGGTGTTCTCTGAGAGACTGATAATACCATCTATCCTGTTCCCCAGCCCAGAACCTGATGGCCGTCCTCGCCCTTTCTCTCTAAATACAGTTGGTCGCAAAGTCTTTTTGATTCTGTCACCTTAAAAATATTTTGATTTGGTTTTCCTTCTCCATCTTTTTTTTTTAAAGATTTTTATTTATTTAATTTGACAGACAGAGATCACAAGTAGGCAGAGAGGCAGGCAGAGAGAGAGAGGAGGAAGCAGGCTCCCTGCTTGAGCAGAGAGCCCGATGCGGGGCTCGATCCCAAGACCCTGAGACCATGAACTGAGCCGAAGGCAGAGGCTTTAACCCACTGAGCCACCCAGGCGCCCATCCTTCTCCATCTTTAATACTTAGTTTCTGCCTTGCTGCCTTCTCTTCGGAAGCATTAAAAGAGGCTTCTTTTTAAAAGAGGGTAGCATGGTAGTTACCAGGGCTGGAGGTGGGGAGTGGGATGGGGGAGGATGAGGAGATGTTAGTCAAAGAGTATAAACCTCCAGCTACAAGACAAATAAGTTGTGAGGATTTAATGTACAGCCTGGTGATTAGAGTTAATAATACGGTATTATATACTTGAACTTTGTTAAGAGAGTAAATCTTACATGTTCTTAGCACAAAAAAGAAATGGTGATCATGTGACATGTTGGAGGTGTGTTTTATACTTGTGCAATATACAAGAGTATCAGGTCAGCAAGTGGGACACGCAAACTGATACAATGTAATATGTCAATTATATCCCAATGAAGCTGGAGAAAGGGGTGGGGGGGTAGGAGGTTTCTTTTTACCTCTCCAAGCTTCATGTTCCAGCCCACTCTCTACACCACTGCCAGAGGTAACCCTCTAAAATTCAAGTTGTGAAATGTCACAGCATCCTCGCAAGACTCCACTGCCCTTAGGCTATGCTTCAAGCTCCTTGGGGTTGTGAAATTGTCAGGTTCTGCTGCTATTTGGTCTGTAAGTTAAGAGAATATCCTCCTCTACTCTGAACCCTCCAGAATCTCCCACTTCAAGAAGAGTAAAGAGCCAATATCCTTCCAGCATTTCATAGAATCCAACAGAGTCTTCCCCCACCCACCCCATCTCTCTGTCCTTGTCTACTCCTTTGCTCTGCTCCCCCTGCACCACCCATGCCAGCCTCCTCAGCAACCTCTCGAATACCACCAGCTTTGGACCCTCTGCCTAGAGCACCCCTTTCCCAGCTATTTGCATGATTAACTTCCTCATCTCCTTCAAGGCTTTTCTCAAAAGAAAAAATCACCTCCTCAGATTTCCACCTCCCATCCTCCCCTCACTCCTGATCCAATAGAACCTGCTTTCATTTTGTCTTCCTCATACTTACCACCTTTGGGTGTATAATTATTTATTTTTACTTATTATTTATTCCCCATTTCTTCCCTGCTAGAATATGAACTCCGTGAAAGTAGGGAATGTTTGTCCATTTTGTCCACTGATGTTTCCCAAAGCACCTAGAGGAATGGCACATAGTAGGTGCTAAATGACCACGTGATAAAGGGAATGAATGAATCTCTATTGTATTACCTTGCAAAGAATATTGTCTGTCATTATTTATTGATTTATCTGCTGCTTGCATTAAAATGTGGATGATTTTATTTCTATAACCCCAGTATGATGCCAGACACCTACATGTTCAATAAATATTTGGCAAATACATAATGCAGGATAAACCTCTCACTCTATCAGTAAAGACACTGAAGCCTGCTGAGCTCACTTCATGTCACACAGTGAGTAAATGGTGGGACCAAAGCTAGAATCCAGGTCTTCTGTGTCTGTGGGCTGAATCTCCCCACTATACAGCTCAACGGCAATGAAAATATTTTATAGACCTTGTCTTCCAACTATGTTGTAAATTTCCTGAGACAGGGGCGAGGTACCAAGCTGTTCTGAGGTGTGGGTAGTGCCTGATACAGTGCTAGGTAGACACAATCCTTATTCAATAAATATTTGTGGTTTGAGTGCTCAATAAAAATATTATTATTGTTAGCGTTGTTTCCACTTTTAACGACAGGAAGGATAATAACCTCCCAGCAGTCTGCTTTAAATAGGTTCAAGACACTGAAATACAATTTTAACAGTGTCTTCCATCAGCTTGCTCCCTGGAGAGATGAAATGAGTTCATAATGAGATTCCTGCAATGAGTCAAAAAGCAGAGGGAATGAGTACAGCGTTTTGCTGCAGTAGACGCAGATGTTTCCCTGGCATTGGGGAGCTCAGTTTTTTCCACTACTCCGAGTTAGCACCAGGCTCTGGGGAGAGGGACAGTGGTGTCACCCACCCCAATGCTGACAACATGTTGTCTTTTATGGGCATCCCCCTCAAGTCTAGTTCAGCCATGCTAAAGGACTGGCAGACAATGGATGGTCTTCTCAGAATAAAAGCAGGCTATGCCTATGGAAGGCATAGGTTCCTTTGAATCCCACACGAAATTCCAAATTGATTAATTGCCAGCAACGACAACAGCTTATTTTCTCAGTAAGAGATTGGTGCAAAGACTCTTATTTCAAGCTTCTGTTGCTAATATGTTTGACTCGCTTGGTTTTAAAGTACAGGTTAATACCATCTGCTGTTTTTCAGCCTTGGTGGAGAAAGCCTTAGTTCATAGATTCTGGGCCAGAGGTGGCCAGACAAATAATTGAATGAGTAGGGGTAAGTTTCTTTATTTCCCTTATGCAAATCGAAGAGAAAATAGGAAAAAGTAGCCTGGATTAGGAGGGCTTTAATATGCTGTTCTCTGTCGTTGGTATGTTGTTCTGTTTTTCCCCAGCTAGGGTCAATCAGGGGAAGCTGTTCTAATAACAGACCTTCAGAATGCTGTCCTATTTAGGCTTGCTCCTGAGCAAGAATATCCTGGGGACTTCTTCACCCCAATGACTCTCTGAAATAAATTAATACATTCCCTTATTTCCTAAGTGACTCTGTGGCATCACTTCTGACCACATTGGCTGTCTCAAGTTCCTGAGCTGCTTTAGGGTGGCCAAGGGAGGGCCAAAGTTGATCTTCTCCGTGTGGGCAGAATCTATGTTATGCTCATTGTCTGCTGACTGGGTCACCTCAGTACGTCACACCTGACTGTGCCTCCCCATCTCCCCAAATGGGGAGACAACAAACCCATCTGTAATAACTCCAACTCCAAGAGTACCAGCAAGTTGCATAAGCTATGATAGATTTTGTGATAAGACAGAGGAAAGATCTGTGTAGTACAGTTCAATCAGTAAAACTTTGTAAGATTTCCTCTAAATTCCTCTTAGGACACAGTGGCCTGCCCTTTTCCACTGAGCAGACTCTCTGGCTCTTTGGAGGTAATGTCCCCCTCTCAAGCTTCCTATTTCCCATGGAGCAAGTTAGAGCTCCTCTCAGCTTTCTCACTTTGCATCCTTACCAAGAACTTCCTCAGCATCTAATTTTCTTACAAGAGACAGGGATTTAGAATGACATTCTGGGGTTCAAAAGCTATAAAATTCCAGCTGTTAAATAAATAAGTCCTAGGAATGCGACGTACAACATAGTGACAGTAAGCTATAATGCTGTATTGCATATTTGAAGGTTCCCAAGGGAGTAGATCTTAACATTTCTCATCATAGGAAAGTAACTCTTGTGCATGGCTGGTGGGAATGTGAACTGGTGCAGCCACTGTGGAAAACAGTACAGAGATTCTTCAAAAAGTTAGAGACAGAACTTCCCTATGATCCAGTAATTGTACTACTGGATATTTACCCAAAGAATATGAAAACACTAATTAAAAGGGATACATACACTCCAACATTCATTGCAGCATTGTTTATAAGAGCCAAATTATAGAAGCAACCCAACTGTCCATCAACAGATGAATGGATCAAGAAGATATGGTATATAAATACAATGGAATATTATTCAGCCATGAAAAAGAATGCAATCTTGCCATTTGCAACAACATGGATGGATCTAGAGAGTATAATGCTAAGTGAAATAAAAGAAAAACAAATACCATATGATTCCACTCAGATGTGGGATTTAGGAAACAAAACAAATAAGCAAAGGGAAAAAGAGAAGGAGAGAAAGACAAACCAAGAAACAGACCCCTAACTATAGAGAGCAAATGAAGGTTACCAGCAAAGAGGTGGGAGGGATAGGGAAATAGGTGATGGAGATAAAACAATACACTTATATCATGAGCACTGAGTAATGTATAGAATTGTTGAGTCACTATATCACACACCTGAAACTAATGGAACACTATGTTCAGTGTGTTGGATTTTTTTGAAAACCTTAATAAAATATATACATATTAATATTATATATAATAATAATAAATATATATATATGTATATATACAAAAAAGTTCTCATCATAAAAAAAAATTCTAACTGGTGACAGATTCTAACCAGACTTATTGGGGGGATCATTTTGCAATATATACAAATATTGAGTAATTATTTTGTATATCTGAAACTAATTTAAAGTTATATATCCATTACACCTCAAGAAAAGAAAGGCCAATAATAAGCGAATCGTGGCTTTAGACTCACACCCTAAGTCAAATGCTGTTTCTGTTGTGTCTATTTAGTCTAAAATAACATTAAAATCTATTTTTATTTTTTTTTTTTTTTTTTTTTTTTTTTTTTTTTTTTTTTTTTTTTTTTAAAGAGTTTATTTATTTGACAGACAGAGATCACAAGTAGGCAGAGAGGCAGGTAGAGAGAGAGGAGGAAGCAGGCTCCCTGCGGAGTAGAGAGCCCGATGCGGGGCTCGATCCCAGGACCCTGAGATCATGACCTGAGCCGAAGGCAGTGGCTTAATCCACTGAGCCACCCAGGCGCCCCTAAAATCTATTTTTAAAAAAGAAAATGGCGGCGCCTGGGTGGCTCAGTGGGTTAAGCCGCTGCCTTCAGCTCAGGTCATGATCTCAGGGTCCTGGGATCGAGTCCCACATCGGGCTCTCTGCTCAGCGGAGAGCCTGCTTCCCTTCCTCTCTCTCTGCCTGCCTCTCTTGTGATTTCTCTCTGTCAAATAAATAAATAAAATCTTTAAAAAAAAATGGCATCATTTCCTTTGTCACACTATGTGAAGGGGGTCGTTGAATGGGTTTCAAGTGCTGGGTTATGGATACTCAGGCCCTGAATGGTATGTGGTTCGGCCCTCACTGGGCCATGTTCTAGTGACAGCTTCTGGATCTAACTGGCTGGAGTTCAGATATGTGAAAGAAGTCTCGTCATCCCTTTCCTCAGAGATAAAGTCGGGCTCATAACACCTTCCTTACCATCGCTGCCAGGTAGAATTATAGATAAGAATGCCTTAGAGAGAACAATTAACAGACCCTGAGAAATCGTATCACCATGGCTGAGTTTCTGTGATCCCCTTTCCAGCCTTACAACTTCTAGTGGTTTCTATCTGAAATCTCTGTCTCCTTTCCCCACAGCAGCACAAAGATAGTCTGAGAAAGACAGATATTCTGAGAATCCAAGTATCTGAGCCATCAGAACTATCAGCATATCCATGTCAGGCCAGTGCCCTGTTTGCCTGATTTGTCCTTTGTCCTGCTTTTCTGATTGCTAAGAAAAGCATTGTATCGAAACTAAAAATCATTCCTTTTCTATGCCTGCCATTACTCCTCTTCGCTGAGAGTGTATTTCCCAAGGTTTCTAAGGAAAACGCAGGGAATAATAGTCACAATGGTAAATTGAATTACATTCTAGTGGAATGAGGATGACTCTCGGGTAAAAAAAAACAAAACTGTAATAATGTATGAGATAACTTATTATTTTTAGCAAAAGTGTTTCTTCGAGGAGATTTCACCATAGGATTTTTCTATTAACTCGTCACCTGGTTTAGCCATACAGGCACAAAGAAATAGACAAAGCAGAGGGAGCTTGAAGGTTTAATTAGATTCAGAGGCTCTCTTTCTCTTTTTCTGTCTCTGTTTTGCTCTGATTCGTTGTGTTGGTGGGAAGGAGGTGATCGTCCATCTGGGCATTTGTTGCCACTAAGAGAGAAAAAAATCAAGGATGGGTGGAATTTTCTTTGATGCCAAATTCTTTTACAAAGTCTTTCAGAGGACATCGGTTTGCTTCATTCCATTTTCAGGAAACTCATCTCCCAGCACTGCCTAGACAATATCCCAAAGTCTCCTAGGGCTCAGTCTGCATTCTGAGTGTCTGAAATCTCTTTCTAGCCTATCACTTTTGCACTCGATGGACCTGTTGATTCCACAACATGCCAGCACATGAATCCATCTGTCATGATGGCCCGGTGCCCTGGCTGCAGGGTGCTGTGCCAATATCCACCAGCCCGGTGCCAGCCAAAGTGGCATTAGCAACAATGCCCTGCGTGACACAATAAACTGTATACCATTCAGTAAGAAGGTCTTCCCAGGGAAGGTCCACACTGCCAAATTAGGAGCATCTCTCATTATGGCAAGTCATGCATGGCCCATTTCAGGGTAGACCCTGTCCCATGGGTTCATACTGGCTCTGTCTGTGTAGAGCGACTGTGAGAGAGAAAGCAACCCCTTTGGACTGACAGAGCACACCCTGGAATGGAGAATCAGAAATTGCCAGAACACCCACAGGGTGACCCACAGTCTCTATGTGCCAAGAACAGAGGGTTTTCCTGGGACATAGGATTGGCACTGCTAAAAACAAGAGAGTCTCAAGCCACCTGGGGTGAGTTGGTCATCCTACCTGTATCTTCATCATTGGTTCCACCAGATAAATTTCACCTGGTCCTGTGTCGCCATCTAACCTTGTTTCCATTTCTACTTTTGTGGTGGGCATCCTCTGACATGGCCCCAGGGACCCCCACCTTCTGAATTCTATGTCTTTGTTAATCCCCTCCAGTCGAGTGTGGGATGAATGTATTCACTCACTTCTAAGGAGAACAGGGTAGAAGTGAAGGATGTTACTTCTGAGGCTTTAGAAAAAAGATTGTGGCTTCCATCTTGGGCACTCCCTCTCTTTGTTCTCTCTTCTCTCTACCCCTCCTTCTTCTCTCCCTTCCCTCTCCTTCCTTTTTCTCTCCCTTTCCCTCAGACGATAACCAGTGACCATGTTTTGAATTAGCCCTTTGGAGAAGGCCACATGGCAAAAAACTGATGTCTTTGCCACCGGCCAGTGAAGACCTGAGACCTGCCAACTGTCACCCGAGCGAGTTTGGACACAGATTACCTCTCTAGCCAACCTTGGGCTAACTGCAGCCCCTGCCAACATCTTGACTGTAGCCTTGAGAAAGACCCTCCATTGGGCACCCAGTGGAGTCATCTTGGGATTCCTGATACACAGAAAATGAGACAATAAACGTTTGCTGTTTCAAGCTACAAAGTTTTGGGGTATCTTGTTACATGGAAATAGGTAACTCATACAACATTGAAACGTGAAGGAGCCAGACTGGTTCAGAAACAGACGGGACTTGGAATATCACAATATTTAGAATTTTAACAGGCTCCCGAGAGTTCAACTGTTCCTACCAATTCATTAGGAAAGTGAGGAGCCTGAGCTCAAAGGGGACCAAGGGACTTGTTATGGAGTGAATTGGCGACAGCTTGACTTAGACCTGGATGCATCTTCAAACTGCTGCTTTGGTGCTGGTTTTGTTCAGTACTGCCGCCCAGGCTTGGCGCTGCCGAGCACCCAGAAACCCGCTACCTCTCATCTGGTTCACAAAAGGAAACTGCCTTGAACAGGCCAGTGTCTTCTTAATCATCTCTTCCCTGCTGGAAGCCTTTCTGACTCCTATTAGCTGGCTGGTTGCTGCTTTCAAAGGCCTTCTAGGTGGAGTGGAACATGAGTCCCATCCCCCTATTTGGTTCCGTTTCAAATTGTAGTGTTTCTGTGAGATCTTACAGGCAGAGAATTTATCTTCAGCTTTGTCACGGGGTTGATAAACTTAATAAAATCTTTTATACATGATCTAGAAACACTGTAGATTTTTCCTGGATCTGACAATCATGACGCATCTTATCTTCTTTAAATCCGATTTCTACAGTGTGAATAAACTCTCATCTCAGTTAAATTCAATGAGTATTCCTAGGTAACTATAGCAGCATTTGTTCTAGAACGGTCGGAATGGAAAAAATATATGACATGATTATTATCCTCAAGGAACATTTCTGGGTGGAAATGATAACCATAATCATGGTCACAATAACATTTAGCAACAAGGACTTCTCTATGTTTATCAATAATGTGTTTCAAAAAACCTGAAAAATGATGAAATGTTAGTTGTTATTTCTTTTTTTTTTATTAACATATAATGTATTATTAGCCCCAGGGGTACAGGTCTGTAAATCATCAGGCTTACACACTTCACAGCACTCATCATAGCACATACCCTCCCCAATGTCCAGAACCCAGCCACCTTATACCTACCCCCCCACCCCCAGCAAACCTCAGTTTGTTTCCTGAGATTAAGAGTCTCTTATGGTTTGTTTCCCTCCCCAGTCCCATCTTGTTTATTTTTTTCCCTCCCTGCCCCCCACAACCCCGCACCCTGCCTCTCAAATTCCTCATATAGGAGAGACCATATGATAATTGTCTTTCTCTGATTGACTTATTTCTCTTAGCATAATACCTCTAGTCCCATTCACATTGTTGTAAATGGCAAGATTTCAGGGGTTTTTTGATGGCTGCATAGTATTCCATTGTGTGTGTGTGTGTACACACATATATAAATATGTGATATATATATATATATATATATATATATCTATCTCATATCTTCTTTATCCATTCATCTGTTGATGGACATCTAGCCTCTTTCCATAGTTTGGCAATGGAACTTGCTGCTGCATTGCTGCTATAAACATTCAGGTGCACTTGCCCCTTCAGATCCCTACATTTGTATCTTTAGGGTAAATACCAGTAGTACAATTGCTGGGTCATAGGGTAGCTCTATTTTCAACCTTCTGAGGAAACTCCACACTGCTTTCCAGAGTGGCCACACCAGCTTACATTCCCACCAACAGTGTTGGAGGGTTCCCCTTTCTCCATGTCCTTGCCAACATCTATCATTTCCTGACTAATTTTAGCCATTCTTACTGGTGTGAGGTGGTATCTCATTGTGGTTTTGATTTGTATTTCCCTGATGCCAAGTGATGTTGAGCACTTTTTCATGTGCCTGTTGGCCATTTGGATGTCCTCTTTGCAGAAATGTCTGTTCATGTCTTGTGTCTTTTTCTTAATTGGATTATTGTTCTTTGGGGGTTGAGTTTGAGAAATTCTTTATAGATTTTGGATACTAGCACTTTATCTGATATGTCATTTGTAAATAACTTCTCCCATTCTGTCAGTTGTCTTTTGGTTTTGTTGACTGTTTCCTTTGCTGTGTAGAAGCTTTTGATCTTATTGAAGTCCCAATAGTTCATTTTTGCCCTTGCTTCCCTTGCCTTTGCTTGAAGTCTGGAATTGTGATGCCACCAACTTTGGTTTTCTTTTTCAGTGTTCCTCTGGCTAGTCAGGGTCTTTTCTGGTTCCATATAAATTTTAGGATTATTTATTCCATTTCTTTAGGAAAAAATGGATGGTATTTTGATAGGGATTGCATTAAATGTGTAGATTGCTTCAGGTAGTATAGACATTTTCACAATATTTGTTATTCCAGTCCATGAACAGGGAACGTTTTTCCATTTCTTTGTGTCTTCCTCAATTTCTTTCATGAGTACTTTATAGTTTTCTGAGTACAGATTTTTTGCCTCTTTGGTTAGGTTTATTCCTAGGTATTTTATGGTTTTGGGTGCCAACTGTAAATGGGATCGACTCCTTAATTTCTCTTTCTTCTTCTGTCTTGTTGTTGGTGTATAGAAATGCAACTGATTTCTGTGCACTGATTTTATATCCTGACACTTTACTGAATTCCTGTATGAGTTCTAGCAGTTTTGCAGTAGAGTCTTCTGGGTTTTCCACATAAAGTATCATATCATCTGCAAAGAGTGAGAGTTTGACTTCTTCTTTGCTGATTCAGATGCCTTTTGTTTCTTTTTGTTGTCTGATTGCTGAGGCTAGGACTTCTAGTACTATGTTGAAGAGCAGTGGTGATAGTGGACATCCCTGCCGTGTTCAGTTTTTTCCCCAATTGAGGATGATATTCTCTGTGGGTTTTTCATAGATGGCTTTAATGATATTGAGGTATGTGCCCTCTATCCCAACACTGTGAAGAGTTTTGATCAAGAAGGGATGCTGTACTCACCTCCCCCCAGCATTTATTCTTCTCCTATCCCCCTACCCCCCCATGTTGCTTCTCCATGTCCTCATATCAGGGAGATCATATGATAGTTGTCTTTCTCCGATTGACTTATTTCACTAAGCATGATACGCTCTAGTTCCATCCACGTCGTCGCAAATGGCAAGATTTCATTTCTTTTGATGGCTGCATAGTATTCCATTGTGTATATATACCACATCTTCTTGATCCATTCATCTGTTGATGGACATCTAGGTTCTTTCCATAGTCTGGCTATTGTAGACATTGCTGCTATAAACATTCGGGTACACGTGCCCCTTCGGATCACTATGTTTGTATCTTTAGGGTAAATACCCAGTAGTGCAATTGCTGGGTCATAGGGTAGTTCTATTTTCAACATTTTGAGGAACCTCCATGCTGTTTTCCAGAGTGGTTGCACCAGCTTGCATTCCCACCAACAGTGGAGGAGGGTTCCCCTTTCTCCACATCCTCTCCAGCATCTGTCATTTCCTGACTTGTTAATTTTAGCCATTCTGACTGGTGTGAGGTGATATCTCATTGTGGTTTTGATTTGTATTTCCCTGATGCCGAGTGACGTGGAGCACTTTTTCATGTGTCTGTTGGCCATCTGGATGTCTTCTTTGCAGAAATGTCTGTTCATGTCCTCTGCCCATTTCTTGATTGGATTGTTTGTTCTTTGATCAAATGCTTTTTTCAGCATCTATTGAGAGTGTCATAGGGTTCCTGTTCTTTCTTTATTAATGTATGGTATCACATTGATTGATTTGTGGTTGTCAAACCAGCCTTGCAGCCCAGGAATAAATCCCACTTGATCATGGTGAATAATCCTTTTAATGTATTGTTGGATCCTATTAGCTAGTATTTTGGTGAGAATTTTTACAACCATGCTCATCAAGGATATTCGTCTGTAATTCTCCTTTTTGATGGGGTCTTTGTCTGGTTTGGGGATCAAAGTAACACTGGCCTCATAAAATGAGTTTGGAAGTTGTCCTTCCATTTCTATTTTTCTACCCCAAAATTTTAAAGAAAGAAAAACCTAAAAGTATACAAACAATAAGGCTAATTACAATAAAAGGATAGACTATGACTATAACAATGAAAATTTTAAAAGATTTTTTAAAAGGTATTAATAAGATACAGTAGTTTAAAAAATGTTAAAATAGGAAAGAGGACAAATTTTAAAGAACAGAATAAAAAAATTTAAAAACTTTAATTTTTTTTTTAAAGATTTATTTTTTTGACAGATAGAGATTACAAGTAGGCAGAGAGGCAGGCAGAGAATGAGAGAGAGAGGAGGAAGCAGGCAGGCTCCCAGCCAAGCAGAGAGCCCGATGCGGGGCTTGATCCCAGGACCCTGGGATCATGACCTGAGCCGAAGGCAGAGGCTTTAACCCGCTGAGCCACCCAGGCGCCCCTAAAAACTTTAATTTTTAAAGACTAAAGAATCATGGGGAAAAGGCCATGAATTCTGTCTTGTGAGTTCGTGTCTTGGCTGGGTGTTCTCGCTGCTCTTCTAGGGGAGGGGCCTATTGCAATGATTCTCAAATGTCTTTGCCCAAGGCGGAATTGTACCACCCTTGCCAGAGGCTAGGCTAAATCATCTGCTCAGATTCGCTCTCAGAAGCTTTTGTTCCCTGAACGCTTTCCGTAGAGCTCTAGAGGACGGGAATGAAGATGGCGGCCTCCTCATATCCAGCCTAAAGGAGCTGAGACCTTGGGGCCGCACTCCTCACTGCACCCTCAGAGAAAAGCAGTCAGTCCCTCCCATCTCCCTGGTCTCTGGCCATGCTCTGTGCTCACCTGGCCTGTTTCTGAGCATTTCTATCTCTGGCACACGGCCCCGTTTGGAGTCTCCAAACTCGGCTGATTCCTGCAACCCACTCCTGCACCATGCCTCCCAGAGGAAGGTGAGTCTCCCCGGATCTGCCACTTGTGGGGTCCCTGCTCGAAAAGCAGTGACCCGACTGTGCCTTGGATCAAGGTTTAAGGTAACCCCAAACTGAGTGACCTCTCCTTGGCTCCATCTCTGCAGCTGGCTTCCCCGCTCTGATACCTGGGGGCTCTGCCACACTCAGGCATCCGTCTTTTTGTGTCCCTGAGGGTCCTAAGACCACACTGTCCCAGTGAGGGCCCAACCCCCTCCCCCCTTAGCCTCTGGAGTGACATCCCTCAGCAGAGCAGACTTCTAAAAGTTCCGATTTGGGGCTCCGCGGCTCTACTGTTTGCCGGGACCCTGCCCCTCCCCCCCCCACTACGGTCTGGGATTCACTTTTCCACACGTCCTACCTTCCAGAAAGTGGTCGCTTTTTCTGTTCCTAGAATTGCTGCTCTTCTTCTCTTCAATCTCTGTTGAGTTTGTAGGTGTTCAGGTTTGATGGTTTGATAATGATGAATCAAAATGGTTTGTAACTATCTAGCTGAACTCCTGGGAGCTGATGATATCAGGGTTCCTACTCCTCTGCCATCTTGCTCCTCCCTGTTGTTAATTCTGAGTAGTGGGCTCATGGTCATTATTTTCTTTTTAACAGTAGATTTTAATAATATATATAGTTTAATGTTTATTAAACATGCATTATATTTTTATAATATATACATTATAACATAAATAATATACATTATAATTTCTGTATGTATTTTTTTAATTAAAAGTATCTGGCATTTAACAAGTATTCACTATGTCCAAAGCTCTCTACCAGCTCTTGTAATTTCTCTTTGAATCCTTCTATCAACCCTCTGAGAAAAGTACTGTTTTTACCTTGTTCCAGTTCAGGAAGATTGAGTAATTTATTCAAAATCATTCAGCTAAAAAAATGGAAATAAAAATCTAGTTCTAAAAACTGGATGATCTCAGTCAAAACTGGTGATCTCATTCACCAAGCTTAAATTCCTACCAAAAAGAAGTAACACAAAGTATACTGAGGGGGCCTAACTGTCTCTTTTGGTGGAGCACATGACAGTTGATCTGCAGGGGTGTAGAGATTACTTAAAAGTTAAGAAAAATGTTTTGAAATAGAGTATATTGAAGTTGGGAAATAAGAGATACACGTATAAAGTAAGTGCAGACAACTTCATTCAGCAAGCTGCCACACTCATTCTAACCGAGGGTCGAATCTGAGGTACTGAGTTACCAGTTAGAAAAGCAAGAAATCAGTGCTAGCCACCATAATAAGACTTCATGAGACAGACCCATTCACTCATTCAACTACTATTTATTTTTTTAAGATGTATCTGTTTATTTCAGAGAGAAAAAGAGAGTATGTGCACAAGTAGGGGGGATGGGCAGAGGGAGAGGGAGAGTGGAAGCAAACTCTCCACTGAGTGGGGAGCCTGACAGGGGGCTCTATCTCCCCACCCAAGGCTCTATCTCCCTATCCAGAGATCATGATGTGAGCCGAAACCAAGAGTCAGATGCTTAACCATTGGAGCCACCTAAACCCCCCTGAACTACTATTTCTTGAACACCTGCTGTGTGCCAGGTACAGGTGCTGGGGATAATGTGGGGAACAAGATAGACAGGGCACTATTCAGGTGGAGATCATAACCTAGTGGGGAGGCATAGACTGTCAACAGTATATGAATAGGTAATTTCAAATGATGAAAACACTATGAAGAAAATTACAATGATATGAAGGAGTAACAGATGTAGGGTTCTTAGACTGATTGGTTTGGAAGCCTCTGTTCATTAAAGTTTGGACTCGAGTCCCCTTTCTTCCTCATTCCTCGGAGGTGGAGGGTGTCACATGACTGGGGCACCTGAAATAGTAATCGGTACCATTTGTGGGGAGGGGAGCAACATGTGAAGATTGATAACGTCACTTAGAGTGGTAGATTCTTCTGCACATACCATCTCATTTAGTAGCATTTGGATGTTAGTGGTGGGTGGGAAGGAAATAGTGAGAGCGTGTGCATATGAGAGTAAGAGAAAGCATCATGAGTCTGGGCAACAGACCAGATAAGGGAAGGCATAGGATACACATTAAAAATTAGGCACAGGGTATCCTAGACAAATAAAGAAGAGCTGACTTGTGAAAGTCAGGATGGGCCTTAGATAAAAAATTTGTACTGGAGTAAGATACTAAATAAGACAGTGAAGTAATGGAAGTGGTATTTTAAATGGCTTATCCTGGCTCCAGATTACACAGGGTACATAATGTTGGTGAGATAGTGGTGGGAGGCAAGAAAATCTTCCAGAAGACTATAGTTCAGATAAGCCATATGGAACCCTTATCTAAGAAAGCAGGAATTGGGCACAGAGTGATGTATCTAAGAGACAATCTGCAGTGAAAGAATCAATGACCCAACCCCAAGAGCTAGGACAGGGAGGGCTTTCCTTGGATACAAGTGGTGTGAGCTCTCAGTTGGATTTGGCATCATTGTATTTGCCCAGGAGTTCTGGAGGACTGAGCTGTTCTGGTCTGTTGATGTTTGAACAGATTGTGAAAATGATCTCTCCAACTTTTTGGTTTTGGACTTGAGATGAAAAGTTTCTCTGAACTGTTTACTTGCTAAGTGGAAGGATGGTGCGTAGGACTTGAGCTTCCGGGGGCAAGAGAGCTGCCGCACAGATGCATGTATTACAGGATACAGACTACGATCAACTCCAACATTTAGAAGATTTCCTTTCTCACTAAAATTTGTTCCACCCTTTGAGAAATAACAAAAGAACTTGTGCCATATGCTTCCAAAAAAATCACTAATGCTCCATTACTTTCCAAAGATTTCAAAACTACGATTTCCCTCCCAGTCCTGTAATTAACACCCTCTGTGCCAACATATATATGTTTTCATTGGATTCTGGGTTTCAAATCGTAGAGTTTTGCCCCATTGCCTCAAGAGACAATGGGAAGGGCAAAGAATTATAAGACTTTGTAGTAAGATATAAAAATACGACTCTTCTTGTCTCGGAATTTGGGCTCAGGCTCCCCAACTCATGCTTAAAGGTACAAAATACCTCTACATTCTAAACCACAGTGTTAGACCATTACATAAGACATGCCAAAAAGGATGGTGAGAACATTCTATCCAGAACTGGCTCATCACCCATCTCTAGGCAATAAGAAGGCAAATTTATTAAGGGGAATAGAGGCTAAGAGTTGGGATATCTTTGGAAAGGGTCATCCATGTGTTTTTCATCACCACACTCCCTATCACACCCCCTTCTGCGGTGGGAGATATGGTTATCCCCTTGCCTTTACCTCTTCAATGAGCATTGATCCAATCTCACACTGCCTGCTTTGCCTTTTTTGCCTGACAGCATTCTCTGTTTCTCTCAAACCCAGGAAGTTGACTTCAACCAATCACTGATAGGAGTTGGTATATGAGTATCCCAGCTCCTTTTCCCTTTGGGTGGGACATGCTTCTGGAGAACCCAACTTGCAACACTGTCCTATATGAACTAATATTTTGAAATGTGTGGAGATTTTTTTTCTGTCCTAGTACATGGAGAGTTGTTGTAAATTTTCCATGGGTCCTTGAAAGGCATCAACATACTAAAAATGTTGGGTTCTGTGCTACTGGGTGCTATTAGGCAAAGTTTGTTAAATTGTTCATTGTTCTAATCTTCCATATTCTTACTGATTTTTGTCTGCTCTTTAAATGAATTTTTGAGAAAGGTGGTTCAAATCTCTTGCTAAGATTGTGGATTTATCTATTTGTCATTTTAGTTTTGTCCATTTTTGCTTTACGTGTTTTGAGATGATATTAATAAGTACATATTAAGTTGTTTACTGTATCTTTTTGGTAATCGCAATTATATCATTAAGAAGTGATCATCTTTACCACTAACAATATTTTTGTGTACCAACCATCTGTTCCACCCAATATTAGCATAGCTAAAGCATATTTCTTTCCGTTAGTATTTTCCTGGTATCTTTGTGCGTCACAATAATGGACATAAACATCACCTTTAAAAGTTCCCATGTACCTCTTTCCATTTTCCCTTGATTCTCCCCCAGCTTTTCCGAAGAGTCCCTAGGCAATTATTGACCATTTTTGTGTCACTATACATTAGTTGGCTTTCCATAGAATTTTATATAAATGGAATCATTCCTTATGTTCTCTTTTTTATATAAATTCTTTGATTTATTTATTTTTAAGTTTATTCATGTTGCATATATCAGTAGATCTTTCCTTCTCGTTTCTTATTTTTTCTTATTCCCACTTGAAGTTGTCTCACAGGTCACTGAAGCTCTTTTCATTAAAAAATTTTTTTCTCTGCATTTCATTTTAAATAGCATTTATTATTATTAGCTTCAAGTTCACCAATCTTTTCTTTTGTAATGTCTAATCTGATGTTAACCCATCCAGCACACTTTTCATCTCAAACATTGTAACTTTCATATCCAGAAGTTCCATTTGTTTTTGTTGTTGTTGGGGGGGGGGGTTTGTTTGTTTTTGTTTTTTTTAGGAGAAAAAGTGTGTGAGTGTGTGTGCAAGAGAGAGAGAACAGGGGAGGGACGGAGGGAGAGGAAGAGAGATAATCTTGAGTAGGCTCTGCCCTCAGTGCAGACACAGAACTGGGGCTGGACCTCACAACCCCAAGATCATGACCTGAGACTGAGTCAAATTCTTAACTGACTGAGCCACCCTATAGAGCACCCTTCTATTTACCTTTTTAAATATATGAAAACACGGTTTTAATATCGTTGCTAATTCTAATATTCATCAATTCTTAGTCAATTTCAATTAACAGATTTTACTCCACTTTCTGGGGCATATTTTCCTGCTTTGCAGGTTTGGTACTGTTTAATTGGATGGCAGTCATTGTGAATTTTACCTTGCTGGGTGCTGAAAAGTTTTGTTTTTCTATAAATAGTTTTGATCTTTGTTTTGGGACATAATTAGGTTACTTTGAAACCACTTGATCCTTTCTGCTCTTTCTTTAATTTTTGTTCATTGGGACTAGAATAGTAATTAGTCTAGGACTAATTATTCCTCACTACTGAGGCAAGACCCTTTTAAGTACTCTATCCGGTTATCTGTGAATTAGGTTTCTAGTCTGACAGGTGGGAACAGGTACTGTTCCCAGCCCTATGTGAAAGCCTGCAAATGTACACCCCCCCCTGCCCCGCCCCTGTCTTGGGTAGTTTCCTCACATGCATGCATTGATCAGTGTTCTGTTAGATACTCAACGACCTTCTGCAGATCTCCAGAGTTATCTATCTTTTCAGCCCTTTCTTTCCGGCACTCTCCTGCAAGGTCTAGCCACCTATGCACCTTGGACTCTTAGCTCTGTTTCCTCAATTCAGGGAGTTCACCAACCTCTGGATGGGTTCTTCCTTCTGTCCAGTGAATTAGAAACTCTCAAGACACTAAGCTGGAGCAATGGTGTGGCTCACCTCATTTGTTTCCTGTTTTCTAATGATCACTGTTCTTCATTGTCAAGTTCCAGCATCTTGAAAAACACTGTTTCAAATATTTTGTCTGCTTTTGTTTGTTTCAGATGGGAGAGTAAGTTTGACCTCTGTTATTCCATCTTGTCTTGAATCAGAAGTTCTATCCTTTTATTCCTAATCTTTCTATAGTCTCATGCTTTAGATTTTTTTGTAAATAACACGTACTTGGATCTTTTAAATGTGGCCTGAAAGATCTTTGTTTTAGCTAAAGTATTAGTCCATTTTTAAAAAAGATTTTATTTATTTGACAGAGAGAGATATTACAAGTAGGCAGAGAGGCAGGCAGAGAGAGAGAGAGGAGGAAGCAGGCTTCCCGCTGAGCAGAGAGCCTGAGGAGGAGCTCGATCCCAGGACCCTGGGATCATGACCTGAGCGGAAGGCAGAGGCTTTAGCCCACTGAGCCACCCAGGCACCTCTATTAGTCCATTTTTATTAAGTAATTACTGATTTATTTAGATTTATATCCACCACCTCATCTTTTTATTGTTACTCTCTGTTCTCTCTATATATTTGTTTCCATGTGTTCCTTTCTTTTAAATTGATTATTTTTCATTCTTCTCGTTTTTTCTCCTCTGAACTACTCTGAAACCTAGTAGGATATTCCACTTCACAGAGGCAAGTTTTGTGAGCTTGATAATATAGTCAGCCAGATTCGGAATAAGGATAGCTCAGAATCGAGGTGCCATAACGAAATCACAACAGGCCTCTGAAAAGAGAATTTAAGGCATGAGAAGTATCCAGCATGGCCATTCAGTAAAACCTTAATTAATAATGGGAGGAAAGATAACTGGGAAAAAAATAACTCGTCATTATCAGGAAGATTCTGGTGGAAGAGGCAAAATAGCAATTGCTAGTGTAGTTTTAATTATGTTTGCATGCCTTATGGGGCCCAGCAAGCAAATGAATTCCTTAAGAAGAAGATCCCAGGGACAACGGGAGGGGGTGGTATCATAATCCAAGCTTTCTGCACCTTGCTCTTTCCCTGAATAAAAGGTCTACTCCTCAGGGAAATAGTAATAATGATGAATACAGTAATGACAGAGTAGTTCAGAGTTTTTGAGTACCGAAGTATGTAATACACAGTGCAACATTTATATGGCTTGCTTATTTAATCCTCTCGATAATCCTTCAGCCTGAATTTGACAGTAGAGGACACTCCCTGTACACTACTTTAAATTCTCTGGATCTTACTGATCTGTCAGTCGAATCAATGCTACACTGACCAGTCTGGCATGGGCTGCAGCCAGCTCCATTCAGATGCAACCTGGATATCTGCCCTTGGTCCCATACTTCTTGCCCCAGAGTTTCTCTGCTCCTGCTCTGCATGGGTTGCTCGGAGAAAGTCCAAGTATGTCCCTGGGACGGTTAAGTTCAAAAGTTAGAAGAATCCTCTTGTTAGTTTTCTCAGTTCTAGAATAAACACCACTATGTTAGAGAGAACAGTTTCATTTCTCCCCTCCCTTACCTTTCTAACCAAGACAGCAAAGCAACTGTGCATCTCAGAAGTTGTACAGATTAGTGCTACAATCAGAGGTTTAAAAGATGCAGGGGTAGTGGCTTCCATTATATTGCCAGTCAATTTGCCTATCTGGATGCCAAAAAACAAAACCAAAAAAATCCAAGATCCATCCTGGTGGGTGATAACCATAAACCTTAATCAAGTGGTCGCCCCAATGAGCAGCTGCCATTCCAGCTGTTGTATCTTTACTAAAGCAAATCAACACAGCCTCTAGTTCTTCATGTGGGGCTACTGATCTGGCAGATGCCCTCTTCCCCATCCAGATCAGTAGAGGGAGGGTCAGAACCAGTTTGATTTTACATGAGAGGGACAGAAGTGCGTTCACTGTCTTGCCCCAGGGCTGTGCTAACTTTCCTATTCTTGCCCCAATCACATCTGTAGGGACTTCATTGTCTTGATATTCCACCAGAGCATTAATGACATCTTGCTAATGGGATCTGGGGAGAATGGGATGGAAGTATCCTGGATGCTCTTGTAAGTGAACCAGTTGTGGAGATAAATTCTACAGACTCAAGTTGCAAACGTGTCTAGTGTGATTACTTGCTTACAAACATCGTGATAAAATAAAATGTTTTAACTGAAAAATTTAACTTTTAGTATAGAAAATTTCAAATATACACAGAACTAGGCAGAATAATAAATCACCATGTGTCCTTCACCTAGCTTCAACATTGATCAACTCATAGCCAATTTTGTTTCCTCTATAACTTCATTCACTTCTCCCTCCCATAGTATTTTGAAACAAGTCCCAGAGATTGTATCTTTTAATTCCTAACTATTTCATACATACCTCTGGAAGATAAGACTTCTTGTTAACATAGTTACAGTATCTAATTCCATATCTAAAAATACTTCATAATAGCTTAATATCATCAAATATTCAGTCATTTTTTTGAATTTCCAGTTGTGGGCGCCTGGGTGGCTCAATGGGTTACGCCACTGCCTTCCGCTCAGGTCATGATCTCAGGGTCCTGGGATGGAGTCCTGCATCAGGCTCTCTGCTCAGCAGGGAGCCTGCTTCCCTCTCTCTCTCTCTGCCTGCCTCTCTATCTACTTGTGATCTCTCTCTGTCAAATAAGTAAATAAAATCTTTTAAAAAAAATAGAATTTCCAGTTGTTTCATAAATGTTGCACATTTTTAAAGTTGTTTGAATAAAGATACAAAGAAAATCTACACATTGCAATTGGTTGTTATGTTTTTATTTATTTATATATGTATGTATTTATTGGTTTATTTTTAAAAGTTGTTTATTTTTAAAGGTTTATTTATTTTATTCCCAATACAATTCCCCAAATTGTATTTTCTTAAAGTTCATTTAATTAACATATAGTGTATCATTAGTTTCAGAGGTAGAGTTCAGTAATTCATGAGTTGAATATAACACCCAGGGCTCATTCCATCACATACCCTCCTTAATGCCCATCGCCCAGTTATCTCATCCCCCACCCACTTCCACTCCAGCACCCCTCAGTTTATCTCCTATAGTTATGAGTCTCTTATGGTTTTTCTCCCTCTCTGATTTCATCTTATTTTATTTTTCTCTTCCTTCTCTTATGATCCTCTGTTTTGTTTCGTAAGTTCCACGTAAGAGTGAAATCATACGGTAATTGCCTTTCTGTGACTTATTTCACTTAACGTAATACTCTAGTTCCATCCATGTCATTGCAAATGGTAAGATTTCATTTTTTTCAAATGGCTGAGTAACATATATATATATATATATGATCAGATATATATGATATATATGGTATATATACACATATACATATGTACACATACATATATATATTCATATGGTATATGATCCAGATATATGTGTGTGTGTGTATATATATATATGTATATATATATAAAACTTCTTCTTTATCCATTCATCTATTAATGGACATCTGGGCTCTTTCCGTAGTTGGGCTATTGTGGACATTGCTGCTATAAACATCGGGGTGCAGGTGCCCCTTAGGATCACTACATTTGTATCATTTGGGTAAATACCCAGTAGTGCAATTGCTGGGTTATAGGGTAGCTCTATTTTTAACTTTTTGAGGAACCTCCATGCTGTTTTTCAAAGTAACTGTACCAGCTGGCATTCCCACCTACAGTGCAAGAGGGTTCCCCCTTCTCTATATCCTCACCAACATTTGTTTTTTCCTGATTTGCTAATTTTAGCCATTCTGACTGGTGTGGAGAAGTATCTCATTGTGGTTTTGATTTGTATTTCCCTGGATGCCGAGTTCTGTTGAGCATTTTTTCATGTACACAGGCAGCCACCTCTTTGACCTTGGCCTCAGCAAATTCTTGCTAGACATGTCTCAAAAGACAAGGTAAACAAAAGCAAAAATGAACTATTGGGACTTCATCAAAATAAAAAGCTTTTGCACAGCAAAGGAAATAGTCGAGAAAACCAAAAGACAACCTACAGAATGGGAGAAGATATTTGCAAATGTCTTATCAGATAAAGGGCTAGTATCCAAGATCTATAAAGAACATATCAAACTCAACACCTTAAAAATAAATAATCCGGGGCGCCTGGGTGGCTCAGTGGGTTAAGCCGCTGCCTTCGGCTCAGGTCATGATCTCAGGGTCCTGGGATCGAGTCCCGCATCGGGCTCTCTGCTCAGCGGGGAGCCTGCTTCCCTCTCTCTCTCTCTGCCTGCCTCTCTGCCTACTTGTGATCTCTGTCTGTCAAATAACTAAATAAAATCTTAAAAAAAAAATAATCCAGTCAAGATGTGGGCAGAAGACATGAACAGACATTTCTCCAAGTAAGACTGATTGATGATTGATTGATTTGAGAGAGACAGAGCACAAGCGGCAAAGGCAGGGGCAGAGGGAGAAAATCTCAGACTCTGTCTGCTAAGCACAGAGCCCAATGTGGGGCTTGATCCCATGACCCTGAGATCATGACCTGAGATGAACTCAAGAGTCAGATGCTTAACTGCCTGAGCCACCCAGGTGCCCTGGTTGATATGTTTTTAAAGTTGCTTCTAGAGGCATCTGGGTGGCTCAGAGGGTTAAAGCCTCTGCCTTCGGCTCAGGTCATGATCTCAGGGTCCTGGGATCGAGCCCTGCATCGGGCTCTCTGCTCGGCAGGGAGCCTGCTTCCTCCTCTCTCTGCCTGCCTCTTCTGCCTACTTGTGATCTCTCTGTCAAATAAATAAATAAAATCTTTTTAAAAAAAATAAATACAGTTGCTTCTAATTTACCAGTTCCCCTTCCATCTCTCTGGGATTTTTTTTTCTTGCAATTTATTTGTTAAAGGAACTAAGTTGTTTTTCCTGCAGAATTAGATTTTGCTAATGGCATCCCTGTGGAGTCCTTTGGCATGTTACTCTACGTTTCCTGTAGATATGTAGTTGGTGGTGACATTTTTAGACGTCCATAAAGTCTGGGATGGCCTGGGATACCTATACTAAGGTAGAGGGCAGGTGTTTATACCTTGCACATCTTATCAAGAGGGCACAATGTTTGTAGGCATTTTGGATTTTGGAAGCAGCTTGCACTTACTTGAAAATACTATTCTAACCAGTATATCAAGTGACTAGAAAGGCTTCTATTTTTCAAGTGGGATCCAGAACACAAAAACAATTAGCAACGGGTCCAGGCTTCAGGGCAAACTGCCCTGTTGCTGGGACCACCTGTCCCAGCAGATCTGATGGTGCTATGGAGATCCTCGTGGTTAAGAATGCTGTCTGAAGTTTCTGGCAAGCCCTAACATGAGAATTATAGCTGGTTTCTGGAGTTGGCCATACTTTCCTGAATCAGGCAGTTTTCTTTCTTTCTTTCCAGAAATGATTCCTGGTATGTCCTGGGCTCTAGCAGATGTCTCTAATACCTGGGATGTCAAAAGTCTATGAAACCCAAACTGACGATTCTGAGCTCACTATTATCAAAACCACTAAGACAGAAGGTCAGTTGGGTACAGAAGTCATTCTCTATGCATAACAAACAATACATTTGGGATCCTGTCAGAATAGATCCAGAATGCATAAGCACGTTGTAGGATCTATTGACCCAGTCCCCAAGTCACTTACCCTTTTTTGCACCAACATCTATCCTCAACTTGCAACAATGGCTTTATGGAGTGGGAAGAGGGTGTCTCTATAGCCACCTAATAGAGGGAGAGAGAATTTGACCCCACTTCCTAGATGGGTTGGTATAATATATTGGTGCTGGCTAAAAATATATTCTATAAGTCCAGGGGTAAAGGGAAATTTTCCTAGTAGATGGAGCAGTAAGAATTTGTATATTTAATTATTCTATTTTCTATGAAAGGAGAAGTAGCCTGAGGTATGGATTAAACACAGATGTCTGGTGTTTATTTATGTATTTATTTATTCACAGTGGTGAATGCTTTGGCCGGTTGGTCAGGGACTTGAAAGGAATGAGATTGGAAGACATAAGACAGAGAGAACTCTGGGGGAAAGGTATGCGGCTGGACCTGTGGGAATGAGAAAAAGCAGGCAGATCTTTGTGTCTGACATTGACGCCCAACAGAGGATATCTGATACCTCCTCTTCAGAGGAGGCCCTAAACAGCTGGTGGACAGATAGGATAACTCATCCTATGAATGTTAGTCAGCCTCTCTCATAAGCCACTCTAGTGGCGGTGCAATGGATCGAAAACCAGAGTGCCCAAAGGCAGCAGCCATGGAGACTACCCATGGGTCCAATGGTAGGTCCTCTCTCATCAAGGCTAATGTCATTTCTGAGTGTTCAACTAACCAACATCAAGACTGACCATGAGTCCTTGATATAGTCCCATTCCTCAAGAACATCAGCCAAACTATTGGTAGTAGGTTGATTATATCAGACTCTTCTACCCCAGAGGGAGCAGAAATTTGCCTTTAACAGACCTGATACTTAATCCAGATATGTGTTGGCCTTTCTAGCTCACAGTGCCCTCAGCAGAGCCACTATTATCGAACTACAGAATCCCTCTTCTATTAGCATTATATAAAATGTGAATACGATATGTACAATAGATATAATATACATACAATACATTAGATACAATGCTATATATATAGAATTATATATAGCACAGTGTTACCTTAGAAGAAGGGGTCTTTTTTTTATGGCAAACAGAGATCAATAATGGATACGTGACCACAGGATCCTCTGAGCTGATCACGTACCCTATTATTCAGAAGCAGCCAGCCTAACTGAATACTTTACTGAGAGCCATCCCCAAAAAGACTCTATCTCAGGAGTGGCCCCCTGCTGGATTGTCTTTTTTTTTTTTTTGCTGCAGGGTATAATACATATACTGAGTCAAAAGAAGATATATGGTGCTATCTCCCAACATCTAGAATACACAGCACAAGGAGGAATTGTGCCAGGGGACTTAGTCACTGAACTTGAAGCTGTCATTCCACCTAATCATTTGTAGAGTCCTCAAGCTAAAGCACAAGGAGACTAAGAAAGGAACTATTATACTGGCAAGAGTAATTGACTCCAGATTACCACAAAAAGCTAGTTAGATAAAACTCACATAGGGAAGGATTTATCTAGAACCCAGGTGATTCAACGTGAGCATCTCTTAGGGACTGGTGAACGGGAATTGGAGTGATCACTGTCTGGCAAGGGCAGGGCAACCAAATTTTAGCTTGTTCAGAGATGAATATTTGAATCAGCACACCCCCTACCCTTGGAGGAAAGCAAAGGGAGTGAGAACCCATAGATGAACGTTTCCTGTCTCTTTCCATTTCCCAGAAAATTGAATCTGAGTTTCACTTTATACAGCTTTGCAGATAGTCTTGAAGAATCAAGAAGTTAATTGCTTACGGATGACATCCACTCAAACATGTACCATGTACGGGCTCTCCCTCTTTCGTTCTTGACTCGCCCCATCCTTGACTCCTGTTCGCTGCAGTACACGCCCCAGTAAAGGATTCGTATATAGACCTCTGTTTTAGATTCTGTTTTTTGGGACACTTAGGCTAAGACAGGTGCTATTATTATTTCCGTCATAAGTGTCAGTTGATGATTTGTCCATTTGTCCATGTCACGCAGCTACAGGATCATGCAACTAGGGTGTGTTCTAATCCAGTGCTGTCCAATAGAACTTTCTGTGATGATGGGAATGTTTTCTATCTGCACTGTCTGCGCAGCGTGGTAGCCACTAGCCACATGTGGCTGTGAAGACTCAAAATGTGGTTAGTGCAATGCAGGAACTACATTTTTAATTTAATTTAATTTTAAATAGTCGCATGCAGCCAGTGACTATCATCTTACATGGTCCCTGATTTTCCAAGCCCAACAGTTCAAAACCACTTTGCTTGTTTACCTTCTAGGAAAGACTTAGGGTAAGCTATGAGGCACTTTGGGTTGCATATTCATGAAACAATCTATGCAGAGTGGCTAAAACCAATAAAGGTGCATTTGACTATTCCTGCTGAGATTTAATTGCAAAACAAAGCCTCATGCCAGAGACTAGAAACTTATTTGACAAATTAAAGCACAAATTAGGGGTCTCTTGGTGCCACAGTCAGTTAAGCATTCAACTCTTGGTTTTGGCTCAGGTCATGATCTCATGGTTTGTGGAATCAAGCCCAAGTCCAAAGTTGGACTCCTTGCTCAGCAGGAGGTGTGTGTGAAGGTTTCTCTTCCTCTGCCCCTCTCCCCACCTGCTCTGTCTCTCTCAAAATAAATCTTAAGGAAAAAAAAAGAAAAAAAAAAGTAAAGCACAAATTAGGAGCCAGCCATGTGCTAAGCAGAGGTTTGACCATGGTAACCAGGACAGACAGGATCCTTGCCCTGCTTCTGGATAAAACCCAACACCAGATATTGTCTGTTATCTCCCTTTGTCTTTCTTTGTCACCACACAATTCATCTGTGTAGGGTGTCATCTTTCTCATCCATGTCCTCAACCTTCCATAGCTTCACTGTTGAGTTACCTTCCCAACCCAACTTGTTCTAAAGCACGTGCAGTGAAAGGAGCCTGGGCCCTAGAGTCAGATATTCCTGCAATAGAGTCGAGTTCTCCTTTTAAGAGCCCCCTATCTGATGTAGTTACCTCTCCGAGTCCTAGTTTCTCTCATCTGTAAAATGGGGTTGAGAGGATTAAATAAAGTTGTATAAGTATATCCTGGCATGGGAGAGCCCCCCAGAAATGTTACTTCTCTCATCCTCATTTGGACCTTTAGGAATTCCCTGTCCTAGTTCTCCTTCCTAGAACATTTATAAGAACTTTCTATACAACAGTCAACTACATGTGGTAAGAGAAGCCAACTCTAGAAGGCCATTGGCAGTGACAGGTCGGCTACAAGATAATATTTAGAAACATGGTGATCATGTAGCTTTTTCAAAAGGAAGAGAAAGTTACAGACCCATAATCACATATTCCTGCCACATTCACCATGGAAACAAGTTTGGGTAACTAACCAGAGGCATGTCAACACGAGGCCATAAAAAATACACGATACACGGGCTATGATTCTTTCATTAGTTTAGGAAATTTTAAACTGCTCCCTTTACACACCTAGCACTATTAACAAATGTTTTTTGAATACCCACTGTGCATTCATGGCTATGCTGGCTCCTAGGATAGAAAAACCAGTGCAGCCTGGCCTGTGTCCTCATCCAGGTGGAGCACTATGTTAAAAACATATCACAGGTCACATGGGCCAAGTATCAAGCTCTCAGTATAACTGCCTTGTCCTGGGCTGCCTAATGGCCCTGGATAGGGGGACAGAAGCAGTGATGGGGAGGCATACTGACAAGGCTTAGAGGACCTGGATAACTCGTCAGGTCATAGTCTGCAGCAGGAGTTGGGCTGGGAGTCTGAATGATGTTGATACAAAAGGGTTCTGGGCTCTTGTTTAGAGCAAGGGAAGAATAAATTGCAGCTCAGTGAAGCCCAGTTCCTGATGACTCGGAGGGTGGAACTGGAGGTTAGGAGACATGTACATGGCTAGCTCTGTCCTGGCTCCAATGTAAGGAATTCTGGCAGCAGTAATCTGAGATACACGGCTTGACCTCAGGCTGGATCATGAGCTGATATCCTTTCAGATGAAGGAGCTGGTTACATCTGAACACCCCCTTTGGTTTCCCTGTGGCAATGGCGGAGGCCTTCTTGGCCCAAGAATCCTTGCTATGGTTTTTCTGTGGGTAGTTTAACAACACTGTGGTGACTGGGTTTTACTTATAAGGTTAAAGCTCCCTTCTCAGTTGACTCTTGACCACTCACCTGAGGTCTTCAGGGTTCTCTGGTGAGAATTCTTATTTGGGGTGTGAGGCATTGTCCTCTCATGAGATCAGGGCCAGAGGAACCCGTCCGAAGTACCTATGGTAGCATCTTTGAGTGCCCATTGAAGGGAGAGAAACTTGAGGACTGTGGGGGTCAGGAAAGCATCCCAGAAGTGGAGCATAATGGGCAAGAACACTAATCACATGGAGATCTGTGTGAATGGAGCCCCTGGAGATATGCAGTGCACAACCTGTATAGCTGCACATGACATCCCTGTAGATAGGCAAAGAAGAAGGGTATTAAGCATTCTAGGTAGGGAAGACAATACAAGCAAAGATCCAAAAGCTCTCGCTTGATTCACATTCATTTATTACCACTTTAAACCAAGGAACATTCTATAACTCATAGGCATTTTCTCCTCATTATTACTTCATTAACTCCCTCTGTATTTCTGGACAATTGTTTTGTGGCAGGCATTAGCAACCTCAGTGGAATACATTAAGAGTAGCAATATGAATTCTGAGGATGACTTATTGGGAGGTTGAAAGTGAGAGCTTTCCCATCCTTGTTTTCTACCTCTTCTGTAGTCCTGCCTTAGTTTCTATCACTTTCATTTTTAAAAATCAACCTGATTTTTCCAGGGTGATGGAAAAAAGGTGAGGTATCCATGAGTGTACTTCACTAAGCAAGAGCCAAAACTAGAGGAAAAAATTTAAAAATCACTTATCCTTGTGCAGTGACAAACTGAAGTTGCTATAAATGCCAAGAGAAAACAATACAGAGAAAATGGATGGGGTTACCAGAACATGTTCATAAATTTATGCAGTAAATGTGTTGTGTGTTCTCCAATTGGCAAGCGTCTAATATAAGACAATATTAAGGTGCTGCAAAATCTAAGTTAATATAACATTTCCCCTCTATACTATTCAGATTTATTGCCTGCATTTTTATGGGTTTTAAACAGCTTTTCTTCACATTAAATATTTAGCAGTTAACGGTTAATTTGTCACTTTAATCTCAAATTGTTTCATACTGCATAATATGACAGGAGTTGGGGGGAAAAAGGAAGTTATGTTCCTTTATATGTTTAAGGTTATGTCTTGGATTTGTGGGCAAGTTTGGGGATGGGGAAGCCAAATTGGAAAATTTCAACATTTCACAAGTCTATCGTACTTGAAATGATGACGTGATGTGTTTCATGGCTTTCTGGAAGGTATTTTGGGAGTAGGAAGAATAGTAGGTTCCTCACAATCATCCCCTATCCATTCCTGTTAGCAAGGAGAGAAATAGACATCGGTCATTAATCACTATATATGGAAGAAATTAAGGCATCAAAAGCCAGTTTCACGGTTGGCAAATGATCATTGAGGCTAGAGGCTAAGTACGTGGATGGTTGATTAGAGTGTTTTCTCTGTTTTTGTGTATATCAGAAATAATCCATAATGAAAACATAAATGCAAGACCTAGAAATGAACACAAAACAAAAAAAAAACAAAAAGCACATTTTGTCCCAGGGACAGGACATGACCTTGAGCCTTGCTTCCTCTTTCTTTCTCAGGTCCCTCTTCGGTTTCACCTGCAATTTCCTGTGCTCTTCCTCCAGGTTTTCCTAAATCATGTTTTGGCTCTGTCATTGCAAAGGTAGGAGGATTGACTCTCTTCTACAGTTTCATTTAGGGAGAGCCAAAGAAATAACCATCAGAATAGAAAGTAATAATATTTGCCATGTTTTGAACTCTTCCTGAACCCTGAGCCAATGTCTTAACACACCATCTCATTTAAACTCTCTGATCATCCTCTCTGGGAGGGTATTAACACTGCCTTAAAGATAGAGAAACTGAGGCTTAGAGAGCTAAGTAACAGATCCAAAGTCACAGAGGGAAGGTAGAGCTGGCACTAGGACCCAGGTCTGTTGTCCTGAAGCACCAGTTTAACTCTTGTGTTGAAGCTGATCCAAACTCATCTGCAGGAGGTGGTTAAAAGAGGCCCTTCAGACTGATCATCAGGAGTCAACTCTACTTCACCCTTGGGTTTGGAATCATCTTCCTACCCAATGTCCAAAAGCAGCAGCCTAATTTCAGGCTGTCATTCTCCTCGGTACACACACAAGAATCCACAATGGCAGCACAAAGGAGGGGGCATGGTACAGATGACATGGAGGATGAGGTCTTCCTGGGGAAAGACTTAATCTGGACAGTGTCATAATAACCAGGGCCTGTCCGGAGGCATGCTGGCTTCTCAGCTGCAAGCCAAGATGAAAAGGAAGAAGCTACAAATAAGTAGGTTTGGCGCTGAGGTATTAATTTTGCTTTCTGGGTGGTCCTCATGGGATGGTAATCTGTGGAGTGAGTCCCAATAAGAAAAGAAGGGTGGAAACAAAAGAAGAAAGAAAAGTCCATTGGTCTATAGCAAATTCAGGCTCAGTCTGGAATGGCATAAATATGTAGAGGTCCAACCCAATGAGTGAAACATGTCAGCAGAAATGCAGAAATTTCTATGATGCTGAGATGCTTGAAGGTATAAAAAAATTCATCCTTAAAAAAAAAAAAAAAAAAAAAAGAAACTCATCCTTGTTAGAGCCTGACCTTAGGTAGGAGCTTTTTTTAATTTTAATTTTTTTTTTATTTTTAAAAATAAATGCCAGATAGGATATCAAAGCCCTAGCCAAAAAGTCTGAGGTTCAGAACAGGGCTCATGCCTCAGCAGAAACCCTAGAGTTCATGTTAAATAGTCAAGGTCATTTGGGCTCAAGACTAGTCCCTAATTATCCTTATCCCTCTACCACAATTTTGCCCCACCCAACACTGTGGATGATGTAATGATTCTAGGAAATACCACTGTAAAGCCCACCATGATTTCCTCATGGAAAAGGTCCACATATTAATGTTTTTGTATCTGTAGTTTCTGATGCAATGCCTAGCCTGGAGTTCTTCACAAAAATGTCTGTTGAAAGAATAAGTGGGAAAGTTTCATGCCTGGATAGATATAGGAATTTACCTTCTGAAGTCAAGATAATCCTACAGATCAGCCCTGTCAATGGGCTCAGATTCAACTCTGTACTCAGCTCTCTAGATGTTCACAACTCAAAGGGGAATCACTAAAAAAAGCAGGTCAGACCTCCAGCCTTGATTGAGTTTGGACTTTCTTCAAGCATCGCTATCCTAGTTGGAGCTCTGAGAGTCTGGAGCTTCATTCCTGTCGCTGGGTCTCCCCACGTAGACCATGCCTCAAATGCCGGAGTGTAGAACTGGGAAAGGGCACCCATACCCCAGGAGGGCCAAGTCTTCCTCTGTGGATCTGAGTCTCATTTTTAGGGTCATTCCATTTCATGAGCATCTATTACATTGCTACGGGGATCCAGGCTCCTGTTGTTGAGAGGAGAAGGCCACTGGGGCAACTAGCTCAGGAACCCTGGTAGAGTCTGCAGGAGGGTGCCCTGCATGACTCAGCTCTCATTAACATAACTGAAGTTGTATTGAATTTGCCCTTTGCTGCTTATCCTACTCCAGAGTAGCTTTGAGTTAAACCAATCTGAGCTCTACAAGCCCAGGTTCCTTAGAGACAGAAAGGACAACATCTTACTCTAACTCTGGTCCTTTCCTTGTAAAACCAACATCTGAGGATGCCTGGGTTGCTCAGTCATTTGAGTGTCTGCCTTCTGCTTAGGTCATGATCCCAGGGTGCTAGAGGATCGAGCCCCACATCGGGCTCCCTGCACATCAGGGAGTTTGCTTCTCCCTCTGCCTGCTCTGCCTGCTGCTCCCCCTGATTGTGCTCTCTCTCTCTGACAAATAAATAAATAAAATCTTAAAAAAAGAACAAAACCCAACACCTGAAGCCATGTCTGGGCTCCCTGCTGCTACTGGACACCATCTGCACAGAGTTAGGGGTTGTACAGCCCGCAGCTGCAAGAAAACTTGAGCTTCCCTCATTCAGCTTATGTCTTGCATCTTCCAGAGCTTGTAGGATGAGTGCAATGGGCTTCTTGCCAAAGGGCTAGTGAGGGGCTAGAAGCAGTAGGGACTCTTGGCTACTAGATTCTTTTTCCTCATCTAATTTCTTTTTTTCCCCCTTCCCTTCCCTTCCCTTTCTTTTCCTTTCCCTTCTCTTCCCTTCCCATCCCTTCCCGTCCCTTCCCGTCCCGTCCCGTCCTGTCCTGTTTTGTCTTGTCTCTTCTCTTCTCATCTCATCTTTCTTTCTTTTGCTGGAATTATCAGTGTCTGTCCTAAGACTGCTGATGGGACATGCCTGAGTGGCTCTGTTGGTGGTGTCTGATTCTTGACTTCGGCTCAGGTCATGATCTCAGGGTCTTGAGATCAAGCTCTGTGTCAGGCTCTTCTTGAGATTCTCTCTCCCTCTCCCTTTGCCCTTTTACACTCTGGCGTGTGTGCTCTTTCACACTTTCTTTCAAATCAATCAATCAATCAATTAGTTTAATTAATTTTAAAAAGACTGCTGATGGATGCTGTGATAGACCACCCAGATCCCCCAGTGAACGTGTTGTCCCAGTGTATTACTCCTCTTTGCCTTCTTAGTCCAGTCAGCCCAAGACCGGACTGGCTGCATTCCTTAGTAATCCCAAATAGAAGGAGGGCCAGAGTTACCTGGTCAAGTGCTGACTCTTCTATTGACTTTGATAAGACCACAAGATAAACCACCTGCCATTTCTCTATCAGAGGGCCTTTATCTTTTAAAGGAGAAACAAGGGTGTCAAGCTGACTTTTGCGATGGGGGAAACAAAGCGTTAGATTGTCAAATCCTCAGGAATAGGAATCATGAAAGACAGGGGAAGCAATTTACTTGAGACACGTTGGTTACCGCAAATTCCGAGTACAGCAACGATGGGAAAATCTTTGAAATGACAGCTCTGTAACTGTGGGTTTAGCTCCTGCCTTTGATCTCTGCTTCTCTTTAAGAGTAGTGAGCATTTCTGATTTTTGGTGTTTAAAACAAGAAAGAGACTTAAAGAACTGACTCCAGAGTTTGAGAGCTTCCATTTTTAAAACAATTTCTTTCTTCAAATGGTAGGACTTGGAAGTACTGCTCAAAAGTACCTTGGAGAAGGAAACATCATTGGGGTGGAGAGACAAATCGGCAAAGGGGCAGCGGAATGGAACCCCAGGGAATCAGGCTGCTTTAAACCAAAGGGGTTCCTAGGGATTCTCTGGGATTGTCTGGATTCTTTGGATTCTCTCTCCAGCTCTACAGTCATAGAACACAAGGCACTCACTTCCCACACCTGTAGAATGGAATTGTTTTTACTTGGTGCCTCTCTCCGCTGTTGTGAGAAAGAATGGATTTAAACAGAAGGTATTTTTTCATAACATTTTCACGTAGACTGAACCAAGCAGTGATGAGCAGTGAATTCAAGATATTGACCATCCTGTTGCTATCATTTCTCCATACCTGCCTCTTCTCTGACAGCCCAGAGTAGGGATGACATCCTGAGAAGGCTCCCTTCTCTCTCTCTCCCCCCCCCCGCCCCTCCTTTTCTCCCTCTTCCTTCCCCCGCTATTTCTCCCTTTGATGAACACTGTCTTCGATCAGGTTAAGATACTTTGCATATATTTAAAACCAGCAGAATATTTTGTTCTCCCCAGATATCCCACAAGCAGCAAATACAATCAAAGATCAATTTCTCGGAAATAGGAAAAGTGTCTTTTCAGTGATCCCAGGAAAGCAGGATGTGAAAAGGTTTGCCATCTGTCACCCAAACACACTCCATTTTTCAGGAAACAGAGTGGGCTGGGGGCTCAGGACAGTCCTGCAGTTTCATTTATATTTTTATTTTTTTAATTAAGAAAAAAAAATGCAGTACCCCTGGGGATAAAAATACATTATATGTTTATAAAAAAATAAGAAATAAATAAAAAAAAATTTTTAAATGGTCTGGTTGAAGGATTAGCTGTTTGAAGGATTAGCTGGTTGAAGGATTAGCTGTTTTTGTCAGAAACACAAATCTCCTGTAGTTTTTCATGGATGTTTATGATTCTTCAGTGCTCAGAATCAGACCGATTAACAAAGAGACAGGAAAATGCCAGTGAGTAGCAAGACAGGTCCTGGGGCCAAGTGAACCCATCTAGTCCATGGAAGCAAACTCCCACTATTAAGTGTTAACTGTATACAAATCAGGCTCTTGGAAAAGCTGCTGATGGGCAGCTAATACTCTCTGAAAAGTCCTCATTGTCACAGAAGAAATGAAAAGGGGTCTCTGATTGAAAAAAATAGGAATCATGTCATATTTATAGGGCACTCGGCTCTTTTGTGAAGCTTGAAGCGAGTTTCATCCTCACCACTAGCATATGAGTTAGAAAGGGCAGTTTTTTCTTTTTCTTTTTTTTAATTTTTAATTTTTTATTTTTTATAAGCATATAATGTATTTTTATCCCCGGGGTACAGGTCTGTGAATCGCCAGGTTTACACACTTCACAGCACTCACCATAGCACATACCCTCCCCAATGTTCATAACCCCCTCCCCCTCTCCCAACCCCACCTCCCCCCCAGCAACCCTCAGTTTGTTTTGTGAGATTAAGAGTCACTTATGGTTTATCTCCCTCCCAATCCCATCTTGTTTCATTTATTCTTCTCCTACCCCCCCAACCTCCCCATGTTGCATCTCCACTTCCTCATATCAGGGAGATCATACGATAGTTGTCTTTTCTGATTGACTTATTTCACTAAGCATGATACCCTCTAGTTCCATCCACGTCATTGCAAATGGCAAGATTTCATTTCCTTTGATGGCTGCATAGTATTCCATTGTGTATATATACCACATCTTCTTTATCCATTCATCTGTTGATGGACATCTAGGTTCTTTCCATAGTTTGGCTATTGTAGACATTGCTGCTATAAACATTCGGGTGCACGTGCCCCTTCGGATCACTGCGTTTGTATCTTTAGGGTAAATTCCTAGTAGTGCAATTGCTGGGTCATAAGGTAATTCTATTTTCAACATTTTGAGGAACCTCCATGCTGTTTTCCAGAGTGGTTGCACCAGCTTGCATTCCCACCAACAGTGTAGGAGGGTTCCCCTTTCTCCGCATCCTCACCAGCATCTGTCATTTCCTGACTTGTTAATTTTAGCCATTCTGGCTGGTGTGAGGTGATATCTCATTGCGGTTTTGATTTGCATTTCCCTGATGCCGAGTGACGTGGAGCACTTTTTCATGTGTCTGTTGGCCATCTGGATGTCTTCTTTGCAGAAATGTCTGTTCATGTCTTCTGCCCATTTCTTGATTGGATTATTTGTTCTTTGGGTATTGAGTTTGCTAAATTCTTTATAGATTTTGGACACTAGCCAGAAAGAGCAGTTTTTTCTAATCCAAAAAGATAAATAGCTTACCAGGGTCAGTCAGGGCTGTGAAGGTTAATTTTCTATGTTGACTTAATGGGATTACAGGGTGCCCACATACTTGGCTAACCATTGTTTCTGGGGGTGTTTCTCTGGAGAACCCTGACTGATGCAGGGAATCCAGGCCTTCCAGCCTCCCAGAACTGGGTTCTTTCCAGTCCAGGGGGAGCATGCTCTGGCAGGGGCTGCAAGGCCAGCCAGGGGTCTGAGAAGTCAGTGGTGGGAGATCCCACTCCAACAGAGTGGGTCAAGCTTCCTTCTACTCTCTGCTTAGCTGTGTGGACACCTGTCATGCGAATGTCTGTGGTACGTGCCAAGTCCTGGTCCTAGAGGGAGGGGCCCTACTCTACACACCACCCCGTAGGTCTTAGCAACCCTGTGAGGCATCTTCTTCTTGACTCTACCCTCCTGATCATGGTTGGCAAACTTTTTCTCTGAAGGGCTACGTTAAATAAATAAATACTAAACAAATAAACATACAAACAAATAAGGGGCCAGATAACAAATATTTTGGGTTTCGAGGGCCATAAGGGCTTTGTCACAGGTACTCAACTCTGTTACTGCAGGGAGTAGTCAACCATAGACGATAATATAGATGAATGAGTGGCACGGTGTTCCAATAAATCTTTATTTATGGACACTGAAATTGGCATTTCTTGTCATTTTCACCTGTCATGAAATATTACCCCCACCTGCTTGCCACCATTAAAAAAATGTAAAGATCATTTTTCACCCTTGGGGTATAACAAAACCCAGCAGGGCCAAATGGCCCACCCCTCCCTAGATCACAAGCTCCTCAAGCAAGGGAATGACTTGCTCAGACTCCCCCGAATCTGTGTTTCACAAAGGTCTCAGACTCCCCCGAATCTGCGTTTCACAAAGGTCTCGGCACACAGAACGTGCTCGGCCCTTATTGGGTGATTGGATAAATGGGGTATTTATCCCTGGGCCATTTCCTAAGGCATTCCCTGGTGTAACCCCTTATCCTATCCGCCCATAAAGTCTCCCCAAAGGCAGTTCCTTCCCCAGTCGCCCCTCAGGCTGTCAGGTTGCTTTCCTCAGCACTGAAGGCTCTCCGAGAAGCACTTACGTCCTATAGGTTTGTGCTCATTGCCAGCAGCATAAAACCTCCTTCCCAGCCTCGTTTCCAAAAATTTCCAGGAAATGTTCTGGCACGGTAGAGAGTCTGAATTTTGTTGATGAAAACAAGAACAGAGGTAACAGGTGTTTTGCTGTTCTCACCTGAAGAGGGAAATTCCAACAATATCGAAAGCTTTGTTATTGAAATGACACACAAAAATACACACACCAGGGGAAAATAATGATTGCACTCTGATCAAGCAATATTACCAGCCCGGTATTCTATAAGCCCCGAGTACATTCCTTAGATGACTTCTCCATTGATTTCGTCCTCCGTCAGGATAACCATCTGCGGGCTCAGCCTGAGGAATTTATCCCCTCCTGGTTCTGCGGCTGGAATGAGTGTCCACCGTTGATAAGATCAGGAGGCTGATTTAACAAATTGAACTTTAATATGATTTTCCTAAGGAAATCTATCATCCCTGCTTCCCCTCTGCCTTATTGAAGCAATCCCCACAGACGATAAAGAGATAAGGGAGTTCTGTAGCCCTCCAGCCCGCCATTGGGCTCAGCACTACCCTCATTCTTGGAAACTGTGGGGAACAGCCTGGTTAGCTAGCGACGCCAGAACTCCAGGCCGGGACCCAGCCGAAGAGGGGATGTGGGGAATAGCCCCGACCTCGGATCACCCCATCTGGGTCTTCCTCTTGTTAGCATGTCCCCATATAACCCTATTCCCCAAAACCATGTCCTTAGGTTTTGGCCACCATCTGAGCCATTAAAAGCTGCTTTCAGAAAGACTATCTGATGGACTTACTCATCCTGAAATTCTGGGTTCCCTAAAAGAATTATTTATGACTAATTTTTCTTTGTTCTGTCTCTTTCTACTGGAATATAAGCTCCAGGTCAGTGCGTGCTGTTTTCTTGACTTAACAGCACAGTAAATCTTTCTTGGAAAAATTAATGAATGAGCGGTGTATAGTTAGGTGTGCAAATGTCATCCTACCGACCCCAGAATAGAGAGAGGGGAGTGAGACAGAACAGGTGTACCCGCCGCTTTAAACCATGTCCTAGTCTCCTAGGACGCCATATAATCAAATGATCATAATTGTAATTGTATATGTTTACAAAACAAATTTAATATTTGCAGAGTGCATAGTACAGTGTCCGGCTCACAGAAAAGAGAATAGCAGATTCTCCAGCAAGCACATAAACCTAAATAAAATAAACAAAAACCTGGCAAACATCCCCCCATCGCTGAGATAGAGTTAGAAAAGACAGTTCTCCTAACATCCCCCCTCTCAGTCCTCCTTTTTATCTCCCGCCACCAGCTCCTCCCTCCCTCTCTCTCACCACTTGACTTTTTTTTTTTCTTCTCCAATGTAAGGTTACTGCTACTGTTGGTTCTTGCTAGGTTTGATCAGCGTAGGAATGTATGGGCGGGGAGGGCCCCAGGCCCCCCCCCCCCCCCCCCCCCCCCCCCCCCCCCCCGTCACCTAGGAAGCTGTACTTCCCAAAGCCCATGACCAGTGGCCTCCCACGTTACCCTTACTGCCTTTTCAACAGACTTGAACTAAAATACTTTTTTTTTTTTTTTTAAGATTTTATTTATTTATTTGACAGAGAGAGATCACAAGTAGGCAGAGAGGCAGGCAGAGAGAGAGGAGGGGGAAGCAGGCTCCCTGTCGAGCAGAGATCCCGATGCAGGACTCGATCCCAGGACGGTGAGATCACGACCTGAGCTGAAGCCAGAGGCTTAACCCACTGAGCCACCCAGGCGCCCTAAAATACATCTCTGAAAGGCGCATTCTGGGGATGGCGAGCGGCCCCAATTTGTCCCCCTCCTCCCTGAATAGGTAAACACCTTATTTGTAAGACCAGACCTGGTGGGTCACTCGGGGATGGATTTCCTTTCCCGAGATGACGGCGGTGGTGGTAGATGAGGGTGAAAGCGAAAAGACGAGGAGCAGGTAGAACTCGGAGAGAGACGCGGAAACGCAAGACCCTCCCTGCGGGCTCTTTGCTGTCCTGAGAAGCTCTTCTGTCATGAATTACCCTGTCCGAGAAAGAGTAATCATTTCTGTCTCCCTGTTTTATAGACCAGGAGAGGTTAGTTAACTTTCTCGGGGTCAAAGAGCTTGGGACTGGCGGAGAGTCAAGCCCAGCTCTGTCTCTCAAACTCTGCGCGAGGCGCTGCTGTACGAAAGGCCGTGCTTCTATTATCTCTAATGCTTGCCACAGTACTCTTAGGGAAGTATTAGTGTCCCTTCTTTTACAGCTGTGACAAAGGAGACTGAGAGGAGCTCTGTGCCTTCTACAAGGTTACAACTAAAAGGGATGGCGCCAGGATTTTAACCGTGAATTCTCGTGTTCTCTCAACGCACCATTTTGTTGTCCCAACCTTGCGGGTCATTTTTATTGGTTCCTTTAAACTTTTAAATTATTTTTCAAATGTTTAATCATAAGCATCTATTTTATGTATATCTTTTTATAGTCTCTTAATTACAATATTAATGTATGAATACATGCTCATAAAATATTTAACACCCTAGAACTTATATTACTTTTATAATGAGGAGAAAAGATTATAAAACGGATGTTATTACATGTTTCTTTAGTTTTATTACTGACTTCACTTGCGTTGTCACTGGCAGTTCTTACAGTAAGAGATAAGGTATGCCTGGGGCAACATCCCCATTTTTCTTTTTCTTTCTCTTTCTTTTCTTTTTTAAGATTTATTTACAAACCATAAATGACTCTTAATCTCACAAAACAAACTGGGGGTTGCTGGGGGGAGGTGGGATTGGGAGAGGGGGAGCGGGCTATGGACATTGGGGAGGGGAGGCGAACCATAAGAGACTATGGACTCTGAAAAACAACCTGAGGGTTTTGAAGGGTCAGGGGTGGGAGGTTGGGGGAACAGGTGGTGGGTGATGGGGAGGGCACGTTTTGCATGGAGCACTGGGTGTTGTGCAAAAAGAATGAATACTGTTACGCTGAAAAAATAAATAAAATGGAAAAAAAAAAAAAAGATTTATTTATTTATTTGACAGAGAGAGACACAGAGGGAGAGGGAACACAGGCAGGGGAGTGGGAGAGGGCCAAGCAGGGAGCCCGGTGCAGGATTTGATCTCAGGATCTGGGGATCATGACCTGAGCCGAAGGCAGACACTTAGCGCATGAGCCACCCGGGCTCCCCTAACATCCCCCACTTTTCAAATGAAGACCCTCACTACGTAGAAGAGGGTGCCTCAGCACGAGTTTACATAGAGATATGATGTTGACCGAATCTTATCCTCCTGCTTCTATCGGGTGAGCAGACTCTGAGGCTCAGACTTCCAAGCACCAGGGGGGGGGGGGCAAGCTTTTCTTGTTTTCGTAGAGAAGCATGTGAGTCACCACTGGCGGGGTGAGGAGAGCCAGGGATTGGGTCAAGCACACAAGGGAGCACTGGTGATAATCAGGGCCTTGAAGCCCTGAGTGCCGGTTGGATCGGGGCAAGATCGGGTGGCACATTCAAGTTAGGGAAATACAGATGAGTTTAATGAAGGGGCTACTTACAAGCTGTGGGCAGGATTCAAAGAAACCAAGGAGTAATGGTAAAATCTCTGGGAAGCAACAGCACCTATAACTAGCCTAGCTCTGAAGGTACAAGAGGAAGGAGTGGTTAGGGAAACAGAGAGCTCTAGACAGAGCTCCCAGAGAGAGCTCTAGCCTCAGAGACTACAACACAGTCACCACCAGCTCACAGCCAAGCAGGAGGGACGCCAGGGGAATACATACCCCAGCTTCTCTCTCCTTCCACGTTCTGATCTCCTGCCAGTGCCTTCCTTTTGCAGAACCTAGCAGAAGTCAGAGGGAAGGGAGCCCAGTTGGTGCAATTCATAGCGGGCAACTTCTAGGGGCACAGAGAAAGGGTAAGGAGGGAGCAAAGGGGGACAAATGGTATAGCCAGCATTGCCCTTGCCGTACTAGCCAAAGGTAAGGGAGGGCAAATCAGGAGAGCTACGAGTACCCCAGAATGCAGAGTCAGGAGAGAAGGGGACCAGGATGGAAGCCCTGATGACCACAGAAGTTGTCCCCTCTTTTTAAATAATCTATGTTTTAGGACAGTTTTGGAGTTCTAGAAAAAATCTAAAAGATAACACAAAGATTTTCCATATACTTTGCACCCAGGTTCCCCTGTTATTAATATCTTAAATGAGTATAGCACATCTATCATGGTTAATGGGCCAGTATTGATGCACTACTATTAACTAAACTCTATATACTTTTTTCAGATCTCCTTAGTTTTTTCTTTTTTTTTAAATTTTATTTATTTATTTGATAGACAGAGATTGCAACTAGTCAGAGAGGCAGGCAGGGAGAGAGAGGAGGAAGCAGGCTCCCTGCTGAGCAGAGAGCCCGATGCGAGGCTCCATCCCAGGACCCTGGGATCATGACCTGAGCCGAAGGCAGAGGCTTTAACCCACTGAGCCACCCAGGCACCCCATCTCCTTAGTTTTTTCTTAAAGTCCTCCCCAACCCCCCAATCCCATATTACATTCAGTCACTACATTTCCTTAGGTTCATTTTAGTGCTGACAGTTTCTCAGACTTTCTTTGTTTTTGATGTCCTTGACAGTTTTGAGGAGTACTGGTCAGGTATTTTACAGGATGCCACTCTATTGGAACTTGTCCGATGCTTTTCTCATGATAAGACGGGGTTATGGATTACTAGAAGGAAAACCACAGGGGTAAAGTACAGTTTTTATCATGTCATAACAAGGGTACATACTTTCAACATGATTTATGACAATTGATGCTGACCTTGATCACCAAGCTGAGGAAGTGTTTGTTAACTTTCTGCACCACACAGTGATTTTTTTCCCCCTTTCCATAGTGTACTCTAGAAGGAAGTCACTACGTTTGACACTTAAGGATTGCAGAATGACGCTTCCCCTCCTTGAAGGTGGAGTATCTACATAAATTATTTGGAATTTTTCTGCATGGCAGACTTCTCTTTTCTCCACCATTTATCATTTTATTCAATCATTCTTTATGTCAGTGTGGACTCATGGATGTTTCTTTTCTGCTTTAGGTTATAATTCAGCACTGCTTTATCTATCGCATTGTTCTAATAGTCCCAGCTTTGGCCGTTGAGAGCTTTTCAGTTGGCTCTTGTACTCCATTGATGCATCCCCATCAACTTGTTCTGCTTTATTTGTGTGTGTGTGTGCTTTCTTAATTTCTGGCCCTATAAGGTGCTCAAGGCTTATTCTATGCATTTCTTGCTAAAAGAAAAACTATGTCCTCTACTCACATAATACTCCTGATACTAAATGTGTGCAGTTCTCTCTTATATTAAGCAATAGTAACACTAACTACCTGTAGTTAGCACAGACCCTACAACTTAAGGGTTCAGTCCCACATGACTACCCCTGAGCTCAGTTGCCAATCATGAGCAGTGGGTCTCCAGGTCATCCACACATCTGTCTGACTTGCCTACAAATTGAAGGGTCCCACAACTCCTTCCTCAGGTTCAGTAATCTGCTATAGTGGCCCACAGAATTCAGAAAAGCACTTTGCTAGTACTGGTTTATTATAAAAGGATACAACTCGGGAACATCCAAATAGAAGAGATGCATAGGGCAAGGAAGGAAGAAGGCATGTGGAGCTTCCATGCCTTCTCAGGGCATGTTGTCCCCTAACTCTTTGGATATGTTCAACAACCCAGATTCTCTCTGTGCACCTTGTTCAGGGTTTTTATAAAGATTCCATTACATAAGCATAACTGATTATATCACTGTCACTGGTGATTAATTCAATCTCTTGCTCTTTTCCCTTCTCAGAAAGTAGAGGTAGGGCTGAAAGTTCCAACTCTCTAATCACATGATTGGTTCCTCTGGCAACCAGCCCCCCATCCTCCAAGAGTCACTTGATTAGCGTAAACTCAGGTACAGTTTAAAGGGGCTTATTGTGAAGAACAAAAGTTGTGCCTCTCACTCAATCACTCAGGAAGTTCCAAGAATTTTAGTTCCCTACCTGGAATTGGAGAGAGAGACCAAATATGTATTTCTTATTTTGTCAAATTAGTCCTAGTTCTAAAATCTGCCATTTCTTCAAGGGGCCCTGGTTCCTTTCATTGAAGAATGATATTAGAAACCAAAGTCTTGGTGTTAAGTGTGCTTGTTGCTACTGGGATGTTGTTTCTCTTAGACTCTCTCAGCTAACAGAACAAAAAAATGTGTGTATATACACATACATGTTTGCATGTGTGTATATACACACATGTGTATATACATGTGTGTACACGTATACACATATGTCCATGTATGCACACACACACAAATACAAAAGTATACATTTCCATATGTAGGCTTCTATATCTATAATAGGCTATGAATTCATACTGATGTCTCCAACCCTGATCCATTACCACATGGATCATTCTAGATTTCTCTCCTGGTTGATCTGTAAATTTCCACCCATCAGTGAGAAACCTTATTTGTACCATTTGCCATTCATTTACCTAATTCTAGTACACATGAATGTTCATTTCCAATATATACAAGTAGCAGTATCAGAACTGCTAGCCTACATCCCTGGGGCTAACAACTTGCTAAGCACAGTGCTGGTGTGCAGTGTCTTTCATCTTCAGTCTTACAGATTTGACTGATTTCCAGAATTACTTCAGTCAGCATCTTCTCCCCTGTCCCCGTCAGTGAGAATGTTTCATACATTTAGGTTGTCTTATCACAGTCCGCATTCCTTCCTGGGACCATTCAACCCCCTAAATAATTTTTTAAGTTTACATACATTAAGATTTACTCCTTGTGTTGTAAAGTTCTTTGGGTCTTGAGAAGTGTGTAACGTCATGTATCTGTTACAGTATCATGTAGAATAATGTCACAGCCTTAAAAAAATCCCCTGTCCTTCCTGCATTCACCCGTCTCCTCCTCCAAGTGAAGCCCTAGAAACCATGGATCATTTTACTGGCTATATAGTTTTGCCTTTTCCAGAATGTCATATAATTGAAATCATATAATATGGGGCCTTTTAGATTGGCTTCTTTCACTAAGGAGCTTTAAAGTTTCTTCATGTATTTCTGTGGCTTAATAGCTGATTTCTTTTTATCACCAAATAATATACCACATGTACCACAGATTGTTTATCCATCCACCTATTGAAGGACATCTCAGTTCCTTTCAACATCTAGTGATAACGAATAAAATTGTCATAAACAGGGGTGCCTGGTTGGTTGAGTTGGCAGAGCATGCAAACCCTTGGTCTCAGGGTTGTAAGTTGGAGCCCCATGTTGGGTATAAAGATTACTTAAAAATTGGGGCGCCTGGGTGGCTCAGTGGGTTAAAGCCTCTGCCTTCGGCTCAGGTCATGATCCCAAGGTCCTGGGATCGAGCCCCACATCAGGCTCTCTTTTTGGCGGGAGGCTGCTTCCCTTCCTCTCTCTGCCTGCTTCTCAGCCTACTTGTGATCTCAGTCTGTCAAATAAATAAATAAATAAATCTTTTTTTAAAAAAGATTACTTAAAAATAATTTTTCTTAAAAAAAGTGCTATAAACGTTTGTGTGTAGGTTTTCATGAACATAACCTTTCAATTAATTCGACAAATACCTAGGAGCATGATTCCTGGGTCATATGGAAAGACTGTTTAGCTTTGCAGGAAACTGCCCAACTGTCTTCTAGAGTGACTGTATTTTTTTGTATTCCCAGCAGCAAGAAAGGAGCATTCCTGTTGTTCCAAAACTTCCCTTTTCTTTTAAATCATGTCACTCACAACATGAGCACAAGCATCTAGCCAGTTTGCACTGCTCCAGAAGGCAGGGTTTCCATAAGGAGAGGTGGTGACCAGGACACAGATCCTCTAAGTGCCACCGGTTCCCATAGGATAACTGGAGCTCTGATACTTCCACAGTCTAAGGGCAGGCTATGATTGCCTGGGTGAAATAAGGGAAGAGCATGTGGAGAATACCCAGGACACTAGGAATTCTTATCACACAGCCAAACAGTACTTCCTTGGTTCCTTGGATGTCAGAAAGGAACTCCACTAACCAGCCACCCAAGATGCACCTATATTATCCAGGTCCCAAGATTCCCTCATGTGTATTGCGGTCAGGATGAATTTACCAGCAGGAGCCTTCAAAATGAAAAGATGTGACACAGCAGAGAATTTAAGAACTTGCCAGCTTTTTCATTGCCAACACTTAACTGCAAAGATGCACCAAGCCCGTGCTATGGGCCAGTCACTGGGCTGGATATTAGCATCTCAGAGCTCCTTTTACATGGAGGAAACTTGCAGGTCATCACAATTCAATGCAATACACACAGTAACAGAGGGACACGTGCTGATCTGGGAGCTGACCATACAAGCCCGGTTCATAAGTGGGATCCAGTTAAGTAGCAATTTCCACAACAATTTTTGCATCCAAGGAAGGAAGCCTGTCAACCTAGGAGGCCAACGTGAGCTTTTTCAGGCTTATGCTAAATGATGGCAACTAGCTTTTTGCAGACGGATTTGAAAGAAGAAATGAATTCCTTAGTGGATTTGAGGATTGGTGGAGGAAAAGATGGCAGGAGGTAAAGGAAGAAGCCCAGCTGTGGAGGAGCCCTGGGGCAGAGACACTTATTAAAGGAGCAGCTGCACTCTGCGCCCCCCAGTTTCTGAAGCTTCCCCGTGATTTGGAGAGAAGACAGCACACATTTTAAGGACACAGTGGAATGCAAGCGATTGATGGGTCAACATGGCTGGCTGGGCTGGTGATTTTGTAATTACAAAGCAGATTTTTTAGACAGAATGGTTACCCCAACTGTGTAATTAAGAGGATCGTTAGGGATTGTTGCTGGGCTCTGCGTGGCCCGGGGGCTAGAGCTACCACATGGTTACAATAGAAAAATGCAGGCAGGCTTCATCATAAGGCCGTTGCTAATTAATTGAAACAAATATTTGCAATAACAACTCTGATATATGATACATCTGCAACAGTTGAATGTTGAGAGAATCTGAACAGTGAGGTCTGATCTGGGTAAAACAAAACAAAGCAACACACACACAAACATACACACAACAGGTGTTGGGCCCCAGGTTAGAGAAAAACCAATGGGCAGTAGAAATTGGAATTATAATTGGTCTTGGTGCCGTTTTGATGGAATCCAACCCTGGAGCACTGGTTAAGACCTTATTTTGTCATCCCATTTACCTTAGAATGGGCATGGAGAAGTTGGAGACGTTCCAGAAACAAACAAGAGTGATTGAGTTGGAAAACAGTACCTATGGGGAAGGTGAGAAGAGCAGAGATTTAGTCTGGGCTGTAAATCTGCAGAAGACATTAATAGAGATTTCAACATTTTCAACATTATGGATAGAGAGCTATCCATAGGATAGGGATTCACTGTTTCCATCCCCCCTGAGCCCAGGGAAGAAATAAAGCCTCAGCTACAGAATGAGGAACTGAAATGAGCACACATTTTGACATTTTAGGTTCTAGAGCAGGAAACAACCCAGACATTTGATCTAATTCCCTGGAAGCCTTGAGAATAGCAAACGGACCATAAATCTCAACCCAACCCCACTCCATGCTCTGTACAAATGTCCATTTTTCTTCATCTCATTCTGGACATCTTCCTTGTTGAAAATCATTAAGCAGCCTTTGCTAAATGAAAGCACTCCTTCAGGGGGAAAAAAAAATACAGGCCAAATCATCAACAGACAATCTCAATCTCATGCGCTGAAAGGAGGATCAGATCAGGGACTATAACTGAAGCCACTAAGCCACACTAAGGTGTGGATTGTATATGCTTTGAAGGTTGATTCTAATCTTAAGACTCTAGAAATTCATGACTATCTGCCTTATATTTCTATTGTCTGCCATGATACCCAAAACAGTAGGTGCTTAATAAGTTCTGTTGCTCAGGGACCACATGTGTCTCTCCCTGGGTGTGTGGGGGAAATTCTGTGAGAAATTCGCCCTGGTGACAGGCAGCAGAGAGCAATACCCTCCATGCCCCACGGGCTTGTACCTCCAACTGTGATGTGAAAAAGCACAGGGAAAATCTGGCACCTTTTTGGTTTGTCCTTTTTATCCACTGTTCAGTATATAAAATCATGTTTTTACATTAAAGCAAACGTGTATGCCTTATATTTTAGAAAGGAAAAATTCACATGAGCTTTTCAAAGAAAACAAGAGTCTTCAGAGAAATGTCTTCCCTGATGAATTTCTGGTGAAGGCTCTAGAATCCCAGGGGTATGCACTTACTCTACTCTAGCTAGGAATAGTTTAGAGCAGCACTATCCACAGAAATTTCTGAGATCATGGAAATAATCTGTATAGACACATGTTGCTACTGAGCACTCCAAATGTGACTGGTGAGATGGAGGAACAAAATTTTTAGTTATATTCTGTTTAATTCATTTAAAAATTTTTAGAAGATTTTTATTTATTCATTTGACAGACAGAACAAGCAGGGGCAGCAGCAAGCAGAGGGAGGGGGAGAAGCAGGCTCCCCGCCGAGCAGGGAGCCCGATGCAGGGCTTGATCCCAAGACCCTGGGATCATGACCTGAGCCAAAGGCAGATGCTTAACTGATCAAGTCACCCAGGCACCCCTTAATTCATTTAAATTTAAATAGCCAACGTGTGGCTGGTGGCTACTGCATTGGACAGGTTTCAAGAACTAAGTCACATTTTATTCCCAATGCCTTCCTTAATATAATTAAGGAAGAACCTAGGAAATGGAGCCAAGCATGAGGCTTCAGCAACATTTTCCCTCTGTCATTTTTCACTTCTGCTCCCAACCATCTACTCTCCAGAGAACCCCTTTCCCAGTCTTCAGAAGAACCAAACATATGAAAAAAGCATAGTTCTGAGAAGAGCCAGGAATGGTGAGCAGTATGTGTCGGGAAGTCTGGGAACCCAGCCTGGCTGTCTTGTGATCCTCCCAAGAAGACCTCAGGAATCCTGAAGGCAATTTCTAAATTGCTTCCGTAGGGGTAGAAAGCGAGGCTTGGGGGTGGACATATATATTGTTCCAGTGACTTGGTGAATGAAGTGGAAGGAGCACCCTCAGCCTCCAGCTCCTGTAGATTAGTTTCCGTAACGAACCTGGGTCCCTCTCAGGGAAAGACAATGGACTGTTCTTCCTTGGCCTGTGAGCTTGCTAAGATTTCACACCCAGATAACATCCTCGTGATGAGATCGTACATATACATTGTGTGATTTACAAATGCCCCTCTGACTTAGTAATTCCCATGCTAGTAAGTTATCTAAAATAAATCATGGGGGAATGTTAGTAATATTATAATAAGTGGGAAAAAGGAAGGGCACAAAATTATATATACTACATTTATGTGGAATAATGTTATATATGTTATATATTTGCAGTAATGTAGTATTATATCATGCAATTATTATGTGTAATACATTGTACCTGGTAGTATGTATCATATACATAATCCCAAGAGGCTTTTTCAATGGATGAGTTATACCTATAACAAAAATTGGAAGAAAATATACCAAAACCTTGATAGTATAATGTCAAAATGGTAGGATTATAGATGATTTTGATTTTTTACTTAATACTTTCTGTACACTTCAATTTTTCTTTAGTAAACACCACTTTTATGATTAGGAAAGCCGTTATGTATAAAGACCAACACCTCATTTAATAATCCTTACTCAGCATTTCGGTGAGAACCCACAGCATTGTCTTCACTGTTGTTGGACTTTATTGATGTGCTTTGGTCTTGCAACAGAGAGCGGATGTTCTAGAACAGCTTGGAATTTTAAACATCCCCTTCGTGTAAGTTTTCTCTGAAGTGGGCTCTGCAGGGAGATAGGCATAGGCTACGCCAAAGGGCAAGAAACGAGGGTAACCTGACCAAGGAGGAGACGGGTTAGAGACCCTTTCAGGTGGCTAAGAACAAGGGGGGAGGAGAGGTCTGGAGGTCTGGAGAGGAAGCAGCTAGTGTCAGAACGGGCAGTCTTGCAGACACCCTGTAGAAAAAGCTGTGCCTTTGGCTAATTTACAAAAAGGCGACTTCTAGGCTAACGGTGGTCTTGTGTAGACTCTCTGGTACCACCGACTTGATCATATGCAGAGTGAAATGCAGATCTGGCAAACACACGCAGGAGCTATACGGGAAGTTGCCCTCATGACAGCCTTCAAAAGTCAAGGCAAATGCCAAGATTTCACACATGCCTAATTTCTAACCACAGATCTGCAATTCCAGGCTCCTATCTCCCCCGAGGTGGCTTTAGGTTGGCTTCAGGCTGTTTCTTTGAAAGCAATTGCTGAGAGAATTGGGTAAAACGCACTTAGATCTGAACAGTAGATTCGACGATGGTGAGAGCCTCAGCGAGCCAGTTTTCCGCAGTCCGCAGACAGACGCAGGATTGGGTGAAAGCAGGGCTTTCTGTTGTGATGTGCTTGCTCCCGCTGAGAACACCCTGCTTTGCCGGCAGGACACGTAACGCTGCTTCCCACATGCCCTGGCATTGCCCCAACCTGTTATGTTGCATCCTGTCAACCTAAGCCATGGTGGGGGGCGGGGTACAGCTTGGGGTGGCATCAGGCACCTTGTAACGCATCGCAGCCTTGAAGTCAGTATCAGCCAAGTCACACACGTCGGCTTGGACACAAGATGCTCTTTATTCAGAGGACATGATCTCATGTGCAGCACGTGACAGCTGAGGGTGTAAAATGCATTAAGGAAGAACATCTACGTCACACTCCATCTGAGAGCCCAAGTTCATCTACTACATTGAATTATCCATTCTCCGCTGAAAAATTCCACAACGACCCGGTCCTTATGAGAGATGAGCTGATGAATGAAGCTTTTCCAAACATTTGGAAAGAAGATGGTGCCTCCAATCCCCTGCGGAAATGTCATGGCTTGTGAGGAGGTCACCTTCAAGTATTGATGCTGGTGGACCCCCGTCGAGCAATTTATGAAGCCCACGGCTGGCTTATCAGCTATCACCTTAAATCAGAATAATGCCAAATGACTTACAGACATTTAAACTTAAGATCTTATTATCATCACCCGTTTACCGATTGATTACGTATATGAGACTTGGCAGGAAAATGATGATGATGAACAATGAGTGAATAATTTTGTGAGTCCCTCTAAGACCAATTCTTCATTATCAAGGAAGTGAACTCTTCACTAGAAATGAATAAGTGGTCTCCTCCTCCAGCTGCTGCCTGACGGACTGGGACTTAGTAATTACGGGAAACTTTATGTTTTCCAAACCCCACTAAGGAGCTGTAAGGGAATTTGGGAACACCACAGGCCTCAAAGACTGAAAAGCACGGAAGTATGGCTCAAGCATTCCACAGCAGGCTGGGAATCCTCCCAGTTCCTCTCAAGAAAGGAGGATTCAATGCAACTAAAGGAGGCTTCAACAGCTCATAGCCTGCCTTTGGGTTATAGTTGCTTTCTGTTACATCTTTTTGTAAAAGTTTCATGCTCTGAGCTTCTCTTGGCCCAGTCAGAGAAAGAGGAAGGTATCTGGGAAGAGAGGTCAGGGCTATATTTCTCAGGAGACTTCTTCTTATTCAGTAGAATTGGAAGACTCTGAGAGATAAGCAGTCCATCCAACAATCCATTGGTAAGTAGCAGGCCCAATGCCATGGAGATGTCAGGTCAACCTTCAGCTCTCACTCCTCCATCAGTCTTTCTCGGACGTGACTAAATTCTTACCTTCCTGCCCTAGTCAGGACTAGCGGGTTAGCAGGAACAGAAATAACAAGCTCAATCGAAAAAGTGCAGCTGGACTTTGCCAGAACCAACACTGAAAAGCCAGATGAGTCAAAGCAGCTTCTCTCTACTTCACTCTGTCCCTTTCCCTTTCTGGAACCACACGGCCTTGCACTTTCCCTTTCCCTGCATGACCTCTCCCCACCCTCATCTCCATCTCTGCCTTCTTCCGTCTAGCTGTGTCTCTTAATCAGCTTTCTCTGCCTCATTATGTGCACAAGGACAAATATGGTTATCTTGACCCATTTTAATTGTCCTCAGTTCAAAGGCCTTAAAAAAAAAAAAAAGTACTGTATCTTGTAGCTCTAATAAAAATTCCCAGGAGGAAAAAACAAAAATCTTAAAAAGGAAGAAGAAAAAAGAAAAAATCCTCCTCTCTCTCTGCCTACCTCTCTGCCTACTTGTGATCTCTCTCAGTCTGTCAAATAAAAAAAAAAAAAAAATCTTAAAAAAAAAAAAAATTCCCAGGAGGTTTAGGTTCATGTTTGGTCTACTCCAGTCCAATTGGTACTGTCCACTGGGTGTCCACTCTAGTCCAATTCGATATGGCCAGGATAGTCCTATCATCCAACCAAACCTTTCAAGCACAACTTCACACAAATCATGGTACAGTGAAAGAGAATAGGCTTAGAATCAGACAGACCTGGGCTGGGACACTGGCTCAGAAATCACCAGCCATGTGACCTTGGTTAAGGACATTAAACCTCAATTTCCCCATATGAATAGAGGAAATATCTATCCTAAGAGGTGTTTTTGAGGAAGAATGAGTTTTGGAAAGAGTTACCTAAACTCGGACTCTCCACCTCTTCACTTCCTACTCCCGCCACCTTCACTTACTTCTCTGGCTTCTCTTCTATCATTCCCTTGAAATTGGTTTCATTAAGGTCAACTGTGACTTTCCTATTGGTAATATTTGTCTTGATCTTATTTAACTTCTCTTTAGAATTAGGCACTGTTGACTATTCTTTCCTAGAAAATGCTCTTTCTATGGCTTTTATGACAACATATCCTACGTTTTTACAAATTCATGTTGGTTTCTTTGTTTTAATATATAAATTAACAAAATGAAATAGTCATTTTTTGTATCCTCACCAAAAGTTAATTACTGCTAACATGTTTGATTCTTTTTTTTCTTTTTCATTCTTTTCTTTATGAAAACCACTTCATCATTTTATTAAAAAAAATTTTTTTTTACTTGATCAGGCTATAAATTCAATTAATGGAAATGTAAGAAAAAAAATAGAAATTTAGAAACAGCTCAAATTCCTACAGCCCAAAATTCTATTCTTTATTTAGGATAACACAACCAAAACCTTTTTTTTTTTTAAATGAGCTCACATTATAGATGTTACTTTAAGTTAAAAGAATTAAATTTAATTTTGCTTTGTTTAAATGGACATGAAACAGAGGAACTGTTTGTTGACCTTCAAATAACTATTTCCTTCACCTGCCACAGAAACAATTTTCTAAAAGACCCCTTCAAAGCTAAGATGAGAATATGAAAACTATTAGGCAGGTAGAGTCATCACATATTTCTCTGTTAGACATCAGTACTCTCTCAGTTCCTCCCAGCTCCCTTCGCCCAGCTCCTCATCTGTGTTTGCTGTATGGTTGTTTTTATATTGTCTACATTTGTAGTTTTCATTTTAATTTCTGTACATGTAATATACCATAGTTCCTTGGAATCTGGCTTTGACTCTCTTATTCAAAGGTATTTAATGCTTTCTACCAGTCCTTTGATCACAGAATGTCCATTCTTATGTTCTTTATCTTGATTTACCTCAATGTGGAATTTTGTTATCTGCAGCTTTTTCAGAAATGCTCATGGGTCTGTATTTTTTTTTTTTTTTTTTTTAGTTATTTTGTATGTGAGAGAGTCTGGTGTAGTTTTTTACATACATGAAATGCTCACAAGTCACAATTTCTTTCTCTTAGAACTCTGATGATATTCCTCCTTTATTTTCTTTTAGTGTTGCATACTCTTGTGGAAGTCTGGGGCCAACCTTATTTACTATTCCTCACTTGATGCATGAGAAAATTCTGTCTTTATCTTTGTTCATGTCACTTAACTAGGTTAGTGTAACTGGACTATATCTTACATTCAGTCTAAGCAATTGAGATAATGTATAAAAGTGCCTAGCATAGAACCTAGTACAGGGGCTGACCAACTTGGGCCCATAGACTGAATCAACCTGCAACCTCTTTTTGTAAATAGAGTTTTATTGGAACACAGCCATGACTGATCATTTATATCTTGTCTCTGGCTCCTTTCCTGGTATAATGGAAGAGCTTGTGACAGAGACCGCATGGTTTCCAAACCTAACTACGTGTCCCTTTACAGAAAATGTTTATCAACCCTGGACCTAGACATAGTCTTTTCCCCAGTACACACTCTCCATCTCTTGCTTTTAGAATCAGAAAATGTGGATGTTAAAAGAAACTTTACACTTCACTTTCTATTCTAACACCTTGTCTACTGCAAGAAAAGTTTCCATAAAATCTAGACATGAGCCCACCAATCCTTTGTTAACCAACTCTGAAGAGTTCACCTGCATTCCACCATGTCTACATTACCTGGTATCAACTTTTAAAGATGAGTTCACATCTATGTCCTGGGACCCATCACAACTGAGGCAGAATGATGTTTCAATTTAAAGCTGTCCGCGTTCAAGGGCACCTGGGTAGCATAGTCAGTTAAACCTCCAACTTTTGGTTTTGGGTCAGGTCATGATCTCAGGGTCATGAGATAGAGCCCAGCAATGGGTTCTGCGCTCAGCATGGAGCCTGCTTGAGACTCTCTCCTACGCCTTCTGACCTTCCCTGCCACTCTCTCTATCTCAAATAAATAAATAAATCTTAAAAAAAAAAATTGTCTGCATTCAGACATGTAGGGCCAAGAGATTAAGTCCCCAGATGGGCTCTGCACTCAGTGTATAATCTGCTTGAGACTCTCTCTCCCTTGCCCTCTGCCCCTTTCTGCCTCTCTATCTTTCTCTCTCTCTCTCAAATAAATAAATAAATCTTAAAACAAAACAAAACAACTATCTGCATTCACACTTGTGTCCTGTTGCCTTCTTGTAGTCAGACGGGCCATGCCCACTTGCAAATAACCTATCTGTATCAAGCACAGCATGAGGTTTGATGAGGGAGAATAAAATCCAACTGTTTCTGATGTGAGTCAAGTCCAAGAAAATTAAATGCTAAGTCTATTAAAGGTTATGTTGAAATGATCCAGATTTTAAAAGAGTTTTGCCATGATGACTTTGAAATGCACTTGAGAAGGACTCATCTGGTCCTTCCTTTTCGGGAATGGGCAGGTTTCTGCAGAAGGAATACCTGTGGAGATCATTTCCTGCTCTGTGAATTGCCATCTCCACTCACTATCTCTGATGTACCAATTTGTGGAGAGTGATGAGGGTGGTGAGATAGGAGGAAGGAGTAATTGTTTGCTTTCCAGTGACTGGGAATGTTGAGAATAGATATTTAGCAGAGGGCGAGATAAGGAATCTTCATGCTCTCTGTGTGTTTGTACATGGACGATATCAATATATCAGCCTTTTAGATATCTACTTGCCTTAGGTCAGTAAAAATTAGAGGCGGGTATTTTATTTAACTCTGTCTTATCTTCTCTTTGCAACTTGAAGTAGAGGCAGGTTGGTTAACACAAAATGTATCTTGGGGTGGGGACATATTTGTAATGTATATAAAAGGCTGAAATACAGCTATTTGTATTTCCTCTTCCACGGACAACAGAGTGAGCCTCTACAAAGCTGAGAAATATTATGAGTCAACAGATTCAGAATGTGTGACCCCAGACAAATTTCCTAACCTGCTCTGCCTTAGTTTCTTTATCCTTAAGATGGAGAAGTAAGAAGAACTAACTTAGGTAGGTACTGACTCTGTGCTAGTTATGATTCCAATGCTCTCCACAGATGATCTTATTCAATCCTAAAAATTCTTCAAGATACAGACAGCTATTGTCCCCCTCTTATGTGAGGAAAGTAAGGGATAGAGAGTTTCAAGCCATTAGCTAGTGGGACTAGAACTTGGAAGTCTGGTTCCAGAGTATTCTACCTCTAGTTAAGAGTGAGTTTAAAAATATACAAAGAGAAAAAATTCAAGTAAATTTCTTATCATGTACTTTGTATATAGTAAGCATGCTAAAAATGGTAGTGATCTAAAATATTGATGATGATTGTGATGAAAAGAACAATAAAACACCAGAGTGATTTAGAAAAGAGTGATTATAACCCCTGAGAGGGCTGCTGACCCCAACCAACCTTTCCTCCTTATTGGAGAAAGGGCTGTCTTTACTTGATCTTGGATCCCACTTGGGACAAAGATGGCCTCCTCCTGCCACAGTGTTGATAGAGTTCAAAGTTGCTGAGGCCATTATAACAGTTCTGGCTATTGGTCTTTGACCATGGGGCTTATGCTCAGCCTTTATCTTCTGCCAGGGTCTCAAAATCAGGGATGATTTTCATGCATTCACAAAGGCTGCCAGGTAAGAAATCAGACATTACCACTTCTCGCTGTGGAAGTCTTGGGACTGGGATCCACCCTGGCCATTGCGCATCAGTGAGAAGATATGGGAGTATCCCTCTTCTGAGAGTCCAGCCCTGGGCTTCTGCCTCTTCTATAGAAGACTGAGGGTGGAAAGGAGGTTTGGGAGATAAATCACAGTCTGTGCTCTGAAGAAGAGGATGCCAGGGAGGGCAGAGAATGAGAAGAGGGGAAATTCAGGTACCAACAATGAAAGGCTTTTGACAAGAACTCTGAATCACTAGGAGATAAGGTTGGGATATGGTCACATGGTGAAGAAAATGAGCAGTACTTTTATTTACTTTTACTATTTTATTTTATTTTTTTAAAGATTTTATTTATTTATTTGACGCAGAGATAGAGAGAGATCACAAGGAAGCAGGGAGGCAGGCAGAGAGAGAGGGGGGAAGCCAGCTCCCTGTTGAGCAGAGAGCTCGATGTGGGGCTCGATCCCAGGACCCTGAGATCATGACCCGAGCCGAAGGCAGAGGCTTAACCGACTAAGCCACCCAGGCGCCCCAGGAGCAGTACTTTTAAAGAGTAAGCAAAGACCAAAATAATTAAAAGCAGGACTCAACCAGATATGTGTATACCCATGTTCATGATAGCCTTATTCACAACAACTAACTTAAAATGAAATACTTTTTAAAAAAAAATGAAATGCTTTAACTGTAAGATGATCTATGTAAACCTCATGATGACCACAAAGAAAAGGCTTAAAAAAAGAAAAAGAAAAATCCTTTAGTAGATACACAAAAGATAAAGATCGAATCATACCACTATTAAAAAAAAAAAAAACCACAATAGCCAAAAGGCAGAAACAACCCAAATGTCCATTGATGGATATGAAAAAATAAACAAAATATGGCCTACCCATACAACAGGATATTATTCGACCCTAAAAAGGAAATAAATTCTGATAAGCTCTACAACATGATGAACCTTGAAGATATTATGCTAAATAAGAGAAACCAAACACGGAGTGGATATTGTAGGGTTCCGCTTATACAGGGCGCCTAGAGTAGTGCAATTTATAGACAGAAAATGGGTTGGTCGCTGAAGATGAAAAAGTTTTGGAGATGGATGTGATGATTGCGGAATAATATGAGCATATTTAATGCCACTGAATGATACAATTAAATGGCTGTAATGGTATTTTATTTTATCACAATCAAAATAATGAAAAACAAAGGAAACCTCAAAATGAAAGAGCAGGCTAATGTAAATATGACCTAATTACAGTAGTTGCTTTCTTATGCACATTTATTACATAGATCTATGTTTATATTTAGTGGTAGTGGTGCCTGGGGTGAAGAGGAAACCAGCAAAATGTGTTTAATTTCCATTTTTACCAATCTGAACCCACTGGTCAAAAACGAGACCCATAATTTATCCCAGGGGGCTGCCACAAAATTTGGGCAGTCCTGCCCTCCCATCAGTCACTCTCCAGAGAAGCCCAAGTGAGACCCCATGGAGGGTGTCAGCATCAGGATGCCTGACACAAGAGCTGGCAAGACTAGAGCAGCAGGAAAGTAGGTCAACGGAGAAGCCGTTTGCTGGCTTGCAGAGACCTCAGTTGGGGTAGGCTGTGCCGCCGGCTGTGATTCAGGGCATGAGCTCCTTATTATACACAGGGGTAAATGTTGTTAATACCATGAGGTTTCATAGAGCTCTCTAGAAGCCAAACTGAGATACTCTCATTGACTCTGGCAGGCTCCCCAGTGCTGGCAAATCAGGGCATCACAGGACTCTAGTCTCCCTACAATTAAACAGATAATTAAGAAATAAGAACATCTTTTTCCAATATAAATTGATAGATGCTGGTGGGTAATGTTAGCATCAGGAATAAATTGAGCAGTAATCTGCAAAGGATGTTATTGCTATTACAAAAATAAAGATCTGTCTCCGCAACCAATCAATTCAGCAGATATATACCAACAATCAAATTGTTAAAAATGACTTCTATAAATTGCCCAGTGTTCCATCTAATGGTACCAGAAGCAGCTGTGATACAATTTCGAGCTGATACAACCATACGTCGAGCGCGCTTTTTCATCCTGATGTTTTTTGTTCCCTTCTAAGAGTTGTAGAAGAGCCCCAGCTTTGTTTAATGCACCCATGTGAAAACAAAGTGTATTTCACTCCACGGGGTTAGCAAAGGCATCTTGGCAGAAACAGTCAGAAATATATGCATTTAATACGGGAAGAATAATTCAATTTTCTTTCTATTATTTCAGCTACAAGGTTGCAATATCTTTAATTCTTCATTAAGCCCTCTGGCTTGCAAGGAAGTGGCTCTTCTTTACGAGCTGCCATACCTCTTTCAAATGAATGTGGAAAAGACCCACAAAGGGATAGTTATAATCAAGTATTTTTCAGTCTTGTCTAACAGCCATTTCAATGAAGTCGGAACGATGTAGTACATTTTCGTGATACCTGCGGCACTTGAAGACGCGATCTGTCCAAACTTTTATTGTCTGTTAATGCCTAATCACCAAGCCACCCTGTGATCTGTCAGTGGCCTTTTTTTTCCCCCTTGGCATATTCATGTCAGCTGACAGAACAGTTAAAAACTGGCTGAACTGAAGGCAATTTTCTCAGTGGGGAGCCCTGACACAACAGGAATCCATCTTGAATATTACAGTTCCAAACTTAGTTCTCATGCTGAAGTTTGTCTGGTAAACTCAGATGGTGCCCCAGCTGAGACATGGTTTACTCCAGACACAATTAACAGTGAGAACAAAAACATCAACAGTAGCCATTGGTCTCCTACTGAGTGTTAAGTTCTTTCCACAACAAGTGGGACACCAGGAGGCATATCAACACAAATAAATGTGGTCCCTGCCCTCAAATAACTTACAAGACAGTGAGGAGATGACTTAAAAAATTGAATGGTTTGGGGGATGCCTGGGTGGCTCAGTTGGTTAAGCGGCTGCCTTCGGCTCAGGTCATGATCCCAGCGTCCTGGGATCGAGTCCCACATCAGGCTCCGTGCTCGGCAGGGAGCCTGCTTCTCTCTCTGTCTCTGCCACTCTGTCTGCCTGTGCTCGCTCTTGCTCTCTCTCTCTGACAAATAAATAAATAAAAATCTTAAAAAAAAAAATTGAATGGTTTGGGAACAACGGAGATGATACAAATTAGGGTGAGTCCTGTGGAACAGATTTAGTTTGGAAGAGAAAGTTCCTATTTCTCCCCAAAATAAAGGTAAACAAGCTCTACATAGGGCATAGAGGGTAAAAAAGAGCCATATCCTTGTCTTGAGTTCAACAAGCTAACAATGTGGTGGAGGAAGAAACCTAGAGTGACAGCTTATACGATAAGGTAAGAGAAATAGAGACATAGGGGAAGGAGAGAGTAGTCAAGGTGGGCCAGGGTCAAGGACAGGTCCGAGGAGGCATAAGGGAGGCATATTAAGTTTGACATAGAAATGATGCCTGGTTAGAAGATATTTGTGAATGATGTATCTGATAAAGGTTTAGTGTCCAAAATCTATAAAGAACTTACCAAACTCAACATCCAAAACACAAATAATCCAGTTAAGAAATGGACAGGAGACATGAACAGACATTTTTCCAAAGAAGACACACCGATGGCTAACAGACACACGAAAAGTTGCTCAACATTACTCATCATCAGGGAAGTATAGATCAAAACTACAATGAGGTATTACCTCACACCTGTCAGGATGGCTAAAATTAACCACACAGGAAACAAAAGGTGTTGGTGAGATTGTGGAAAAAGGGGAACCCCCTTGCACTCTTGGTGGGAATGCAAACAGGGCAGCCACTCTGGAAAACAGTACAGAGGTACCTCAAAAAGTTAAAAATAGAGCTACCCTATGATCGAGCAACTGCACTACTAGGTATTTACACAAAGGATATGAAAATACTGATTTGAAAAGACATGTGCACCCTGAAGTTTATAGCAGCATTATCTACAATAGCTAAATTATGGGAAAAGCCCCAGTGTCCATCAACTGATGAATGGATAAAGATGTAGTATACACATACAATGGAATATTATTCAGTCATCAAAAAGAATGAAATCTTGCCATTTGCAATGACATGGATGGAGTTAGAGTGTATTATGCTAAGTAAAATAAGTCACTCAGAGAAAGGCAATTATTGCATGTTTCACTCATATGTGGAATTCAAAAAACAAAAGAGATGTACATATGGGAAAGCAGGGGAGAGAAGGAGGTAAATCATAAGGGACTTTTTTTTTTCTTTTCTTTTTCTTAAAGTAGGCTCCATGCCTAGCTCAGAGCCCAACACAGGGCTTGAACTTACAACCCTGAGATCAAGACCCAAGCTAAAATAAAGAGTGGGACTCTCAACCAACAGAGCTACCGAGGTGTCCCACAAGAGAGCCTTAACTATAGAGAATAAACTGAGGGTTGCTGGAGGGAGGTGGGCGGGGGTTGGGCTAGATGGATGATGGGTATTAAGGAGGGCACTTTTTTTTCGTGTTTTTTTTTTTCTTTAAGAGAAATTTTTTTAATCCAAAATGTTAGGGCCTTAAAGAAAAAGAAGTGAAATTATGTAAGATATCTGAAAAGAAAAAAAAAAAAAGGAATTTAAAAAATCAATCAATGGTATTTTTGTTTGTTTGTTTTTTATTTTTTTATTTCTTTTCAGCGTAACAGTATTCATTGGTTTTGCACCACATCCATGCAACACGTGCCCTCCCTAATGCCCACCACCTGGTCCCCCAACCTCCTACCCCCCGCCCCTTCAAAACCCTCAGGTCGTTTTTCAGAGTCCATAGTCTCTCATGGTTCACTTCCCTTCCAATTTCCCTCAACTCCTTTCTCCTCTCCATCTCCCCATGCCCTCCATGTTATTTGTTATGCTCCACAAATAAGTGAAACCATATGATAATTGACTCTCTCTGCTTGACTTATTTCGCTCAGCATAATCTCTTCCAGTCCTGTCCATGTTGCTACAAGAGTTGGGTATTCATCCTTTCTGATGAGGACACTTCTTTTAATGAGCACTGGGTATTGTAGGTAAGTAATAAATTATTAAATTCTACTCCTGAAACCAATATTACACTCTATGTTAACTAACTAGGATGTAAATAAAAACTTGAAACAAAAAATAAAATAACATAAAATAAAATCAGACTCCCTGCAGAGATATTTAAAAAAAGAAAGAAAAAGAAGTGATGCCCAACAATCAGTTGAAATGTGAGGAATCTGGAACTCAAGAAAAAAGTCAAGAATAAAGATTTAGAAGTTATGTTTTTGTAGACCTACTTGTCAGGTATATTGTAGAATGTCCTAGAAGTTCTCTTACTGACTCTCAATAATATTTAATTTCTTCCCAATAAATATTAATCCTGAAACTCTCAATGAAAACTTCCCATTATTTAGCATAACTAAAAAAAAAAAAAAAAAAAAAAAGACTTATTTATTTGTTTGGGCAGGGAGGGGCAGAGGGAGAGGGCAGAGAAACTCAACCAGACTCTGTGTGGAGCACAGAGCCGAATGCAGGGCTTGATTTCATGATCTGAGCAGAAACCAAGAGTTGGATGCTTAACCAACTGTGCCACCCAGGCACCCCTTAGTATAATTTTCAATATGAAAACATTGTTAACTCTTAACTGGTCTTTCTACTAACGATTTTCTGGATACACCTCCAGATTCTCTCTTCATCCTTCTCCATCCTGCATTGTGACCCAAGGGGCTGACTGTGGATTGCTCTCTGGCTGCTAAATGGTTTGGCCACTGGAATACCCAATTGAAACGCAACCGTCAGGATGAGAATGAGGTCAAGATGTGCATCCCTGTGGATCCCTCTTTGCCTGGTCATGAGGAGTTGGCTGCCTCTCTCTGTAGAGTATCCAGGAACCTCTCCTGCTCCTTGCCAGTCTAGCCTAGAGGTGATGACAGCTTCTTGATTTTTGACCGTGGGGTAAAACATCATTCCTTGTTAGTTCCCCTAAACCCTACATACGCTTTCATAAATACTGCCTTTACTAAGCATTATTACTTTATCAGACATTGTAAAACTTGACTAAACTCTCCTCAATTACCTAGTGTGAATGCACTCCCTTTTTTTCTGGCATGACTCTAATCGAATCCTCTGCAAATATTGACCGAGTGATAAGATCCAGCCTTGGTTCTAATATATCTTCCTTTTAAAAAGTTCTACAACATAGTAGAAACCCCTGGGCTGGTTTCTTTTAACGAAAGAAAATGTTTAAGATCATTTTCCCCAATCTAAATATTCACCAGTGGGAAAAACAGTTAGATATATTATAGTTCACTTTTAATGTAAGATATATAAATTTAAAGAAAATAATGAGATGGTCTTACAGGTACAGACATAGGAGTATCTCCAGGACATATTAAGTGAAAAAAATGAAGTGGCAGAAAAATAGGCTCACTTGTCTGAGCCTATTTATGAAAACATCATTATGAAAAAATGATTTATGGAAAAAACATTAAACATCATGAAAAAACATTTATGAAAAATATTAAACAAAATAAAAATATTTTACATGAACTCTTGGTCCTTCAATCTCTGTTCCCCAACTTTTCCTTGCCTCATATCCAGTACAGTCCTTCCTCAACCTTACACTTCAGAGGCTATATAGAACTTAAGCTAGAGTAGGCATTCAATGCCTGTTGGGTGAACAAATGAATTACAATTTTCAAATATTACCTGCATTTTCTTTTTCCCTCCATCTTTACTGAGGTATAATTGACAAATAAAAATTATATATATTTAAGATGCATGCCTTCATGTTTTGATATATGCATATGTTGTGAAATAATAAATACAATCAAGCTAACTAACATATCCACCGAAATTTAGCATTTTCTTTCCTTTCCTTTTTTTTTTTTTTTTTTGTTTGTGTGTAGTGAAAACACTTAAGATTCATGGTCTTAGCACATTTCAAGTTTATAATATAGTGCTAGTAACTGTATTTATCCTGCATTTTCAAGATTCCATCTTAGTGTTTGGTCATACTGTTCCACCTGCTTCAAATGCCTTAACACTTTCCTTATCTGTTGTGATCAGATTAGTCATCCAGCATCCACTCCAAATGTCCTCATATCTGTAGTCTTCTCAAACAACTCAACCTAGAATTTCCTGTCCCTCCTCTGCCATTCTACAGGAATTTGTAACTTCACCAAACACTTAGGACATTTTGCTTTGTATTCAGATCCAACTTCCCCATAAGACTCTAAGATCCTTGAGAGAACAGTGGCAATTTTATATTCCTAATACACAGCATAGGACCTTGCACATAGTAGGGACGCCATAACTAGTGCTGTATTGTCTTGAGTTAAATCTAACTGATTGTTAGGGTATGGTGGGCCAGATCTTGCTGCCCACTGTGGATCATTCACTGAATGTCTCCCAAACCGAATCAATTAATTTAATTATGAAATTGAGTGCCATCCCATGTTAAATAATTTACTCTGAAACTTTAGGTAATTTAGGTCTAAGATGACAAGCAGATGCTTCACATAAGAGTGCTAAGTAGGAAAAATGTTTCTTTGACGGATATCAGTGTCAACACAGAGAACGTAGGGGCTTCAAGCAAAGAGCTGGCCTGGCTGGTGTGAGAATGGGCAGGAAAGGAGAAGTTGGCACATCTTCGGGCAACCAACCTCCTTTTCCTTTTCTCCCAGAGGGAATGAGCGTATTTTCCTGTCTCCTTTAGCAGCAGTTACCCCCTGCGGAGATTTCCCAATGAATCAGAAGCTGTCTCTGCACAGACCCATAATCCACAGCTTGTAAGTAATTCTCAAATCTAATTTATTAAAAACTCATTTATTTTCAACAACACCAGATTTCTGATTAATTCCCAGCACCATGGGTTATTTAATGCAGTGAGTTTCATTGTCATTTCTGATTTCCCAAAGTGCTTGATTGATAGAAGCTATTGTGGGCTTAGTCTGTCAGCGTATTGTTCCCTTGTCAAGTGACAACAAAAAAAACCTTATTGATGGAATTGCTGGGTGTCTCTTAAATAAGGTAGATATACAGTATGGCGTTGGAGACACCCAGGTGTTAGGCATTCACTGAGGAAGCTAAAAATGATGCTTAGAAACTTCACTGAAGTGTAAGGTGTAGATCCCTGTCTATACTTCACCTAGAGAAGTGTGGCGAAGTGCATAGTTGTGATTTTTCCTCTAAAATCAAGGAATTAAGATGTCTATTTCCATTTTTCTTTTTTATGAGGGTGATAACATGCAGTGAAGTAGATTCAGAACCATAAATCACCTTTAAATGAAACCAGCCTTTTTGTTTGTTTTATAAATTTTTCAGAACATTAAAGACCTATTTAAATCTTTGAGGAGAGTAACCCTTGGAAGACAATATAGTTATTAAGGCTCAAAAAAAAAAATGAAAAAAACAGTAAGAGATTGGTGCCAGGATGGATGTTTGTGTGGCTAACATGCCACACTAAATAGGAATCCTTCTTTGTTTACTCCCTTAACCTCTCCACAAACTGAGATTACTTACCCCACCTAGCCACAGATAGGAGCTGGGAATTGGAAATTGGGTATAAAAATCACCATAAAATGTTAATAAAGAGCAAAGAAGCAGTTCTCTTCCAAATAACAGCCAATGAGTTTTACAATTTGTTGTACTAAGTTTGTTAAAATGAGGCAACTCTTTCTTATATACCTTCCAGTAGTGTCTTTTATTTTTCCAGATACACAAGGACCCCAGTGGAGGAGAAATAACCACCAAATGGAAAATCCAATCCCTTTACATTTCTTTTTTTTTTAAATTTTTATTTATTTATTTGATAGAGATTGCAACTAGTCAGAGAGGCAGGCAGGGAGAGAGAGGAGGAAGCAGGCTCCCCGCTGAGCAGAGAGCCCGATGTGGGGCTCGATCCCAGGACCCTGGGATCATGACCTGAGCCGAAGGCAGAGGCTTTAACCCACTGAGCCACCCAGGCGCCCCCCTTTACATTTCTTAAACAGAAGGATAAATAACTTCCTAATCAGGTCTTTCTGAGCTAAACATCTTCTAGAACTCTCAGTGATGGCAGGCCAGAGATTTGGATTTGCTTCTGTGCCAAACGTGTCTCTTGAGCCTGGTGTCTAATGGCAGAGCTGTTGAGCAGTTTATGAAATGTTGACTGTCAAAGAGATTATAGGCCACCTTGAACAGCTTAGAGGACACATACTGTGTAAAAAAACTAAGAGCTCAGAAGTCAGGAACCTGAGAAGAAAACATAATGTAGGATAAGTGTCCCCACCCCTTTCATCACCTGTTACTTGGCTCCCTGGAGGAAACTCTCGGAGAGCAAACTAGGGAATAATGTGATGGGGTCCAGAGTTCTTCAAATTCCACTTGACCAGGCCCTTTATGATATATAAAGAAGCCCACTCATGTGCAATTTCTCGTATATAAATACAACTCTCCTGACAATCTACTTTCAGAAAAGTGAACGCTTTGAGATATTTTCCAAAGAGGAATTTGTAGTAATTTATCTACAAACACCTGTGTGCAAAGACATGTATTTACTGAACGACTATATTTAGAATGAATGAGGTCTTATTTCCCTTTACAAAAGATATAGTTAAAATCATGCCATCTCCATTTTTCACAAAGATTGACTAAGATTAAAAGCTAACATATAGGGGCATCTGGGTGACTTAGTTAGTTAAACAATGGACTCTTGATTTCAGCTCAGGTCCCAATCTCAGGGTCGTGAGATCCAGCCCTGGGTCCCTGGGCTCAGCTCCCAGAGTCTGCTTGAGATTCTCCCCCTCCCCCCACCCTTCAACCCCTCTCCCTGCTCTCACTCTCTCTCTCTAAAAAAAATAATAAAATAAATAAAAATTTTCAAGTTAACATATTAAGATGGTGATGATAGAGGGAAGACACTTTTATATTGTTATATATAAATTGGTACAAACTGGGCGCCTGGGTGGCTCAGTGGATTAAGCCGCTGCCTTCGGCTCAGGTCATGATCTCAGGGTTCTGGGATCGAGCCCCACATCGGGCTCTCTGCTCTGCAGGGAGCCTGCTTCCTCCTCTCTCTCTGCCTGCCTCTCTGCCTACTTGTGATCTCTCTCTCTGTCAAATAAATACATAAAAAATCTTACAAAAAAATAAAAAATAAATTGGTACAAACTCTATGAAGGACAATTTGAGAACCTGCATTAAAATTAAAACATGCTATTAGAGAATTTCCAATTTTAAGACAGCAGTATAGTCTTTTCCTGTCTCTTTTTCTTTGAAGAAATCACCCCAAACTGACAAAGAATATGAGAGAAAAAACATAAACTCCATAATCCATGAAATTAGGAAATATTTATAACCTCAAACTATAATATATGAAAATAAATGAAGGAGTTTAAATGATGTGGCAGCATGGAGAAAGCCTGTATAGTTGGTTAACAATAAGATTTTAAAGACACTTAATACCACAGAATGCAGGAGTGAGGAAAGTGGCTAAAAATAAGGGAGATGATTGAAAGTCTATCTAAGGAACAAAGAGAATGCCTCAGAACTCACCCCATCCTGAGCAGCCACATGTGTATCTCTCTCATTCCCTGGACCAAGTAGGAATTAAAGCAGAGTGGCTTCAAACTCAGGGTCACCAGCCCAGTGGAAAGCAGGGAATAAGCACTAGATTAAAAAAAGTAAATTATGTGTGAAATGACCAGTGAGACCCCCACCTCCTCTGCTATGCTTAGCTGCCAAAACACTGGGAACCAGATTTATTGCCATGGCCTTCCCCTTTCCCCACCACCCTCTACCCAAAGAAAGTAAAATAAATTGTAGAATTCTTCTCTGGAATAACTGAATGTCCCAGAGAAAACACCTAGAGATACAGATATGAATTCCACCAATAAAAATCAATCAGCTTGCTACTCTACTAATTTACAACGAAAGCAGCAAGCTCAGCTCTACAGATGGAATTTCCAATCAGCTCTTTAATAGCTCCTTCTAAAATATGAACTGACAACCAAGGATCTCTTGACATTTGAGAAAATCCTCCAATATGAAAGATACAACACACACACACACACACACATACGCACACATGCACATGGGGAAAAGGAATGACAAAGAAACAGAGACAATGTAGGCAGCAAAATATTATTTAAAAAAATAAATATAATTTTTACTCTTAGAAATATGACAATAACAAATCCATGGGGGGAAGGAACTATAAAAAGAATAATCAGAGAAAAGGAACTCTTCAAAATTAAAAATATTATAAAAAACAATTTTTAATGTTTTTTTTTCCAATAAATTGGGAGAAAAAAAGAGTTTAAGAAATGTCTCAGAGAGTATAACAAAAAGGCAAGGAAATAAATCATAGGAGAAACAATGAGAAAATTAGAGGCTCAAAACAAAAGATTCAACGTCTGATTAATGGACATACCAGAAAGAGAGAACAAAAGAAGTCACGGAGAGGGAATTATCAAAGAAATAATACAAGAAAATTGTAGGACATGGATCTCCAGATTGAAAGAGCCTCTAGAATGTCACTACAAAGAATGAAAAAAACCCACATCCACGAATATCATTGTAAAATTTCAATACATCAGGAATAAAGAGCCTAAACCTTTCAGAGCTTTTCTTTTAAAATCGTATACAAAAGATCAGGAATCACAATAGCATTGGATTTCTCAACAGCATTATTGGAAATTAGAAGATAGTGGGGAAATGTGTCTAAAATTTTGAAGGAAAATTATGTTCTATCCACATCCAGCCAAACCATCAACTGTGAGGGTAAAGACAGGATATCTTCAGGTATAAAAAGGACCTACATTTTTTACCTTTCATTAATCACTCTTTGGAAGCTGCTAGAGAATGCACTCCAGAAAAGGATTAAAACAAACACAAGAAAAGATGGGAAACAGGTCATTGGGGATCCAACCTAAGAGACAGAAAGATAGAGAATTCTTAGAATGAGAGCAGCAACCCCAGAGAGCAACCAGTCAATACTGGAGTAAGAAAATGGAAGGTTCCTGGGAAAAGAAGGAACTGATTGATCATTTGGTGAACGTATCACCATGGAAAATTGTATTGAGAGGTTGTTGGATGAAAAGTTAAATATTTACAAAGAAAACAGGAAATGAAAAATATGAGGCAATCATTAACACCAGAGGAAAAGGTCCAAAAAAGGAAGCAATCATAGTGAAATACTTGGTACCTCAGTGGACAAAGTTTGCACAGTCAAAATAATGTCATATAAATACAAATGTCAGTTTACCTTTCAGCTGTGATATGAGTACATTATGAGTCTAGAGGGAGTGGAAAGAGTATATAAAAAAACTAAATTTTCATCTGATGTAACAGTCAATAGAAAACACCAGAAAGTGTAACTTAAACGTCATTATGAGCTCATGACCTAGAGAAATTGAGGTAAAAGCCAGAAAAAAGAAACAAAAGGATTGAAAAGAGAGGACTGGCCTGTGGGGAACCAGGAATTGGTGGGGTTTGGGGTTGTGACTTTCAGTTATATTTTTCAGCACTTCTTCATTTTTAAAAATTACCTGCCTGTGACAAATTGATAGAAAGTAAACATTTACTTTTAGATAATAATGGGGTCATATTAGGTGATCTTTAAAATTGCTCCTAGCTTTTAAAGGCACTTATTAAAAATGTCAAAGGAGAGAAACCACTGGAAGGAGAGAAGTATGAAAAGTAACATGTCAAAGGGCTAAATAAAGACTTTTCTCCCCCTGCATGGGCTTCTTCTTTCTTGCTCTTATGCTAATTCCATAAGCTTTGGAGTAGAAAAGAACATGTTTGCATGAATAGAACTTACCTCTGAACTTGGCCCAATTAATTTCCTGAAGAGTAATTTAAAAGAACACAGAGTACTACTCAGCAGTATGAAAGAACAAACTCTATGCTACAAAATGGATAAATCTTAAAGGAATTATGCTAAAGGAAAGAAACCAGAACCACAAGATTATATAATGTTGGATTCTATCACTACAATATTCTGGAAAAGGTAAAACTATAGGGACAGGGACTAGATCAGAGGTTGACTCAACAGGTGCTGGAGTGGGGGAGGGGATGTTTTTGAAGGGATGGAGGTCTGTGTTTTCATTGTGCTGTGCATTGAACAATGATATGCATTTGTCAAAACTCTTAGAACTGCATTAAAAAGGGTAAATTTTACTGCATGTACATTATATCTCAGCAAGAGAGAGAGAGGGAGAGGAGATAGGGGAATGGAGAATGACTCCAAAATAGTTCTAGCTTCATAGTCATTAGATGAGACTAAAATAATCTCACCTCATTGGGGCTTTCCTTACAGCACGGGGTAGGTAATGAAGGTCTCACAGGCCTAATTCTCCCCCAGATGTAGCAGTTGGGGTAGAGAAGCAGAAAATGTCATCCAGGACTCTAAGCTAGTTTCATGATCAATGCAGTTTTTTTTTCAGAACTTTCTGAAAGCAAATATAAAAATTAAAAGCATCTCTGCAGTAGATTGCAAAAATAGGCACAATTATTCTCCTCCCGGAACCGCATTACTTTGCAATGTGCCTTTGCAGCTCCTTCCATCAAGAGGACTTACCTAGGTCTCCACCACTTGAGTCTGGGCTAACCTTGTGAATTCCATTATGAATAGAATATGGAGGAAGTGACTTTGTACCAGTTCTGAACAACGGCCTCAAGACTTGTGGCCTTTCTCTAGATCTCTTGGAGCGCTGTCCAGCTACCACATGAATAAGCCTGGGCTTGTTCCCATGAGAGATATGTGTCTGAGTCACCATCATCATTACCTGTTAACCTTCAGATTCGTGAGTGAGGCCATCCTAGATGAGGAAGCCTCCAGCTAACCCATTGGCTAACCACAGACACATAAGCAAGCCCAGTTCAGATCAGCCAAGCCTGGCTCAGGTGAGCTGAACCATCCACCTGAACTATAGAATCAGGAACAATAGTAAATGGTTGCTGTTTTAAGTCCCTCAGCGTTGGGGTAGTTTGTTAGGCAGCAAAGCTAACTGATAAAATAGAAAAAAGAATGTATACTGATAAATATACCAGTATGTATTTATGCTGATATAAATAGCAATATAAAAGATATATACTGATATAAAAATATACATAACATATATACTGATATAAGAATATATGCTGATAAAAGATAAAAAGGAATATAATTCAGTAAAAAAATAAAGTGGGGGAAACAACCTACTAGGTGTCTTTGTAATACTGAAAACCTAGGTATCTTAGGCTAGAGATGAGTCATCAGAAAATAAAAATAAATAAGACTTCTTAAAGTCTTTCATAAAATGGTATTTCATTATCTTTGAAAAAGCAATTTTGCTTACAGCAATTTATTCTGTAGGTATCCTCACATTGGGATGATTAATGTCATTAACCGAGTGAGCTCTGATTAGTCTAAATGAAGTTTTACTAAAACACAGCCTCATCCATTTATTTAGTGAGTATCAGAGCTAAAATGTGTGTAGACAACAATATGTGTCTACTTTTAGAATTTCTGATTCAGTAGATCTGGGGAGGGCCTAAGAATTTGTATTTCCAACTCTTTCTAATGATCTTCAAATTACCCTTTGTAGGCAACAACTTATTTCACGTCCTCTATGAACTGGTGATAGAAGGTTCTCAGGCCAAATGCAGGTGTAATGGAGAGCATGTGTTCAATGCATTTCTTTTTTTTTTTTTTAATATTTTATTTATTTATTTGAAAGACAGAAATTATAAGTAGGCAGAGAGGCAGGCAGAGAGAGAGAGGAGGAAGCAGGCTCCACGCTGAGCAGAAAGCCCGATGCGGGGCTCGATCCCAGGATGCTGGGATCATGACCTGAGCCGAAGGCAGAGGCTTTAACCGACTGAGCCACCCAGACGCCCCTAATGCATTTCTACTCATAGCTCTCGTTTTACCTTATCCTAAGCCATTGAATCATTCCTCCCAGGTATTTGGAGGGAGAGCCATAGAACTTGCAAAAGAAAATTACAAGACCTGGGTTCAAGTTTCCATCCTACAGTGTCCTACGTCCTTACATAAGCTCAGTGAAGACCTGGAGATAATAAACTGCTCTTATCTTTGCTTTACATTGCTATTGTGGGAATTAAATGGGAAATTCTATACAAACGCTTCCATCAATGTTAACTTTCCATAAACTAAAGTTGTATGGTTATGATGTATTATTGTTAGTAACCTATTACATGATAACATAGCTATTATTGATAACCCTAGCACTTTTTTTTTTTTTTAAGATTTTATTTATTTATTTGACAGAGAGTGAGATCACAAGTAGGCAGAGAGGCAGGCAGACAGAGAGGGAGAAGTAGGTTCCCTGCTGAGCAGAGAGCCGGATGCCGGGCTCTCAGGACCCTGGGATCACAACCTGAGCCGAAGACAGAGGCTTTAACCCACTGAGTCACCCAGGCGCCCCAGCCCTAGCACTTCTAAGCAGATGTTGCTATGAGCAGAGAAAAAGGCTTTGCCTCAAAAGAATGAATAAACATGAATAAAATCCATCTCTGATTAAAAGGGAGGAGTTTAACCCATGAAGCAGCTTCAAACATTACTCTGCGTTCAAACGTAAATGTTTGTCTTCATTCTTGGCTGAAAATAAGGGTGTGCAGGACATGCAAGTGGTGTTGATTGATCAAACTTGCCCAACCGGAAGCTCGAAGCAAACCCTGCCTGTTTCCCTGCAAAGAGTTTCTCCTCCATCTTTGGCTTCCATTCCCATTTCAAGCCGGCCTCCCATGCCATGTCAGCCTTTGAGCACCTCCAGGTGCTCTAGCACCTTCTGCTGGATCACTCCAGGAGGGCCAAGGTGCTGAGAACACCTGCCTACACAGGAATGCTCGAAGACCTGCAGCCAGCTGGCTCCAACCGACAAAGAGCGTTTAGCTGATCTTGACCCTTGACACAGCTGCTAGTCATACTGGAAGTTGCTGTGGAGTGGGGCAACCCAGGTCCTTCTTTCCTGTCCCCTCTGGCCACCCAGCTCCCCAGAGACACCTGAGTCGATGTTTGCTGGCTGGCTGACTTTGTCAGTGTCTTTTCTTGAACCTCACTGCTATGCTTCTTAACTAAAGTTAGCCAGAGTGAGGAGGCCTGCCTATCTGCTTCATGTTTGCTCTTTAGCTGTTATTTCAAGGTCAACTTCACTCACCAGTGGCCAGGTTCCAGCCCGTCAGGCTGGCACATGCTGCTAGAGTCCTGATTCAAAGCACTGTGTTTATACACACCCTCCCTCCCCACACTCCCCAAGGCACAGAGCCGCTAATTCCAGCGTTTGTGGCCTCCCCACAATTCTGTACTCCCGACTCACACAGAACTCAGGTGACTCTTCCTTGAGAGCTCTTGGCTAACGCCAAGCAATTCAAATCCCCACAGCATGTGATAAGAAGGCTCGGAACACTCCTGGGCTATTAGCTGCCTCTGGGAAACAGGTACTGTCTCGTCCCTACAGAGGCAGAACCTCCCAATCCAGCCTTGTTCCGGAAGTTTTGTCCCTCCAGAAGCAAGAGTGTGGATAGCTTCAGCATTCGGAAGGGCTAACAAGATGGTTTGTGGGTTTGGGTTTTTCCCGAAAAAGCAGGAACACTCAGTCGGGCTTCTGACATAATCCCGTGTGTTTCTCCCTTGAAACGAAAAAGCCAGAGAGCAGCTTCTCCTTCCTCCTCTGCCAACAGTTTGCTTCGGGATCTCACGTAAGTCACATCACTGTTCCCGGCCTTGGTTGCTTTCTCTAAAAAAAAAAAAAAAAAAAAAAGGAGTAGTTGCATTGTGATTTCTAAGGCTTCTTTCACTGCCAAGGTTTAATGATTCTCTTGAAATCCAAGAATGCCATTCCTCCCCTCCTCCCCTCCCCCTTCCCCATCACTTCCCTTCCCCGGGCCCCACAGGCTCATAGAGAATGCAAATAATTTTTTAATATAAATCCAAGCAAAATGTAATAAAGAAGGTAAATTTGCTGTCAAAATTTGCATAATGTATTCTCAAGCCAAGCAGAAATGGCATTTGGATTGTTTGTGGTTTTGAATTATCTGCACCACCGCACCCCTGCATTTGTGCAGATAATTGGGAGTGACTGTATGTGGGGAACAGACACAGTCGTTGCCCATGCATCGCGCCGTAGTAACATTTCTCAGAGCTTGGGTAAATGTGATTGACTCAGTTGGTGGCGCCCAAGGAAGAGCATCAGTTGGCTGTGGTTTTGTATAGAGAAAAAGCACTTTGCAGATGCCCCTAATTGCACCTCTAATCCTAAAAGAAAAAGCTAAAAAAAATAAAATAAAATAAAATGCATGTGTTACTAACTTCTGAAACAATACTCTCTCAGTCCTGAATTTTCCTTTGTGATAAGAGTAACTCTAAAGGCAGGTAAGATAACTCGTCATTTTGGGGTGCCTGGGTGGCTCAGTCGGTTAAGCGTCTGCCTTCTGCTCAGGTCATGATTCCAGGGTCCTGGGATCGAGTCCCATGGCAGCTCCATAATCAGCAGAGAGCCTGCTTCTCTCTCTCCCTCTGCCGACCACTCTGCCTACCTAGACTCTCTCTCTCTCCATTAAAAAAAAAAAATCTAAAAAGAAGAAAATTGTCATTTTATTGTGGCACGAGTTTGCACGGCCTGTGCTGGGCAATGAGTAGCCGGAACAAGGCCTAGAGATGGTGGTGGCACCTAGCAAGTCACAACGCAGCCACTTAGCTTTGTTCTTCTCATAGGCAGCAACTTACGTGAATGCTGCAAGGAAGTGATTTCACTCTGATGTTTCAGTAAAGCTAAAAAGACTAGAAGCTTGTCCGTGAAGATATGCAAAGAAAATACGTGATTTGGAAAGCAACTCAGAAGAAAGCCCGGCACCCGTGCAAATGGTTCCCGTTCACCTGAAGTCAGAAAGGCAAACAGGTCCTTTGGTGAAGGTCCCAGGGCCCCCGTAGTCGCAGGAGCTTGAAAGAGGGGGTGGGAGGCAGTTAGGACAAATACAACAAATGACTCCCGGAGAAAGCAGGTAGTAAAGAAATGAAACACATTACTGCTGAAGGCGATATAGGCTGAAAATAGAAGTAGGCTCAAAACTTGCGTTGGATAAATTCAAGGCTTATAAATCAACAACAGAGGGCTTTCTTCGTAATGGAAAAACTAGGTACACTTGACACTTGACCGAAGAGGGTGGTGCTTGCCCACCAAGCATCCTTTTCCCACTCTCAGCCCGCGGGTGCTGTTGCTACAAACCTGCATATATTGAGTGCTAGGCAATTGCTAAAAACTTTCTATGTATGAACTTATTTAGTCCTCACAGGTGTATTGTATTAAGTATTATTATCCCCATGTCAGAGAAGAGGAAACCGAGTACGGTACAGACATCCTGGATGGACTGCTCAGCTCGCACAATCCCACCTCCCCCCTCCCCAGCACTCCCTTCACATGACTTCACATGACCCCTCCTCCTCCCGGCGTTGACAGCTGATTTGGGGGCAAGCCCCTGATCCCACCCCAGCTGGGCCAATGGTATTCTCTCTCCCAGAAACGTGAAATGGGAGATGAGGATGCACAGATGTGGAATGTGCCCATTAGTGGCGGATGATTCCAAGAACATACCCTTGGAGAAATTGGAACGCTCGTACGTTGCTGATGGGAATATCAAGTAGTGCAGCAACTGGATAATATTCTGGCTGTTCTTCGAAAAGCCAAATATAGAATTACTGTATGACCCAGCAATTCTACTCCTAGGCATATACCCCAAAGATCTGAAAACAGGGACTCAGTTACTTACACGCCAGTGTAATGGCAGCATTATTTACAATAGTCAAAAGTTTATTGGCATATAACTGTTGGTAATAATTTCTGATGATTGTTTCTACTTCCTTGGTGTTATTGTGATCTCTCCCTTTTCATTCATAATTTTATTAATTTGGGCTTTCTCTCTTTTCTTTTGGATTAGTGTGGCCAATGGTTTATCGATCTTATTGATTCTTTCAAAAAACCAGCTTCTAGTTTCATTGATACGTTCTACTGTATCTCTGGTTTCTACCTCATTGATCTCTGCTCTAATCTTGATTATTTCCCTTCTTATGTGTGGAGTTGGTTTGATTTGTTGTTGATTCTCCAGTTCTTTAATGTGTAGAGAGAGCTGGTGTATTCTGGATTTTTCAATTTTTTTGAGGGAGGCTTGGATGGCTATGTATTTCCCCCTTAGGACCGCCTTTGCTGTATCCCATAGGTTTTGGACCCAAGTGTCTTCATTCTCATTGGTTTCCATGAATTGTTTAAGTTCTTCTTTGATCTCCTGGTTGATCCAAGCATTCTGAAGCAAGGTGGTCTTTAGCTTCTAGGTGTTTGAGTTCCTTCTAAACTTTTCCTTGTGATTGAGCTCCAGTTTCAAAGCATTGTGATCTGAGAATATGCAGGGAATAATGTCAGTCTTTTGGTATCGGTTGAGTCCTGCTTTGTGACCCAGTATGTGGTCTAGTCTGGAGAAGGTTCCATGTGCACTTGAGAAGAATGAGTATTCTGTTGTTTTAGGGTGGAATGTTCTGTATATATCTATGAGGTCCATCTGGTCCAATGTGTCATTCAATGCTCTTGTTTCTTTATTCATTTTCTTCTTGGATGATCTGTCTATTACTGAGAGAGGCGTGTTAAGATCTCCTACTATTAGTGTATTCATATCAGTATAACTCTTTATCTTGATTAATAGTTTTCTTATGTAATTGGCTGCTCTCATATTGGGGGCATAGATATTTACAATTGTTAGATCGTCTTGGTGGATAGTCCCTTTAAGAATTATGTAGTGTCCTTCTGTATCTCTGACTACAGTCTTTAATTTAAAATCTAATTTATCTGATATGAGAATCGCTACCCTGGCCTTCTTTTGAGGCCCATTGGCATGAAAGATGCTTCTCCATCCCTTCACTTTCAGTCTGGGTGTATCTTTGGGTTAATGTGATTGACTCAGTTGGTGGTGCCCAAGGAAGCGCCAAGTTGGCTGTGGTTTTGTATAGAGAAAAAGCTCTTTGCAGATGCCCCTAATAGTCAAAAGTAACCCAAATGTCCCATGATGGGAGAAAGGAGGAACACAATGTGGTATACCCATAAATGTAATATCATTCAGCCACAAAAAGAAACAAAGTCCCAACACACGCTAAAACACGGATGAACCTTGGAAGCATTATGCTACGTGAAATAAGCCAGCCATAAAAGGACAAATATCATTTGATCCTACTTACATGAAATATCTAGAAGAGGCAAATTCATAGAGACAAAAAATTTATTACAGATTACCAAGGGCTCAGGATTTCCAGAAGGAATGTTCAGTGTTCAAATGAAAAATAAACCTGCTTTTACTTAGGCACCCAATTAGCCCTATAGTCTGAAATCTGACTAGTACAGATATTTGTAGAGGAGTATTTCTACATTTCTTTCTTTATTTAGTTAAAAAAAAAAGGTCACAATTCATGTCAAAAGGATCCTATCACTCTGGGTCACCCTCATGCCTATTCTCCTCTCAATCTTATCATTTTGGGTAAGCCTGACTTACAGGTAAGACAGTTGAGTGATCAGCTGTGTTAATCTCAAAAATATCTCTTAAATTTCATATGATAAATTATACCCAGGAACACACACACACACACACACACACACACTGCTCTTACATGGGGATCCAGAAAAGGAGCAACCATTACATCTGACTTATAAATGTATCTTCTTTGGCCTGTATGGCAGATACTGTTGATTGATTACAAAAACACCTTTTCCAAATGTCTTCCTCCTTGGCACCTTTCAGTATGGGGGAGAGGGTCTCTCCTTCCACTAGGAGTGACCACATGACCCAGTTTTGGCCTTTGTGATGGAAGTGAATGGCTGTGGGCTAGGGTGAGGGGGGCTTCTGGGAAATAATTTTGGATTTTCTGATAAAAAAGGATGATGGCCTCATCCTTGGGCCATGAATGTGAACGTGAGATACAGACATGGGGTGGTCATCATATGAGCTAACAGGCTTAAGAACGAAGGCCAATAGACTGAGGATGTAGTGTACAAATGAATAAAATCCTGGGTCTTAGAATCAATACCAGCAACCACTCACCTCTATACTTCTTTTAAAGTATTTTTATTGAAGTGTAATATACATATAAAAAAGACACCAGCCATAAATGCATAGCTCAACAAAACCTCACAACCTGCATACATCCTTGGAAGCAGAACTCATATCAAGAAACAGAGAGTAACCAGCACCCCAGTGTCCCCCTCCATCCCCAGGTCTCCTTTCACTCTTTTTTTTTTTTTAAGATTTTATTTATTTATTTGGCAGACAGAGATCACAAGTAGGCAGAGAGGCAGGCAGAGAGAGGGGAAGGGAAACAGGCTCCCTGCTGAGCAGAGAGCCTGATGTGGGGCTCGATCCCAGGACCCTGGGATCATGACCTGAGCCGAAGGCAGAGGCTTTAACCCACTGAGCCACCCAGGTGCCCCTCTCCTTTCACTCTTTACCACCACAAGGATAACCCTCTTCCTGCTTCTAATACCACTGATTAATTTTGCCTGATTTTGAACTGTATATACTTGAAATTGTAGAGTGTGTATAATTTTTGTCTGGTTCATTCACTTGATATTATGTTTGTGGGATCCTTCCATATTGGTACGTGTTATGGTTCGCTTGTTTTCATTACTGTGTGGTATCCCATGTGTATATACACTATAATTTATCCATTCTACTGTTAGGGAACGTTTGTATACTATGCAGTTTTTGGTTATTATCAGTGAACGTTTGTAAAGAGTCTGATGATAAACATGTGTACATATTTCTGGTGGGTATACACCCAAGAGTATGCGTCCTGCTAAGCAGTTTTCCAAAGAGATTGTGTCGGACTTCTTTTTATGTGGCAAAAAATACAGTCATTTGATTAAGCCATTGTAAGCTGGGTTTTCAGTAACTTGCAACTGAATGCCTTCCTAACCAGTACAGCTTTCTTGGTGTTTTGAAATATTTTTTCAAGTAGATCAAACATATAGGGTCAGAGAACTTAACCGTGATAAACTGCATTTCTAGCTTGTCTTGAAATGTAAGACGATCTCACAAGATGGAGACATTCCTGTGTGGAAATGATGGGCTGGATTTGAAAATAATAATTGTCAGCACTTACATGTTGCTTATTATGTACCAGAAACCACTGCACATGCTTTACATGTATTAACTCAGTACTTACAGTGATCCTACAAGGCAGTTCAGTGAGTTGCCCATTTTTTAAAAGATTTTATTTATTTATTTGAGAGAAAGAGAGCACAAGTTGGGGGAGGGGCAGAGGGACAAGCAGACTCCCAGCTGAGTGCAGAGCTTACTGTGGGACTCGATCCCAGGACCCTGAGATCATGACCTGACCCGAAGTCAGCCACTTAACTACTGAACCACCCAGGCATCTCAGTGATTTGCCTGTTTTACACATGGGAAACAGGGGCAGATATTCAGACCATGATCAAAGAACTAAGAGAGGGTAGAACCAGGATTTGAACTCAGTACCAGAATGTGCCCTCTTCAGAAGGACACACCACCATGCTGCCGTTCACCACAGCTGTACACATCACTCTCTGCTGTCTGAGACCCAGTTCTGTTGCCATTTAGGTCAACCCACCAGGCTTCTGTAGACATTCAAAGTTGCAATGTAGGATTGTACATTTAGTGAGGGAAAGAAAGCCCGAGCGATAAATTGAGGGTTTTCTCTATAAACCTTCCAGGATATTTGCCATACTACCAAATTACTAACCCCTGGAATGGGATGCAAAGCAAAACCATTCCTTGCCTTTACCCATATGTAATAATTTTACTATTCTTACCATCGCTCATCATCGTGAATTATCTGCCATCCCCCCATTTTCGGTGGAGTTTTTTAAAACTACCTCTTTTTGGTCAATAGTTTAACAAGTCATTGTGTTACTATTTGTTAAGGTCAGCGTTATTTGTCAGGCTAAGGCCCTTTGGGCCTGGAAGCTCAAAGATGCTAGTAGAAATGGGCAAATGGACGAGGTAGCAGAATAGTGTAGGGTGAGGGAACATGATCTGGAGGAAAACAGAGATGATCAGAAAACAGACGTTACCAGAACAGAGGCAAGTCAGCTAGAAGAGGCTTGAAAGCAGGCAGCAAATGCCGAGGGGAATGTTTTCTCTTAGTTGGAAAGCTGTGAGGGAAGGGAACGGAGGGCAGAGCATGGGAACCACACCGTTTAGGTGGATAACTTACTGAGAAATTCATTTTCCAATTGGAACTGAAGGTAGGAGAAGTGGTTCCTGAAAAGCAAATAAAAGGACCTTCTGATGTTCTCAGGAAAGTGGAGAAAAAGAAAGAGAATAAAGGTTATGTGGTGGACAGTGATTGCCTTTGCCCTTCTTTCTGGTCACAACACCACTTCCGGTCCATATAGTTCAGTAGGACTGACCGTGCCCACTGGTCGGGAAGTCCGCATGTGGCCCAGCATGGCAAGCCAGCATGTTGTGTTTTGCTGACTACATTGATGAGTTCAGTGATGGGTATGCAATCCAAGCCAGGCAATGCAATGGCACCCCGTGACTTTTACTGAAATTATAGGGAAAGATAAGCTCTTGAAGATACTTCTCGTTACTCACATACAGATGATAGAAGTTTGAAGCTGCTGGGAGCTCCCATACAGGGACCATCTTCTTGATGTTAATAAAGATGATTGAGAAGAAAACCGAGTGCTAATAATTTGATGTGGTTCAAGCCCCTGGACCCAGCCATACCTGACATTCTAGATTTTTCTATCATGAGAACCTATTCATCTGTTTTTGTGCTGAAGTCAGTTGGAGTTAGTTTTCTGTCACTTGCACAACAACAAAATCTTGATTTATTGCTTTATATTCAAATTATAATGCACAACAATATGCCCTGGTGTTCACTCCCCGCCCTGTTAGAATATTCAGGTCCCTACACTGTGGAGGGAGGAAGTCTGTTTTATGTCTAAGATGTGGCTCAGAGCCAGCAGAGGTGGTTGAGGCTCCAGGTAAGATATAAGACTTCAGGATTCTTCTTGGGATTTCTTTCACTTTTGATTGCCTCTCAAGGCCTTTCTCATGATTTCCTTCTTGCCAACTTCCTCTTCCTTTGGTCCAATTTCCATTTTTATATTTTGTCAGTATTTTCTTCAAATGGGTTCAAAACAGGAACTTGAGATTGTCATCGTTAATCATCTGGTATTTAATTGGGTTTTGATTAATATCTATGGATTAAGGTCACATCTTTCGCTTAGAATTTCTGGCAGAGTGATGAAGGTAGATACAATCCTAACCCTGGGGCCCAAACTCAAATGCTATAGACTGGGACAAATCACCTGTCAAGCGTATGCTAATGTTCAGCTTCCAAATTGTAAAGACAGGTTTCTCCAGTGTTATAGACAGCTTTAATTTAATCACCAGAAAGGGTCTCAGGTGAGCGCTCACTTCCACACCTAAATCTCTTAATTAAAAATTATGTGTATATATAATACAGATAATATTTTTAAGAGGTTGAGAATAGAGGGTATCACTGTTATTTTAATCCAAGTTTCAAAAGAACACCTTTCTTTGTTGGTGTTATCTTCTTTTTTAAGATTTATGTATTTTATTGAGGGGAGAGGGGCAGAGGAAGAGGAAGGGAGAGTCTTAAGCCGACTCTGGGCAAAGTACAGAGCTCAAGGCAGGGCCAGATCTCATGATCCCTGAGATCATGACCTGAGCTGAAACCAAGAGCTGGACACTCAAACAAACTATACCACCCAGGTGCCCCATTGTTGATATTATCTTGTTTTTAAAACAAGATTTTATTTTTTTATTGAAGAAAGAGAGAACACAAGCAGGGAGAGTGGCAGGCAAAAGGACAGGAAGAAGCAGACTTTTGAGCAGAGCCCATGTGGGGCTCTATCCCAAGACACTGAGACCATGACCTAAGCCAAAGGCAGATGCTTAACCAACTGAGCCACCCAGACACCTCCTGTTGATATTATTTTTACCTGACCCAGATACACCTCACTTGTTTCCATTCCAGAGGATTCTCAGTATCACAACTGCAAGCAATATTGGAGATTCCTCCCCCGTATACCATTTTTACAGGATCTCCTTGATTGTTAAGCTATGTGTCAGCATAACTATTGACATGTCAAAAGTTTTAGGAAGCAATTAAATACTTTTCCAACAGACCTTATTATATATATTTTCAGTCTCTCTTTTCACTGGCTTCCTCAAAAATCAGAACTAAACTGGAGTCATCAGTCCTTCTCTCCCTCCTCCCACCTGCTCCCGATCCATCCCTCATTCTCTCAATCTCTCCCCAGCCCCCATCCCTTGTATTTGTCAACACTTACTGAAGGCCCATTGTGTTCCAGCCCTGCCAACTCTGAAGTGACACTAGAAAGTCCCTTACAGTTAAGTTATAGCCACTATTGTTCCCTATTATTTGACTTAATCCGCTGAGGGAATAGTTTTTAATTTCATCGCTGGAAATTTCCTTAGCTTCTGATTTCCCCAGGGGATTGTGTTAAGTAAGAAAAAAAAATTAGTCCTTTTTTTTTTCTCCTAAGATCTTAGTGAGTTTGAGGGCTGATATACATCACTGAAGTTTGCTATTAACATTACGTTAGTTAATTATGGCAAACACACAGTCGACATGCTGTGATGATGGAAGGGAAAAAGAATAACCCATCAGTCAGAGGGGCCTCTAAATGATTTTGCCGTAATCTAGGGATATTGAAATTGATGGGTCTCAGTCCATCAACCAACCAAATATAGCATCCAGCTCTTACTGAGATGGGATCTAGACTTTTAAGGAAAAAAATTGGAAGAGTCTGGAGCTGGTGGCACTATGTTACACTTGAACAAAGAATTATTTCCATATCTCGCATTTGTCACCAGGCCCAGGACACTCTCTCCATACTCTCTACATGACCTACTGTTGTTAGTGTCTTAGGTCTTTTCTGAAGGTTCCATTGCTAACAGAAGCTTTGGCTTTGCTCCTGAAACCTGCAGTTTGACTCTCCGAGTTTTAAGTGGCCTTGAGTAGGTCTGAGGCTCTGTCTCGAACACCAGACCACAGGAGGAACCCCACATTCCTGTAAATCTGGGGCCACCAGAGAACTGGACAGTGCTGGGAAGCTTCCCAAAACTTTGGATTCATTGGTCCCTGCTGCAAGCTGCTCCTTCTCTGAGGGTTGGAATGTACCCACCTAGACAGGTGATTGGGATCAGGTCAGGAACCCCATCCAGGATTGACAGTTGGGATCCTGGGCTGTGTTGACTTATTAATTGTATCAGCAAACCCCTGGAAGACATTTTGAAGGAAACTGACAGAAAACCTACTGTTCCTCTAGGCCTTTTGTATTAACAAATAATGTATTATTTGTTTCAGGGGTATAGGTTTGTGATTCATCAGTCTTACACAATTCACAGCACTCACCATAGCACATACCCTCCCCCATGTCCATCACCCAGCCACTCCATCCCACTCACCCCCCTCTCCTCCAGCAACCCTCAGTTTGTTTCCTGAGATTAAGAGTCTCTTGGGGCACCTGGGTGGCTCAGTGGGTTAAAGTCTCTGCCTTCAGCTCAGGTCATGATCTCAGGGTCCTGGGATCGAGCCTTGCATCGGGCTTTCCACTCAGCGGAGAAAGCCCACTTCCCCCACCCCACCCACCTGCCTCTCTGCCTACTTGTGGTCTCTGTCAAATAAATAAAATAAAATCTTTGAAAAACAAAAAAGAGTATCTTATGGTTTGTCTCCCTCTCTAGTCTCATCTTGTTTCATTTTTCCCTCCCTTACCCCTATGATCCTGTCTTGTTTCTCAAATTCCTCATCATGTGATAATTTTCTTTCTCTGATTGACTTATTTCACTTAGCATAATACCCTCTAGTTCCATCCAGGTCATTGCAAATGGCAAGATTTTGGTTTTTTGATGGCTGCATAGTATTCGTGTGTGTGTGTGTGTGTGTGTGTGTGTGTATGCCACATCTTCTTTATCCATTCATCTGTTGATGGACATCTAGCCTTTTTCCATAGTTTGGCTATTGTGGACATTGCTGCTATAAACATTTGGGTACACGTGCCCCTTTGGATCACTACATTTGTATCTTTAGGGTAAATACACAGTAGTGTGATTGCTGGGTCATAGGGTGGTTCTATTTTCAACTTTTTGAGGAACCTCCATACTGTTTTCCAGAGAGGCCGCACCAGCTTGCATTCCCACTGACAGTGTAGGAGGCTTCTCCTTTCTCCACGTCCTTGCCAACATCTTTTGTTTCCTGACTGATTAATTTTAGCCATTCTGACTGGGGTGAGGTGGTATCTCATTGTGGTTTTGATTTGTATTTCCCTGATGCCAAGAGATGTGGAGCATTTTGTCATGTGTCTGTTGGCCATTTGGATGTCTTCTTTGCAGAAATGTCTGTTCATGTCTTCTGCCCATTTCTTTTTTTTTTTTTTAAAGATTTTATTATTTATTTATTTGACAGAGAGAGAGGTCACAAGTGGCCAGAGAGGCAGGCAGAGAGAGCGGAGGAAGCAGGCTCCCTGCAGAGCAGAGAGCCCGATGCGGGGCTCGATCCCAGGACCCTGAGATCATGACCTGAGCTGAAGGCAGCGGCTTAATCCACTGAGCCACCCAGGCACCCCTTCTGCCCATTTCTTGATTGGATTGTTTGTTGGGTGTTGAGTTTGATAAGTTCTTTATAGATTTTTGGATACTAACCTTTGATCTGATATGTCATTTGCAAGTATCTTCTCCCATTCTGTCAGTTGTCTTTTGGTTTTGTTGGCTGTTTCCTTTGCTGTGCAAAAGCTTTTTATCTAATGAAGTCCCAGTAGTTCATTTTTGCCCTTGCTTCCCTCTAGGCCTTTTCTATCACCAATTCCCTTCCCCTCCCTTTCACCCCTCCATTCTACTTCTTTCACCTTATTTCATGCAAATGAATGTTCCAGAACTTCCTTGATCGCACCCGCACCAGGAGTCCTCAACGCAGAACTCAGTGCTGCTGTAAAGAGATTTCTCACCCCACCACGCGCGCAGGTCAGCACGGTGGGAGCCCCACCATGCTCATTTTCCAATCCAAAATGATTTCTCGATTTCTCGAGTCTCTTTACCAACCTCCTCTATGCCTTCCCTCCATCTTGAAGGTCATCTTTGTCTTCATCTGCATAAGCCTTGTCTCCTTAACAGGAGGGCCAGCCCCTTGGAAAAGTTAATTTTTCCATCCTGACCTCTTCCGGGGAGAGCTCCCTCTTAAAATTACTGGGGATCATTTTCTCTGAATACAGCGGAATATTCAAGAAGAACACAGAGAGCTTCGGAGCTGCCAAGATGATAGTGTTTCATCCACAGAGACAGAGGGTGTTAAAACGTTCTACAGCTGCACACCGAGAAAACGTCTTCCCCCTCACACCTCTGTGAAGCCCAGGGCTGTGTCTACCAGGCTTTCAGTGACACGTTTAGCACATATTTACACATTCACAGCTCCTACAAGGGTATCTAATCTTGTTTCAAAACAAAGTCAGTCAGATCGGACCACCTTATCCATCGCAAACTATTAAATCTTATTTCTTTCCCAGTGCTAGAGATGCAGGTACTGGTTATTTAGGTAGGAATCTGGCAAATGTCAGACAAAGCCAGTGATGCTTGTCTATACAAGTGTTCGCCAAGGATGGCCGTCAAGAGGTTATATGAGTATTTCCCAGCCTCTTCTCCTCAGATGCCCCTGTTTGCAGTTTTAGACAACAAGGCCACATGTTGTTTGAGCAGGAGGGAAACAGTGACATTGTTTCCCTGAATGCTTAATGCTTTGGGACACAGAGCATCATTTATATCCATTGTATGACCGTTTGTTTCACAAACTCAGGGTGCAAATATGTTCACAGTTCTCTTGCTTTCCCCATTATTTGCCCGACAGTAAAGCCCTCCTAGGTGCCTACTGGCAGAAAGCCCAGGGTTCCACCCTCAAGGCTACCCTGATACTTCCAGTGATCAAAGGACACTAAAGGCTTAATCCCATAGGAATAAAGAGAGTCAGTTTTATCAGCTTAGGGTAGAGTCCTGGAGGCCCTCCCCTAAATACTCCCTCTGCCTTTCCCTTTCAGGGATGATTTGGTTCTCTGTCCTCAGAGACAAGCCCTTATATTGACAAGTCCGAGCTGTTTAGCAGCCTTGCCACCCCTCCTCACGCCAAGGGAACTCCCTCTCTGACATTTACAGGTGGTTCACCCAAGTGAATCGTCTTTGATAAGACAGAAACAGTCTCTCTAGGAAAGGTTATCATTTTAAGCATCTCCATCAATGGATATTTATAAAATTATAAAATTATAATATTATATTACATTACATATAATATAATTATATATGATATATATAGTTATATATTATAAAACATATAATCTCTATCTTTTAGGCATCCCAGTCCGAGCATGTCACTTACACATGGTCATTTCTTAGTTCTTTTTTTTTTTAAAGATTTTATTTATTTATTTATTTGACAGAGGGAGATCACAAGTAGGCAGAGAAGCAGGCAGAGAGAGAGGAGGAAGTAGGCACCCTGCTGATCAGAGAGCCTGATGTGGGGCTAGAACCCAGGACCCTGGGATCATGATCTGAGCCGAAAGCAGAGGCTTTAACCCACTGAGCCACCCAGGTGCCCTGTTTCTTAGTTCTAAATGCAAATATAGGACAAAAAACCTACCTCAACTAACCCAAAGTTCCAAAACCCACAAGCTTAGGACAAAATGTAGGAAGCTTGAATTTTCTTTAAGACCCCAAATCACCAGATCCGAGTCGTTCTTGCCAGACCTCCTTAAGAATCCCACTGTTTCTCCAGGGAGACCCCCTCAGGGCTCTGCCAGCTGCTGGCAGCCAGAAGAGGGAGAATTCATTTATCTTCACTGCTAGCCAGTCAGTCAACAACAACAAGAACTGTTGGGCCTCCCGTCAGCCTGGAGTTTCCATCTCTACCCCCTGAAATGGGGCCAAATGAAAAGCCGGGAGAAGCAGCCAGCCACACTGCTGTCCGGGTCTCAGGGGGCACCCCTCTTTGAATATATAGCCATTTTCACCATGCTGGGGAGGCTGGGTGAGAGGTTTTAGTCCACAGGTTCTGCTTCAAACCAATACTTTCCCTTGACAGGCAAATTGCTCGTGCTAAGTTTGAGTCTCCAGCCTGGATTTCCTCCTCTTTTGTGGTGTGCCTTCTCCTGGGGACCCACATGTCCTGTTCTGCCGTCTGGCCTCAGGCTGGAGGAATAGTCTGCCACACGCATCTTTGTCGTTCACACTCGGGGGGAAGGGGAGAGAGTCTAATACATTTTCCCCAGCGGTTCTACTGTCTCTTACTTCTGAATGCAGGTAGCTAAGGTTTGGGAGTGGGGATCGACCTCTCTACTGGGCAATAACCAAGACCATACCTACTCCCCTCCCCTCAACTGTTCTGCTTATTCCTGTCAAGCCTAAGATGGCCTTTTATATCAACACCTGAGGACAGTGATACATTTCACCCACTTTGCCCATGGGATTAGTATTCTGTTGGTGCTGTAACAAATGACCACAGCCTTGGTGACTTTGGACAACACCGATTTATTATCTTATCATTCTGGAATTCAGGCAGGAGTCCTAACCCTACATATGAGGAAATGATTACCACAATAAGGTTAGTTAGCACCTTTGTCCCCTCCCATAAGTACTTGGTGTGTTTGCGTGTGGGGGTGGGTGGGTGTGATGATGTCTTTGGAAAGATGTTATTTTTAAGTCATCTCTACACCCAATGGGGGGCTTGAACTTACAACCCTGAGATGAAGAGTCACACGCTCCACTGAGTGAGCCATACTGTTATCCCTGGTCATGGCTTTTAAGATCTACTCTCTTAACAACTTTCAAGTATATAATAAAATACTATTAATTACAGTCACCATTTTGGACATTAGACCCTTAGTACTTAACCATCTTGTAGCTGGAAGTTTGTACCCTTTGACCAACATCTCCCCATTTCCCTTAGCCTCCTAGCTCCTGACAACCACCACCAACTCTCAATTTGAGTTCAGCTTTTTTAGAATCCATATATCTAAAAAAAAAGAAAGAAAGAAAGAAAAAGAAAAGGTCATAAAGTAAATTAAGGTCACACAGTGTTTGCCTTTGTCTGTCTGCCTTATTTCATTTAGCCTAATGACCTCAAGGTCTATCCATGTTGTCACAAAAGGTAGGGCTTCCTTTTTAATGGCTGAGTAATATTGTATACATATTCTCACATGTTCCTTTTACACCCATTGAGGAACACGGGTTGTTCCCGTGTCTTGGTTATTGTGAATAATGTTGCAATAAACATGCATATATCACTTCAAGATAGTGATGTTATTTACTGCCCATCTATACCCAGAAGCTGGGCTGGTGAATCATACGGTAGCTCTATTTTTAATTTTTTAAGGACCCTCTATACTGTTTTATTTTGTGACTGTACCAATGTACATTCCTACCAACAATGCACATGCATTCTCTTTTCTCCATTCCTGTCAACGCTTGTTATCTCTTGTCTTTTTGATAATAGTCATTCTAACAGGTGTGAAGAGATATCTCATTATGGTTTTGATTTGTGATTCTCTGATGATGCGTGATTTGAGCATCTTTTCATGTACCTGTTGACCATTTGTATGTCTTCTTTGGGAAAAATACCTATTTATGTTCTTTGCTCATTTTCAAATCAGACTGGGTTTTTTGTTTCTTTGCTGTTGAGTTCTATGAGTTCCTTATATATTTCCAACATTAACCCCTTATCAGGTAGATGGTTTGCAAATATTTTCTTCCATTCCATAGGTTGCCTTTTTATTTTGCTAATTGTTTCTTTTGCTATGCAGAGCTTTTTAGTTTGATATAGTCCTACTTATTCATTTTTGCTTTTGTTATTTGTAATTTTGTGTCATACCCAAAAAATTATTGCCAAGATCAATGTGAAGGAGGTTTTCCTCATGTTTTATTCTAGAAGTTTTGCATTTTCTGTTTTATATTTAAGTCTCTTTAATCCATTTTGAGTTAGTTTTTTGAGTGGTGTGAGATAGGGGTCCAATTTCATTCTTCTTCATTCTTCATTCTTCTTGGTGTAATTTATTGAAGAGACTTATTTCCCCATTGAATTGTCTTGATTATTTGCCAAATATTAGTTGATCACATATACATGGGTTAATTTCAGAATTCTTATTTCTGTTCCACTGGTTTATGTGTCTGTTTTTATGCCACTATCATACTTTTTTATTCCTATGTTTTTGTAATAAAGTTTTAAATCAGGAATTAGAATGCTTCCAGTTTTGTTCTTTGTTAGCTGTGCTTTGTCTGTTAGGGGACTTCTGCAGTTCCATATGAATGTTAGGATTATTCTTTCTATTTCTGTGAGAAATGCCATTAGAATTTTTATAAGGATTGGTTTGAATCTATAGATGGCTTTGGGCAGTATGGACATTTTAACAGTACTAATCCTTTTCATCCATGAAGATGGGATATCTTTCCATTTATTTATGTCTTCTTCAATTTCTTTCATCAATATCTCATCGTTTTTAGCACACAGATATTTCTCCTCCTTGGTTACATTTATTACTTACTATTTTATTATTTTTGATGTTCTTATAAATGGGATTTTTTAAAAAGATTTATTTATTTATTTTTGAGAGAGAGTGGGAGCAGGGGGTGAGCAGGAGCAGAGGGAGAGGGAGAGAGAATCCAAGCAGACTCTGGAGCCAGATGTGGGGCTCAATCTCATGACCCTGAGATCACAACCTGAGCCAAAACCAGGACTCAGATGCTTAACCAACTGCACCACCCAGGTGGCCCTGTACATGAGATTTTTAAACTTTTCTTAGAGAATTCCTTGATAATATGTTGAAATGCAACCAACTTTTTTGTGTTGGTTTTGTATACCGGAACTTTACTGAATCCATTAATTAGTTCTAATAGTGTTTTTGCGGAATCTTTAGGGTTTTCTATATATAACATCATGTGATCAGTTAGAGGCAATTTTACATCTTTCTGTCTCATTTTTATGTCTTTTACTTCTTTTTCTTGGCTAGATGCCCTGGCTAGGACTTCCAGTACAAAGTCGAATAGGAATGGTGAGACTGGGGTCCCTTCTCTTATTTCTATTATAAAGAAAGCTTTTAACCTTTCCCAATTGAGGATGATATTGAGGTATATTTCTTCTATATCCAGTTTCTTGAGAATTTTTATCATGAAAGATTGTTGAATCTTGTCAGATGCTTTTTCTATATCTATTGAGATGATCATATGATTTTTATCTTTCATTCTGTTAATGTGGTATATCACATTTATTGATTTGTGGATGTTGAACTGTCCCTTTTTTCTTGGTAAGTCTAGGTAACAGTTTGTCAGTTTTGTTTTTTCAAAAACAAGCAATTAATTTCATTGATCTTTTCTTTGGGCTTAGTTTGTCCTTCTTTTTTCAGTTCCTTAAGGTGTAAATTTAGGTTGTATATTTGAAATTTTTCTTCTTTCTTACTATAGAAGTTCAACACAATAAATTTCCTTCTTAAAACTGTTTTTGCTGCATCTCATAAATTTTGATATGTTGTATCTCCATTTTCTTTTGTTTCAAAATATTTTTTCATTTCCCTTTGGTTTCTTCGTTGACCCATTGGTTGTTCAGGGTGTATTGTTTAGTTTCGACACATTTATGAGTTTTCCAGTTTTCCTCCTGTTACTGATTTCTAGTTTCAAATCATGGTGGTTTGAAAAGATACTTGATACAATTTCACCCTTCTTACATTGCTAAGGTTTATTTTAGTGGCTCAACGTATGATCTATCCGGGGAATGTTTCCTATGCACTTGAGAAAAATGTGTATTCTGTTGCTCCTGGATTAAATGTTCTGGATATGCCTGATAGGTCCATTTGGTCTAAGAGGTAGTTCAAGCTGAGTGTTTCTTTATTGATTTTCTGTCTGGATCACCTGTTCATTGTTGAAAGTGGGGTACTGAAGTCCTCTACCATTATTGTATTATTGTCTATTTCTCCTTTCAGATCTGTTCATATTTACTTACTACATTTAGGTTCTCTGGTGTTGGGCGCATATATATTTATTATTGTGATATCCTCTTGATGAATTGACCCCTGTATTATATATATATAGTGACCTTCTTTGTCTCTTATAACTGAATTTGACTTAAAGTCTATTTTAATATCTATTTCAAACATATTTATATTTATTTGCAAAATATATAAATTTATATTTAAGTATACTTATATTTAAATAAACAACATTTTGTTGTTTATTATTTATTTGGACCTCTGGTTCTATTGATTATACTCTTCTGTTCATTGCGCACTGCCAACGTTGATTGGACCAATTTTCCAAATCTTGAACTCAAAGAAGTGTCTTTCTTTACTAAATTCTTCTCTGCCTCCCATTCTGCCTGGCTATTTACTAATTTACAAGATAATCACACTCCCAGAGGGGGGAAAAACTGGATAAAAGGCATAGGAATTCTTTGTTCTCAAATCATAAATCATAGGACAAGATACTTGAGTGGACTTTGAATCTAAAGGAAATCTTTTTTTTTTAAATAATGTGGAAAACTGTAATGCAAATTTCCTCTCGCTTTAACAACCATGCTGACACTATGAGTCTTTTGCTTTTTATAGCTTGCACCATGCCCCTTTTCATCCTTACTGAAATGAATAATGAAAATCTGGTTCTACTTGGTCTAACTTCAACAGTCCCTTTAAATGAGTCCTGAGAAGCAGAAGTAAGAGGTCTCCTGTACTCTTAGTTGCAACTCTGTAACTCCTTTCCCATTCCCTGGAACTCATACCAACATATTGGTACAACTATTGGATAGCTGGAGGCGTTCTCTCTTCCCAATGCAAACAGGAATGTGTGTGTCCTCTCCTTTGATGTTGGCATAGTTTTATTCTCTTTACCAATCATCCTAAAGCAAGTAATCCTATTGATTATTTTTTTAAAAAGCCTAAAATTTTGCGAAATTCTAAATAGTCACTATGGGTCGGTCGATGTGCTCCAGTTTTCAGACTAAACAGTTTTTGTTATTTAATTTGGTTATCAGGAGATGTTTTAGTTATTCAAGGCTGCTTCCTGAAAAATATCTTGGCACTGTTTACATATGCATCTGAAAACTACTCAGGGTACAAATGGAAAAACTTTCCACCTAGGCAAGAATATAAGTCAAGCCTCTTCGTTCATAATAAAACCTCAGTTCTGCACATCAAATGCTTATAGCATACTAGTCTTCTTCTATCAGCCGAGCGGAATATCTGTGCTTTAGGTCTCAAATTACCTGCCATTCATTGTCTGTTAATTACCCACTTGAGACAACTGATAATTGAAAAGAATTTTCCAAGAAGAATAGCTAAAGATGTATTCCTCTAGCCTAAATTCTCTTCTAGTCTAAGTTTTATCTTCATGCCAAGTCAAAAACTAGCAAATAACACTTTCATGATAGACTTCCTTAAGCTACCTCTGAGAGAACCTTAACAAGTGAATGACTTAATATCCTCCCCTTGACACTTATCAAGAATATATTTGAGAACTTTCCATATAAAAATGTCCCTGTATCTCAAATACAATTGAAGGTATTTAAATCTACCATATTAATCGAATATCTGCACGACAGGTAAATTTACTTGAGAATTTAATGATAGGAAAAAAATTTTAAAGCTGTTATATTTATTTTGCAGCTAATGAAGACTACCTCTGCCATTAAATTTCTTACCTTGGCTTCCAGGGAACTCAGAACTATGTTTGGGGAGTGACTGAAGTAGTTTTGCTTAGCTCGAGATTTTTAGGATAGAGCTATAACCCATCTATTGCTTGATTCTTCTCTTTTTGTTGTCTTTTAGTGGTTTCTAGTATGTGGTTTCTAGAGCCAGAAGAAATAACCTCATCTAAGAGCCCATTTTCTAAAATGGATTAGAATTTGCATTTAGGGGCGCCTGGGTGGCTCAGTGGGTTAAGCCTCTGCCTTCAGTTCAGGTCATGATCCCGGGGTGTTGGGATCCAGTCCCATATCGGGCTCTCTGCTCAGCGGGGAGCCTGCTTTCCCCTTTCTCCCTGCCTACCTCTCTGCCTACTTGGGATCTCTCTCTCTCTCTCTCTCTCTCTCTCTGTGTCAAATAAATAAATAAAATCTTTAAAAAAAAAAAAAGAAAGAAAAAAGGAATTTGCATTTACCCTGGCTATTAAACAGACAGCTCTCCTACTTCTGCCACGGACAAATGATTAGGGACCTTTCCACAGAAAGAAAGCTTCCACGTTGGTGACTGATCTTAATTTAAGAGGAATAAAAAATGAAGTCTATCTCTAGACATGATTTTTTTTTTTAATGGTGTATGTTTTGTTGCTTGCTTGCTTGCTTGCTTGGGAAGGACCTTTTTTTTTTTCTTTTCTCTTTTCCTTATTTCACTCTGTTGTCTATTCCTGGGCTGGCCATTTCTTTTTTTTTTCTTTTTTTTTTTTTTTAAGATTTTATTTATTTGACAGATAGAGATCACAAGTTGGCAGAGAGGCAGGCAGAGAGAGAGAGAGAGAGGAGGAAGCAGGCTTCTCGCCAAGCAGAGAGCCCGACGCGGGGCTCGATTGGGATCATGACCTGAGCGAAAGGCAGAGGCTTTAACCCACTGAGCCACCCAGGCGCCCCGGGCTGGCCATTTCTAAACACTCTTGGGACCGCGAGCTCAAATATGTGCAACAGAGACCCTGCCATTGCCCATAGTTCTCTCCACTCCCTTCTGTGCCAAGCCCATCTCTTCCACTTGTATTCCCCGTTCAGAGAGAATTGCCCAGAAATAGTTGGAGTCTCTGATGTCCCTTCTACCACTTCAGCTGCGGGGTTGGGCCATTGCCAGTCAACAAACAGGAAGTCAGACTCAGCTGTTTCAGCAGAAGAGACTGATCCTTTTTAAATAAAATCTGTTGGGGTGAATAAGATGGCTGTCAGGTGCTCTGACAGGCAAGGGGCGTGCTAAGAGAGAAATATCATGCCATAACCAGAGAGAAATGTGTACGGTAGCTCTAGATATCACCAATTACAGAAAGAGATCTCAGGGACAACTTAAGGGGAGAGAACTGTAATAAAATTAAAAATATATATGTGTATACATATATATTTATATATATACATATATATATTGTTTTGTTTTTTGCTAACAAGCCAACTGATTTTGTAGTGTACCTTTTACAATGCATAGTACTGTAGAATTGAAAAATACCCATGATAATCAAATTCAGGTTATATTAAGTGACAGTCTATGAACCGCCTTTAGGCTGAATGCAGAATTGTGTAGATACGTGCAACATTCATTTTCCCAGAAAAAGAACTCATATTTTCATCAAATTTCTGAAGGAGTCAACAACAACAACAAAAAAGGTCCCGAACCTCCTGCTGATCTAATCTAATCCAGTGTCTTCATTTCATAGGACCCATCCAGTCATAACTAACTCAAGTCACTGGGCTAAAGCAGAGCTGCCAGGGGAGGGATTAGGAAAGATCAATCACAGGAAAGGAACTTTTTTAATAGGATTTTTCTAAGTCCTATAGCTTGCAAGGCTGAAAACACCATGAAAGGACAAGAAAGGGCTAGACCCTCTAGAACACTAAAGACACAGTTTTTCTGATCAAAATATTTCAGGCATGATGTTTTCCATGGTCATTTTATGTGTGTTTAGGAATGAGATTTTCTACAGAGGTACTGAATCATTCGAACTAGCAAAACCTGCAAGTGGGAGATGCTGATACGGCCAGCCTGGATTCTTCAGAATTTACAGGGATGACTCCAGGACCTGGTCAGTCAGCTCCCTGTTTCACACAATGCCGACAGACATCACCTCCACTTTTTCTCAGTGGTCTACCTTCCACATCCCGATATCTTGTCATCATCTGGAAATCTGTTTCTCAAAGTTGTCAGTTCAAGTTCTCATCCTGATGACTATTTCATTCACTCATTATCCCCTCTGTATCTGTTAGTTAACACGTGGACACCCCTACTTCCCAGGACCTCCTCCTATTTCCCCCATACCCAGCTGCCCCATTCTTCTGTCTTCCCTGCTTTATCTTCGTCAACTCTTGTCTCTTTGTCCAATTCTACCACCTGGCTGAGGAGCGTTCCTCAACTGATCTAACTGGCCACATTCTCTGCTTCTGTATCAGTCTGGGCTCTCCAGAGAAACAGAACTAATGGGAAATACCTGCATATCTATGTCTATCTCTATCTATATCTACATGTGTGTGTATAAATACACATACACACACACATATATACACACACACATATACATACACACATATATATATAAAATATGGGAGATATGTACATATCTCCTATTCTCTATTCTATAATCTATCTCTACATAAAATTATGTGTATAATCTAACAGATAACATAAAAATATATAAATATGATATTTCAATAATATAAATTTATAGAATTGTATGTCACATATATAATTCTCTCTCTATATGTATGTATTTACATATAAACACACATGCGCGTGTATACATGTGTATATTTACTTAAGGAATTCACTCTTGCACTTATGGAAGCTGAAAAGCCCAAGATCTATAGTCCCAAACTAGAGACCCAGGAAAGGCAATGGTGTAAATTATAGTCTTAGTCCAAGTCTGAAGGTGGAGAAGACTGATGTCCCAGTTTGAAGACAAGCAGAGAGAAAATTCATTTTTAGCCTTTTATCTATTTAGGCCTTTAACAAACTGGATAAGGCCCTCCCACATAGTATTTTTTTTTAAAGTCCTTTAGCAGTTTTATTGAAGTATAATTGATAGACAAGAAACTATACATATTTAAAGTATACAATTTTAAAACCTTTAAAACTTTTGTATGTGTTATACACACACATACACACATACACACACACACACTTGAAACTACCACTACAGTCAAGATAAGGGATACATCCATCACGCCAAAGGTTTCCTTGAATTTCTTTGTCATCCCTCTCTCCAATCCCTTCACACCACCACTCCCTGTCAGTCCACAGGAAATTACTGATCGGCTTTTGTCACCATAAATTCATTTGGACTTTCTAGAATTTTAAATAAGTTAAGGCATATGGCATATATCATTTTTCATGACTTTTTCTAATTGTCATAATTTTGAGATTCATCTGTACTTTTGCATGTATCAATAGCTAATTCCTTTTGTTGCTGTGTCATATTCCACTGTATAGCTATACCACAATTTGTTGTTGAACATTTGTGTTGTGTCCAGTTTAGGGAGTGCAGATTTATCTTTGTATAGACGTATGTGTTAATTTTTGTTTTAATTTTAGCCATTCCAGTGGGTGTGCGGTGTCATCTCGTTATGGTTTTAATTTGTATTTCCCTAATACCTAAGGATGTGGAGCATTTTTTCATGTGATTATCATCTATTTATCTTCCTTGGTAAAACAACTTCCCAAAACTTTTGCCCATTTTTTTAATATAGTTGTTTCCTTTCTTATTTTTGGACTTGGAGAATTCTTTATATATTCTGGATCTAAGTTCTTTACCAGATACAAAACTTCCAAATATTTTCTCCCAGTCTGTGGTTTTTCATTTTCTTTTTTTTTTTTTAAGATTTTATTTATTTATTTGACAGAGATCATAAGTAGGCAGAGAGAAAGAGGGGGAAACAAGCTCCCTGCTCAGTAGAGAGCCCAATGCGGGGCTCGATCCCAGGACCCTGGGATCATGACCTGAGCCGAAGGCAGAGGCTTTAGCCCACTGAGCCACCCAGGTGCCCCGGTTTTTCATTTTCTTAATAAAGTTCTTAATTTTGATGAAGTTCTCTTTGTCACAGTTCTTAATTTTGGTGAACTCCAACATATCTATTTGTTTTCTTTTATGGTTTATGTTTTTGATATCATATCTAAGAAATCTGTGTCTAAGGCCACTGATATTTTCTTCTAGAAGTTTAAGCTTTAGAAGTTACAGTTTGATCTAAAATATATCCTGAGTTTAATTTTTACATGGTATAAGATATAGATCGAAGGATTATTTTTGCATATAGTTGTTTAACTGTTACAAAATCATTTGTTGAAAAGACTAACTTTACTCCATGGGATTGCTTTTGTGCTTTTGTTGAAAATCAATTGACCAAATATGTGTGCATCTATTTCGGTACTCTTTAATCTATTTCATTGATCTATCTTTATGCCAATACCACCCTGTCTTGATTACCGTATCTTTATGTCTCGAAATCAGGTAGTGTTAAGTCCAAAACTAAACACACTCTCTCCTTTCAACGTAATCTTACTCTTGTCCTCTTTATTTCCATGAATGGTGGTACTGTTTGTCATGCCAGAAACCAGAACATTATCTTGGGCTTCTTCTTCCTCCGCTCCTACATTTCCTCCATTACCAATGTTTCCTCCACTCTTATTATGACTACTCTGGGCCACTATCTATTTTTATTACATATCTCACTCTCTCTCTCTCTCTCTCTCTCTCAATTCATGAGGATAAGTCATTATCTGCCTTGTCACCACTCTATCCCAAGCCCCTTGGTTGGGTATCAATAAATGTTAGTTGAATGAATAAATTAATTAGTTAGCGTATTACCTGGATCTCTGTAACACACACAGACCAGCTTATTAACTGGTTTCCTCCAGTCTTAGCCCATCCAATCCATTCTGCACAATGCAACCAAAACAATTTTATAAACAAATCTGATGAAGTGCATTTCCCTTTAAACCCTTTCAATGGCACCTCATTCCCCTCAAGATGATTTCCAAGTTCCTGAAGTTGATTTCCACTGCCTTCTGCCCTGGCCCATGCTTAGTTCCCTCGCCCCAAGTCTCTTCATGCCCATCCTCAACGCCATGCCACATGTGAAATTCTCTCCCTTTTCATCTTAATGCATGCTACGTACTTTGCCTATTTGGAAAAATGTTTTCCTCCTCCCTTTTCTCAGGCTCATTCCTACTCATCCTTCATGCTTTAGTTGAGATGTTTTTTCTGAATCCACCACACCTGGGTTAAATGCTTTTCATAGGCTCTCAGACCACCAGGTATTTCCACTTATCACAATATATTATAGTTAACCACACCCACAGGAGGAGATGTGACTGTTTGGTTGATCATGTATCTTCAACATCCAGTACAGTTACTGACACGTGATGAATGCTTAAAACATATTTGTTGAATATATGCTGCACACTCCGACCTACATGATTAAACCATGTGGCATTAAAAACCAGATGGATAGTTTCTAAAGCATTGCTCCATATTAACAGATTTAAAACTCTTTTGAATTGTTTGACTTAATACACTGAAGAAAGGGGAAAAAAAAACATTGAAGAAAGGGTTCATTTTAATATGGATATGGATAACTTTAAAGGAATCTAAGTTTTAAGCAGCACAACTTTAGTGTACATACAATTGCTTGGAAAAGGGGTGCCTGGGTGGCTCAGTGGGTTAAGCCTCTGCCTTCAGCTTAGGTCATGATCCCAGGGTCCTGGGATTGAGCCCCGCACACCCGGCTCCCAGCTCAGCGGGAAGCCTCCCACAGAGCTCCCATTCCCGCTGCTTGTGTTCCCTCTCTTGGTACATCTCTCTCTCTCTCTGTCATTTAAATAAAATCTTTAAAAAAATTTTTTTTTTAAACTGCTTGGAGAACTTAAGAATTCCAGAGACCTGGATCCTGTTCCAAGTGTTTCTGATTCAATGTATTTTGGAATGGAATGAGGGATCTGTCATGTTAATAAGCACTGTATTAATTAAGGTAGTTTATCTGCATAACAAATAACCTCCAAGCTTTGCTGCTTATCACAAGAATAGGTCCATTTCTTGCTCATGTCCCAATCCAAATGGATTGGCTGCTTCCCGTGCAGAGATTCCAGGACTCCGACGCCTTCCATCTCATGGTTCTGTCATCTTCTAGGGACTTTGAGTCCTCTGGGTGGAAAAGTCACCTCCAGCCAGGAACTGAAGGAAGACTGAGAGCGTAGGGGAGGATCTGGAAGTTTTTACTGAAGTGCCTTGTTAAGTCCAGGGCTGGACTCAGTCGAGAGGCCACACCTAACTGTAAAAGGGGAAGGGGAATGTCGTCTCTTGGCGGGTTCAGGTGGACTAAAAAAGGCTTGGATATCAGTGAAACTTCATTCCATGTCTAGAGACTTTTGCTTTAGAAGCATTCATCTGGGGGCAATCGTTGGGGGAAAAAAAACACCTGGTATAATGGAAAACTCAGTTCATTTCTTACAAATTCTAAACATGATCATCCATAGCATAGTTTCTTATCCCAAGACTTGACTTTAAGATATCTTTTTTTAATGTCTCTTTAATCCCTGTTTTAAAGTCAGGCAACACATCAGATGGTTCATGTCCGTAGCTCTATAGACTCTCTGCCTCAGGGTGAAATGTTTTCATAGTTTCCATCAATTCCCAGCTATTGCTTTAGCTTAAAGAGGCATTTCAGCAACTCCCTCTTCTAACAGCTTCTGCTGAAGTAGTTCCTTCTAACTTTTAGGTCTTTTCATCGATTCTTTGCATGGAGCAGGAACAGGGGATTATGGCCAGGTAAGGCATTTCAGTCCTTTAGAAAAAATCCTCTTAGTAATTAATTCTATTTCTAGATCTCTCTTCACTTGAGTGCCTTTACATCTTCGCGTTTTATTTTTCTTTTATGTGAGAGCTCACTTCAAGTTATAACCATTTGATCAATATTTTATTTTGCACATAAATGATTTTCCTTAGTAACTTTTTAACAACTTACAAGTTTCATAAACTGCCTTCTTAAGTAAACTACTTTCTGAGGAATATTGCAGAAGAAAGTCATTTGTAAAGATTATACGTTGTAAAAGTACTAATAAAAATTATTGTGTGCAAATATTTTTGCCTGAAGAACTCACATTTGGAATAGCGTTTTAACACCAAAAATGGAAACGATTTAAAGATTTTAAGTTTTTTTCAGGACTCAGGCACTGCAGAAATGATTTGGATGATATGGGGAGGCAGGGAAGGAGAGAAAACATTTCTTCAGCTTTAAACATGTGGCGTTCATCTTCACCTTCATTTTCTGCTTTGTAGAGAGAGAGCTACAGTTGAAGCCTAGGAGATAATTATTCTAAGATACTTAGAATTAGAGGCATCATTGAGGGCAAGCGGTGGAAAAATTTTCCAATTTTTCCAATTTTCCAAATCTCTGGTTGAGTTTCTCATCAACTCATAATTGAGTTGAGTTTCTCATCAACTCATAATCCCCTTTCCAATCTTAAGTAACTTGGACTCCAACACTCCCCAACCCCCTGCCTCAATTTCCCCAACTTACAGCCAGAAAGTCCTGCACTGATCCATAAACTTGGAAAATCATACATCAGAGGAATTGTACCAAATCTGGAAACCACTTTGAATTCTGTTTTAAAAACAGTAAAAGAAAAGATCGATCAAAATATTGTTGGCAAGATACAGTGCTGTATCCATTTATTAAAGGAATCATTCTGTCTCAGACCTTTCTCAGATGTCCGGGGAGAAGGGTAGAGAAGAGTCTCCTTCCACACAAGCAAATGTTAGCTCTTCTAATGCAATCTAAAGTTCAAAGGATAAGCGAGTGGAACACATCTGGGACACAATGGCAAAGGCTCTGTACACATTTCTGGGAATGAAATTCCCTTAAGCCCTTGAGAGGGCAAAGAGCCTGGTGGACTGTGGCCTTTCTCTCTCCCACCATTCTAATCACTGCAGGTGAAAATTTTAGTAGTGTTTCAGTTAATATTTCCCAAGCTCCCACTCTTTGGGCCTCGCTGGGACTGGGTACCAAGGGCTTAGTGTTCCAATCCTGGCTGGGTAGAGTGGATTCTGGAGAGAGCTCAGTTAGGATGGCAGAGATAGCACTAATCCAGCAAATTCTACCCCCTCATCCACGACTGAGATCCTGAGACCTAGATGCCTAACTTCCTTCTGCCACCATTTTCTCACTGAGAACCTTAGATGATGCTGTCTGCACTATGACTGTGCAAAAGGATGGTGAGAGGAGAAAAGTCTCTCAATATTTTATAGGAAGACTTCTCCCATGGCTTATATGCCAGTCCATGCAGATCACTATGCTTACATTAGTTTTATACCAAATACAGAAAAGGGCTAATACAGTAATATCTCCGATGAAGTTCAAGCTTAACTAACTGTTAAATCAAGGGTTGGCAGAACTTTCTAGAGGGTCTAGAGGAGAATCTGTTTTCTTGCCATTTCCAGCTTCTACAAGCTGCTGCATTTCTCAGCTCAGGGTCCCTTTCTCTATCGTCGAGGTCAGCAAGAATGGGCCAAGTCCTTCTGATGCTGCCAATGCTCTGGTTCTTCTGTCTCTGTCTTGTGACTACACTGAACTCACCTAGAAATCCATTTGTCTCTTTACGTGTGTATGTGTGTGTGTGTTTTACCTTTTTAAAATGGTGATAAAATACACATACCATAAGATGTACCATCTTAACTATTTTTAAATGTACAGTTCAGTAGTGTTAATTATATTCACACTGTTGTGCCTTTTCTTGCATCAAAAAGGAAATTCAAGTCCTTCTAAAATATAATTTAAATACCTAAACACACTTCTAATAATACTTGGTATACAAATAACATCAATGCTGAAATTACAAATTATTGAGAGATAAATGGCCACAGTAGCTCCACATATCAAAACCTGTGGGGTGTGCCCAAGAAAACTTATAGCTTTAAAGGTATTTATTAGAAAATAAAAATTTAAAAGGCGAACTAGTCATTTGTTGCAAGAACCTTTGAAATGTATGCAAGAGTAAAAGGGAAATATTGTAAAAAAAAACAAGGAATGAAACAGAATATAGATATAGTAGAATTGAACAATATAAACAAAAATGAATTATTTTAAAGAATAGAAAAAAAAAGAATAGCAAGATAAACAGTTTGGCCATCCTTACAAAGGTAAATGAGAAAATACAAAAATAATGAACCTTAGAAAAACGAAAGCAAATGGACTAAAGGCCCAGCAGTGTTTTATTTTTTCAGCTCCACAAGATGATACCATTATGTGTGAAAGTATAGATTAAATGGATGATATTCCAGAAAAATATATATCTCGATATAGACCTCAGGAGAAATAAGAGGTAAAAAACTGAATTATTCAAAAACTATTGAAGTAATTGAACAGGTAATCAAAGATCTATCCTTTAAAGTCTCAGTCCTGGAAAATTTATAGACAGGTACTATCAAATGTTCAAGAAACAGATAACTCTTGTATAAATTATTCCAGGAATAGAAAAAGATGGAAGGCATCCCACCTTGTTATATGGTTGTGGATAGAATATATCGATGGATAGAACCAAATATATATATATCACTATAAATACAAATAAATATCCTAAATTATGTGTTATAAAATGATGATCTATAAGTATATAATCTCACAAATCCACACCATAGCCAAATGTCATTTAATCTCATGAATTTAAGGATATTGCAATGCAGAAAATCTTTTTCATGTAATTTTCTGTATTAACAAATAGGGAAATCAACATCAATATATGCTTTAAAGGGGTGCCTGGATGGCTCAGTGGGTTAAAGCCTCTGCCTTCGGCTCAGGTCATGATCCCAGGATCCTGGGATCGAGCCCCACATCGGGCTCTCTGCTCAGCGGGGAGCCTGCTTCTCTCTCTCTCTGCCTACTTGTGATCTCCGTCTGTCAAATAAAGAAATAAAATCTTTATATGTATACATATATATATATATATATATATATGCTTTAAAAATCTGCTCAAATTCAATTCCTATTTCTGATTAACATTACAAGCCTTAAACTAAAATAGGAAAGGAATGAAACACTCTTAACCTGATAAATGATCTCTGCCATAGATTCCGAGCAAGCAGTAGTTACTTCTAGAAGCAGTAGGTACTTGGTGGGGCTGGGAACATTCTAGCTGAAATCAGGATGTGGGAGGGGTATCTGCGTCAGCTCCTCTGTCCTACTTTGTACTGGAGCTTTGAACCTGAAGACAAAGAAATAAGTCACAAATATTGGGGGAAAGTAAGATAACTGCCTTTATGTGTCACGAATTATGTTTAATTCCAATGTTCCAGATAATTACTTAAAACTACTAGGGCTGATAAGGAAGTTCAGAAATTTGACCAGATTTGAAATCAGCATTTAAAAAACATATGTCTGCCGGAGAGACTTGTGTATTCATTTGGTGGGATTGACTGTCCATACACATAGTTCTAATTTTTTTAATTCTTAGTTTTTTGGCTTCTTTTTTTTCACTGAGATAATGATAGATACCACTGTATTCGTTTTAGCTGCGCAACATAATGATTTGGTACAGGCGTATATTGCAAATTGATGGGCACAATAAGTTAATATCCATCACCGCACATATTACAAATTTTTTTTCTTGTGAGAACTTTTGAGATCTCCTCTCTTAGCAGCTTTCAAACTTACAGTATAGTCATATGTATAGTAGGTATACACAGTCACCGGGCTGTACATTTCATCTCAAGGACTTATTTATCTTAAACTGGAAGTTTGCACCTTTTGCTCACTCCTACTCTACCCTCTAACACCCTCTAACAACCACCAATCCAGTCGATGAGTTCACTGTTAAAAAATAAGTTTTGAAATTTCTTCTTTATTGAAATGACATTAACACACAATGTTATGTTAGTTTCAGGTGTACCACATAGTGGCTTGACAACGCCACACTTTATGCTCTGTTCATACGTGTAGCTACCATCTGTCACCCTACAACACCATTACAATCTATTGGCTACTTTCACTTCATCCCCACGACATATTCATTCCATAAATGGAAACCTATCCCTCCCACTCCCCATCACCCATTTCACCTATCCCGACACCCCGCCCCTGTCCGGCAACCATCAATTTGTTCTTTGTATTTATGGGTCTGCTTCTGCTTTTTTTATATACATACTTTTTTAAAAAGTCACACAGTGCCAGGGCCTTTTTTTTTTTTAAAGATGTTATTTATTTATTACAGGGAGAGCGAGCATGCACAAGCGGGAGGGAGGACAGAAGGAGAGGAGAAGTAGGCTCCCCACTCATCAGGGATCCCAACACAGGGCTCGATCCTAGGATCCTGAGATCATGACCTGAGCCAAAGTCAGAGGCTTAACCCACTGAGCCACCCAGGTCTCCCACCACAGGGTTTTTTTTTAACAGAACACCATTGTCTTTCCCTATCCTGAACCATCCCTCTCCCACTGGTTCCGTTCCCTTCATAGAGGCAACCAATGTTACTGGTGTCTGGTATCTCCTTCCAGAGGTATTCTCGATGTGAACAAACACAAACACACCTTTATATAAAGTTTGCAGAATACTCTGAATCCTGCTTATGTCACTTCAAAATATACAGTGGACATTTTTTTTCAGTGTTAGTCTTTATGGCACTGCCTCATTCTTTCGGAAGGCTGAATATTATTCTGTTTTTGGAATACTACTGATTTACTGCTATTGTTGTCCTTTAGGTCATTTTCAACCTTTTGCTGTTTTAAACAACACTGTCATAAGTTTCCTTGAGTATAAATTATTTTATACTCAGTACACAGTATAAATTATTTCAGGGGGAATTCCTGGGCCATAAGGTATGTGCATTTTAAGTTAATAGGTATTTCCCCTTCTTCCCAACATAATAACATGTTAAATCTGTTTTCAGTATAATGAATATATAAATACTGTTCACTGCTGAGCCAACTGACGTACCATAATTATGATTATTTTCTTGTGCAAATTTTTGTTTTACCTGGAGTTAAAAATATACTCATTTTTTCATTTGCTTAATATTCTTTGAATGGATAGTTAAGCTCTCCTGTATAATCACAGGGAAATGTAAAATGCCACTGCACAGAATTTTCTTCATAGTCAAACTTGTCAGGAAGTGGATCCATTCTAATTTTTATTTCTTGGAAATAGTCCTCCTGGAACCTCCACTTTCTGCTCCAATCTGGCCTCTCTCGGGTTTAACCTCTCCAGAAAAGAAATCACTTTTCTGCTGCTGAAGTGGGTGAGACCACCTGCCCTGAATTTGAAGTAGAGATAGGAACATGTGTATTGCTAGCCAGCCTTTTAAACCATCTTCCTGGTTTTTGATTTTTTTGTTTGTTTGTTTTTAATCAGGGGAAAGCGCGAAGGCAGTCCCCCACTACCACAAATTATGCAGTCGAGTTTCCCACATTTCGGGAAATCGCAGGGGTCAGCACATCCGGAGTGCAATGGATAAGCCTCGCCCTCGGAAAACCACCTTCGTGATCATGGTATCACCCCTGCCAGGCAAGTATCCATCTTCCTGTTTTTCCCCTTTGTACCCCTTCCTTCCAAACAATCTGGTGCTTTCCCAAGCTTTGCAAACTCGTTCATCATTCCTCACCCTCTTTCCCACCTTCACATAGTATGAATTTGGGTTACACGTGATAAGGTGGAGTTTGAGATTCTAGTCATTGTTTCCATTAGCGTTTGGGACTGATTTTTAAGAGGAGAAAGGGGGTGTATTATTCAGGGTCCCAAGAGGAAGGGCACAGTCTACTGAGCTTGGGATAATTTGAGGAATGTTCAATAAAAGGTATGAGCTGGATGGAGGGGAACCACAGGGAATCGCTCAGTGCCAGTGGCTTTTGGTTGAGGGGACCCTGTAAAGAGGCGACCAAAGAACCTCATCATCTTTCCTCCCTCTCATCTCCTGGAGGTAGAGGGAGGGTTCCCCACAGGTGGCCCTCAACCTGGACTCAGAGGGCGAGGAAGATCATGGATGGCTCCCTCCGCACTTAACAATCCCCTTGAGGCAGAAAGCAGTGTAGAAACAGGAGGAGGGTAGGTCTAGGGGGATGGATAGCAGATATCTGTCTGACATAGGCAGGAATGTCTTCTGCCAACTATTTAAAAACTAAAGTTCGGGGGCGCCTGGGTGGCTCAGTGGGTTAAAGCCTCTGCCTTCGGCTCGAGTCGTGATCCCAGGGTTCTGGGATCGAGCCCCGCATCGGGCTCTCTGCTCAGCAGGGAGCCTGCTTCCTCCCCTCTCTCTGTCTGCCTCTCTGCCTACCTGGGATCTCTGTCTGTCAAATAAATAAATAAAATCTTAAAAAAGAAAATAAAAATAAAAAATAAAAACTGAAGTTCGGTCTCCCGGCTTTAAATTTATCTCTGTATTTGTCACCTAAATTGATATTATTAAGGCCTAAATTTATATCTCAAGCCAGAATTCTTTAAAATCTAGACTTGTAGCTCCAACAGCCTACTTAACAGCTTCATTTGTGTGTCTAACTGATATCTCAAGCATAACACATTCAAAACAGAATTCCTGATTTCTACCACCAAACTTGTGCCTCCCCAGCCTTTCCAGAATTAGCAAAGCCCTGCCAGCCACCCAGTTGTTCAAGTCGAAAACCTGAGAGCCAGCATTTACTTTCCTCTCTCTCTCTCATTCTTTACTTGTGGTGCTGTTAATTCTACCCTCAAAATGTATCTTGACTCCCGCCACAACTCTCAATCCTTGTTGCCATCACCAGAACCTGAGCCCCCATCATCTCTTGCCCCAGTGGGTAATTTAAAATCACTTCCAGTTATCAATCAATCCATCCATAAGCTTCTAATTGGTTTCTCTGTTTCAACTCTTGCTGTCCTGCAATTTCTTCTTCTCAGAGTAATCTTAACTAGAACTTAGCCAGATAATGCTCCCATGCTGCTTTCATCCCCATGCTGAATGGAAATGCTCTCCAATAATTCAAGAGTAATTCTTGAATAAAATTCTTGATACCAGGGGCACCTGGGTTAAAGCCTCTGCCTTCGGCTCAGGTCATATCCCAGGGTCCTGGGATCGAGCCCCACATTGGGCTCTCTGCTCCGCGGGGAGCCTGCTTCCTCCTCTTTCTCTGCCTGCCTCTCTGCCTAGTTGTGATTTCTCTCTGTCAAATAAATAAAATATTAAAAAAAAATTCTTGATACCAGGAATAAAGTTTTAACCGCTCATCATGTTTCAAGTTCCCACAGTCTTGGATCTGCCTCTCCAACTTCTTACATGAATTCAAATGTAGCCTTTCGTTTTGTGTTATTTTTTTAATTCACCCATGGGAATAGCCCTCAAACAATGACCCCTAGGAACTGTGGCTCAGTTGGCTAAATACTGGAGAATCGCAGAGTATATCCCAAAATAGGACTGTAGAAGTTCAGGATATGTCACCCTAAAATATCCCATTTTGATATATTATTTTGAGTTGCAAGCATTTGAGAAAGAACAAATGCAAGGAGAGCTTTCTGTGAACTCCCTTTAGCTCCTAAAGACACACCCTCCAAAAGGAACTCAGTTGTCTTAAACCTCCTCCCCAGGAGTTTCATCAATCAAGGAGGACTGACTCTTATCACAGGAGAGGAGACGAGAAGTCAATATCGCACCAGACAGATTTTGTCATGAACTATCATACCTTCCATACACTCTTCTAAGGAGCCATTCATCTTCCCTAAACATCACTGACTCTCCCCTGACCCTATTACAGAATATTTAAGCCTGAATTCTAAGCCACCTCAGAGAGTTACACATTTTTCTCTGCATATCTCTCATGCATGTATGAAGTATATATCTTAATGAACTTCTGTTTGTTTTTCTCTTGTTAATCTCTCTTTTATTACAGGGTTTTCAGCTTAGAACTCAGAATGGTGCAGGGAAAATTATTTTTCTTCTCCAGTACCCAGGTCCTTCCACCCTTGACTTTGACAATGCACCTATGTTCTGTAACATTTACCAGAGCTGCTTACAGGATTAAGGTGCAATCACTCAAGTGGAAGTTAGCCTGATAATGCATACTCTATTGGCTGTCTTCCTATCCCTGCCTCACTTCCCCACTCCTTTATGGAGCTTCTTCCTGCCCCTCCAGATGAAATTACTTGCACATGAATACTTGTCTTAAGCACTGCTTCTGGCAAAATTCAAAATGGAGGAATACTGAATTGAGGTGTATTATTTCCCATTCTCCTAAGCTTCACACCTGTTCTCCCAACTGTCTTCCCATGGTATGATTCCTAAGATTGAAAATAAAAGAGGTCTAGTTGTCAAGTCTAGACAGTGGGGGTGGGGTGGGAAGCAGACCACGGGATTCTCTAGAACATTATTATTTAATATATATATATATATATATATATATATATATATATATATATAACAAAACATATACATTAATAAAAATGGGGCACCTGGATGACTCAGTTGGCTAACCATCTGACTCTTGATTTTGGCTCAGGTCATGATTTCAGGCCATGAGACTGAGCCCTGTGTGTCTGACTTCTCTCTGGGCGTGGAGCCTGCTTATGATTCTCTCTGTCCTTCTGCCCCTTCCCCCTTCACTCTCTCTCTCTCAAAAAAAACGCAATAAAAATATATATTTAATATATTTTATTTATATACTTATAAGTATGATGTTTTTATATCTATATAAAATATTATCTGGTAAGGGTTAAAGCCTCTGCCTTCGGCTCAGGTCATGATCCCAGGGTCCTGGGATCAAGCCCTGCATCGGGCTCTCTGCTCAGCAGGGAGCCTGCTTCCCCCCCCCTTCTCTCTCTGCCTACCTCTCTGCCTACTTGTGATCTCTGTCTGTCAAATAAATAAATAAAAATATTTTAGGGTTGCCTGGGTGGCTCAGTGGGTTAAAATATTATCTGGTAAGAGATATGTGAGTTAAAGTAGAGTAATTCTGGGTTCCATTCACAGTTTGAAGGCTAAGTTCTTAAAGATAAAATTATGATTCTTATTTCAGCCCACATAATTCCCTCATTAAGTATGTATATGACAGAATTGATCTTTGTTGCTGGGAAGGTTGCATTTGGTTGTTCCCCAGTTTTGTAATTAATCCACAAACCCATTTTTTCATTGATCTTTAAATTTTCAGTTTTAATTTATCAGCAGCTATATGATGTAGGTTAAAGCCTTGTTTTGTTTGGGTTTGAAATATTTCAATTCATGTCTGCTCATTAACCCTGGCTAATGAATTTTTGCTTTCATATTTAATGCATGATGTCTGGACTTGGATGGTGCTAAGAAAAAGAAAAAAGTGAACAAAATACTGAAAGTTCCAACATCTCTTGGGGAGTTGTTGTTTAATGGGTACAAATTTCTGTCTGAGATGATGAAAAAATCCTGAAAATGGTGGTGATGGTTGCTCAACACTATGAAAGTACTTAATGCCCCTTCACTGTAAACTCTTAAAAATGGTTAAAGTGGTACATTTTATGTTATGTCTATTTCTGCAGGAAAAAAAATTTTTTTTAATTCCAAAATCCTTATTTTTTATCAGGAAAAAATGGGAAGTTCCTTAAAATGTTTAAACTAGGCCCCAAAGTCTATAACATTATCTGGAGTACAGACTTGAATATAGTTCTCTTAGCTCCAAGCCCAACCTCTGTTCCCAGGAACTCAGCCCATTCTGTTGGTGCATAGCAGGCCTCAAAGAAGTACTTACTGAATTGAATCTTGAATGGTTAAGTTGAGAATGAAACAAACCTACATTCATTATCCAGTAAGAACAGAGATTGAAAGGGATCTCTTTGCACAGGACAGATTCAATTCTCATCACTAATACTATTGTCTTGCTCGCTCTTGACCAAGAGCCATTTATTATCCAGAAGACCACTCACATTGTCTCTTGCTCCTCTACCATGCTTCTCTGCTTGTTTCTTTAACCATTGCTTCAAATTCTTGCTTCCTCAGTCTTAAATGACTATTGTTTCAGTCTCCAATTAGGACATTGATATGAGTTCAAGGTCAAAAAAGGTCAAAATTCAGATGCAGTATGTCAGCCCTCTAGGGAGTGGAAGCCTTGGATGCACACCACGTCATACTAGGTAAGTATTTTTCTAGTCTTCCCTTGTCCTCGACATATATAATGAGCATGCAGTGATCTACAGGCCACTCTGCTCTCCTTCCAAACCACTGAGAGACCAGCCCCTTACTTGATCCCACCTCCCACCACCACAATCTTCATTTGCTACCTCTATCTTGGTTCTTTAACCCTAATGGGGTCCCCAATAAGTTCCAACTAATTCTCCCTGCCACGTGCTCCTAACCTATGGGTTACCTGCCCCTTCCCCCATTACTTTAACAAACTCAGTACAGGGTGTATTTTAATCTAGATGTGTTGTGTGAGTGTTTAAGAACTAGTTCTCCCCTCAAACCAAACATGCAAAATAACCCACAAAGAAACAACAACAAAAACTACTTGATTTGTAGCATTTTTGTTGATTTCTGTAGGATAAACACTTCTACCACAGTCAATGTGAAACAATCAGTGTGATGTCACCAAATGCAGAGTTTGGGAGACATCCACAGTAGCACCTCATTATATGATATTTCCACCTGTGCTAGCCAGCCTCTAAGAGAGCCTCCCTGGTATTCACACCTCGTGTTTATTCCCCCAGTGTTCCAGGTTGGTTTGTGTAACCAATAAAATATGGCAGAAGTGATGGTAAGTTACTCCCAAGGTCAGGCGACAAAAGACATTGCAGCTTTGCTCTCTCTTGCTCATTCATTCATTCATTCTTTCTTTCTTCCTTTCTCTCTCTCTCTCATCATTCACCTAGGGGCTAGCTACCATCCTATGGGCAGCCCGATAGGGATGCCTATGCAGCAAGGAACTTAGGCCCCCAGCCAACAGCCATGTTGGTTAACATTTGCTTGGAAGCAAATCCTCTGCCTCAGTCAAGCCTTGAGACATCTTATCTGCAGTCCCATGAGAATCTCTGAGCCAGAGCTACCCAGCTAAGCTGTGCTCAGATTGTTGATTTAGAACCTTGGTGAGCTAATACATATTGTTATTTTCAGCTGCTCAGTTTTGGGGTAATCTGTTACGCAGCAATAGGTAACTAATACACCAAAAAATCAATGTCAGTAACCTCAAAACAGATAGTAAAATAATAGTAGTAAAATAATTAGGAAATGAAAAGTTTTAAATAATTACTATCTTGGTTTTAAACAAAATTTATATAATTGTAAGTTTATAAAAGTAAATTTTTAATATTGGTGTTTAACATAGCCTTGAGAAATTCCTAAAATGTTAACCGTCAGCTCTCATGAGCCTATATGAGCCAGTTCCAGCACCCCACTGACTTTCATCTGGTGGTTGCCAAACTTCTGGGGTTGTGTATACCTATCAGGAATGATTCTTTGAGTTTATAATTGCAAAATAGCATGCACTACTCTACTAATATGTTATAAAATTAAAGAAAAATAAACAGTATTTTCACATCTTTTTTTTTAAGATTTTACTTATTTGCGTGTGAGAGAGAGAGAGAGCACACAAGCAGGAGGAATAGCAGGCAGAGGGAGCAGTAGGCTCCCCGCCGATCAAGGAGCCTGATGTGGGACGCGATCCCTGGACCCCAGGATCATGACCTGAGACAAAGAAAGATGCTTTAACCAACTGAGCCACCCAAGCATCCCAAAATAAACAGTATTTTAAAATAGATTTTATTCCATTTATTTGCTATAACACTTTCTCTTTTCAGTGGAAACAAACATACTAAGCAAGATAAATGCCTTGGTCCTGTTAGATCATCACTGTTTTCGCCTGCAAGGTGGCCAACACCGAGGCCATGTGAGGTGAAGGCAATACATCAGCTTTGCAAATTTCTTTTTTTTTTTTTTTTTAAACAACTCTTTTTTTTTTTTTAAACATTTATTTGACAGAGACAGATCACAAGTAGATAGAGAGGCAGGCAGAGAGAGAGAGAGGGAAGCGGGCTCCCTTCTGAGCAGAGAGCCCGATGTGGGACTTGATCCCAGGACCCCGAGATCATGACCTGAGCCGAAGGCAGCGGCTTAACCCACTGAGCCACCCAGGCGCCCAGCTTTGCAAATTTCTTGTTCCCTTGTGCTGGCATCATTAAAATTCAATAAAATTTATGTCCTCCCCGTAAGAATATTTTTAAAGCCACTTCTTAATTTAGTGGATTAAATCCACACAAGATATTCTGCAAGATCATGTAACTGCATGCATGCAAATTACACAATTTCACAATTCCATCGAATACAATGAATGAGAATGGGGGTCACCGTCAATCTCAACTCACCATAGAACCCCCACTCTTACCAGTTCACTTGGTTAGACCACCGGTGGCAAATACCCGAGTGGACCAAGTGAGGATGGCAGGGTCAATCCATAGAGGAAGTATTAAAGTTTAACTCCTTTCCTTTTTAAAAGAGAAATAAATCGATGTTTTGTTATTTTCCCTCCTATACCAATGGGACATTTTACCCAATCCCTGGAACATCAGGTGTCTCCCCTGCCTTCTCCCTTTAGAGACCTATGGTCTAATCCTCTGCTGGCAACAAAGGCTGAAAAATGCTGTTAAACAGCCATGTAAGGCCTCCAACAAGGGCTCCTGAGAGGCACATACCCTTTCGTAAGAGGACGGGGAATCCCTGTAACTTGGATTTACAACACTACATTAAATGCAAGGGATATAAGAACACAAACGGCTAGGAAACACTTAGCTGTCTCTGTGGAGCTGAAAAGATGAGACCACAAAAAGAATGTTTCAGAAACAAAAAAAAACCTAAAACTTGCAGCCGAGGCCCAGCAGGGGTGATGGATGGGACCTCGGGCTTGTGATGTCTGTTGAGAGCAGAAGTCAGAGAAAGCCAGATAGCTAAAGAGAGAAACTGTAAGAACTGATTTGCAAGCCCCTTTTGAGTCTCTCGAGTTTCCTTTTCTGGGAAGATTTAATAGAAGAATAAAGCAGTCACCCATCCTCCTGCATAACGTCTATAAAGGTGTTATTCTCCTCTCCCCCCCAAAGTCTTAAGAGATGATCATTCAAATGCATATTTTTCTGCATATTACAAAGTAATTTGTCACTTCCTTTGTGTTTTGATAGATGTTTCCTGGTGTTTAGCTCCAGAACGTTTCCTTTCAGGCATCTGAAGCTGTGACATTTCTTAGAGACTCCAGGGTGGCTTTAAAGAATCTGTTTCTGGGACACATGGTGGCTCAGTTGGTTAAGCGTCTGCCTTTGGCTCAGGTCATGACCCCAGGGTCCTGGGATCAAGCCCCGCATCAGGTTCTCTGCTCGATGGAGAGTCTGCTTCTCCTTCTCCCCCTGCTCATGCATGGTTTCATTCTCTCTTCCCCTCTTTCTCTCAAATAAATAAAATCTTTAAAAAAATAAATTAAAAAAAGGCTGCTTCTCTGACCATCACTGGCTCTCCAGTGGAGGGGCTTAAGCCAGGGCCGCTGGAGGGTGCCGGCGATTTACGATGGATGTGGCCCTTGGCCCACCTCAGCTAAGCTTCTTTATCCCTGTTCATAACACCTCTGACTCGCTGTTGGGATTAGGGTGCGGGTGGAGAGAATATATTGACAACATTTCTTTTAAAACAGATCGAAGGGGCGCCTGGGTGGCTCAGTGGGTTAAGCCGCTGCCTTCGGCTCAGGTCATGATCTCGGGGTCCTGGGATCGAGTCCCGCATCGGGCTCTCTGCTCAGCAGGGAGCGTGCTTCCCTCTCTCTCTCTCTGCCTGCCTCTCTGCCTACTTGCCATCTGTGTCTGTCAAATAAATAAATAAAATAAATAAATAAATAAAATCTTAAAACAGATCGAAGCCTGTTTTAGATGTGGTATTCCAGGAGGAAAAAAAAAAAAACACATCCTAAAATATCTCCCATAACTCTCAATAAATAAAGATAAATAACTTTCCCAGCCTTGGCACTTTCTCACTCTCACCCCTTTTCTCCTGCTTACGGTCTTGGGTTGAGATTATTTGCATTTATGGTTGAAAAAACCCGAGGTCAAGAGGCTCAGCCCATTGACACAAAACTTGTTTCTAAGGTAAATAGAGACGCAGCAGGTCCCACATTCTGTGAGATATCCAAAGAGGGGAAAGTCAAAGAACTTCTTTTTCCTTCTCTCTTGCTTCATGTTTTGCTGCCTCCCTCCCCAGGCATGGTCCAGGTTGAGTTAAGTTGACAGTCCTCATTTACTTTCTACTGGTTTTGAGAAGACTCTTGAGCAGAATTAAACCTCAGGGGCAGGATAAGAAAACAGGTAGAAAGGGACAGGTTCATTGGAGACATAAACCAGGAGGACGATTGCCGATACAAGGGACAGAAGAGGTTAATTAGAAATCTGTTTGGCCATAGAGCAGAAAAGACAGAGGCTGGACAGCAGGATCAGGAAAGGCAGGAATCAAGAAAACGGCACAGTTTTTTAGGCCATGATTTCACCTTTTCACAGCATCTTGGGGCAAAAAATGAACAGAGACCCTGTTTCAGCATTTAAGACCGTGCAAACTGGAAGAGTACTGGGTCTTCCCTGAGCCTCAGGGTCTTTCTCCTAAAATGCACACATACCCTGAACATAGGATTGCCAGATAAAATGCAGGATACTCAGTTACATTTGATTTCAGATGAAATAATAATTTTTTTTTTTTACTCTAAGTATATTCCGGGGGTGCCTGGATGGCTCAGTCTGTCAAGCATCTGCCTTTGGCTCAGGTCATGATCTCCCCGTCCTGAGATCGAGTCCAGCCTACGGTTCCCAGCTCAGTGGGGGATCCTGCTTCTCCTTCTCTCTCTTCCTCTGCCCCTTCCCCTGCTCGGGCTCTCTCTCTTTCTCGAATAAATAAATTTTTAAAATCTTAAAAAAAATATGTATATTCCAAACAATGTATGACATAGACTTAGGTTTAAAAAACGTGTTCTTTATCTGCAATTTAAACTTAATTGGATGCCCTGTATTTTTATTTGTTAAATCTGGCAACCCTAATCTAATTAAACTCAGATTACCCAGATTACTATTAAGCAGTTTTTCCTCAATTTCCCCTTCCCCAGACCCTGGTAACCCCTGATCTGCATCCTGTCTCTGTGGATTTATCCATTCTGGATATTTATGTAAATGGAATCCTACAGTCTGGGGCCTCGCACCGGGCTCCTTTCCCTCCAACTGTTTCGGAGGTGGGTCTCATTGTAACGTGTATCAGTATTTTATTCCTTTTTATGGGTGAATGATATTTTCCCTGAGTTTTAAAATTCAGTTTCTAAATCTTATTCTGTTTTATAGAATTAGCAGATTTTGAACAATAAATTTTAAACTGACTGATTAATATTTAGCCATTTACCTAGTTAATTAAAATTCCTCTAAAATTTCAACTAGTGCATACACTTAATATATTCAATTTTCTTTAATACTTTAATGAGCTTTTTAATTGAAGTATAACTCACATATAGAAAAGTACACAACTCATAAGTATGCAGCTGCATGAATTTCCACAAAATGAGCACTGCTAGTGGCTAGCTCCCAGATCAAGAAATAGAACATACTCAGGGGTGCCTGGGTGGCTCAGTCCTTAAGTGTCTGCCTTCAGCTCAGGTCATGATCTCAGGGTCCTGCGATCGAGACCCATATCCGGCTCCCGGCTCAGCGGGGAGCCTGCTTCTCCCTCTCCAGCTCCCCTGTGCTTGTGTTCCCCCTCTATTTCTCTCTCTATCATAAATAAATTAAAAATCTTAAAAAAAAAAAAAGAAGAAGAAGAAGAAAAGAAATAGAACCTAACCAGTATTGCAGAAGTTTCCTCCTGCCCCTTTGCATTCTCCTGTGAAAGAGTTGTCTGTAAGTCTCGAATCCGTGTGATTTTCTGTGGAAGATAGGCTTATCTGCCCAATGTTCTATCAATTATTTGCCAGTCACTCGTGCGGTTTAACAACAATGGCTGCATGGGGTAAAGGACAAGATTCAGAAAGAAGCTCTGTGTTTGCCTTGTGGCTTCTAATATCCCTGGTGCACGCAACACACACACACACTCACCCCAGAGGCCTTCCCCGGACTCCCCCTGCACACCAGGGAACGGGTACTTCCCTTTGTGCTGCTTATTCAGCACACATTGACCTTGAGTGTAAAAGGAGGAAGTGCAAAACAATGACATTGTGTATCAGTTACAGCTGGGTGTATGCTGAAGATCAACTCTTAGTTACTTATGTAAGTGTCCCACTGGCAGGTGGGCAGTCAACCCTTCTGTTATGAAAACCCTTCAGGTATTGCCAGGGAGAGACAGAGGAAGTCACTGGGCTTTATATTTGCTGTCAAGAGTCCCCCTGCCCAGATTAGGTAAAGACCTCCCATTTAGAAAAGATGCCTTCAGACGAAGTATTTCTAGCTAGAATGAACTTTCGCGGCAGCCCGATGAGCAGAAGACCCAGAGCTAAGATAAATGGAGAAGTTATCAAGGGTTCAGGTGGCAAAAGGAGTCCCCAGCCACTTAGCAAAGGGTTCTAGCAGCCCTCTACCTACCATTCCTACCAAGAAATCCTTGCAGGTTTTTGAAGGGAGAGCCCACCAGATGACAGTCGTCCTCGGCCCCTTCCTCATTATTTTTTGTTTTTATTTTCAAGAGTTTCTGTTGTGAAGCCTCGGACTGATGAGTGATTTTTCGCCCCTGTGGGTTGTTAGGGGCGATCAGTCTGTGCAGCAAGCTTCATTTGCAGACTTCTGACGTCATCATGCCGCTCGTCCTCCCGCAGGGGTTGAGGACACAGCCCCCCAAAATATGCCACGTTGGCATAGCGATTATTTTCAGCTGAAGTTACTTGATTTTTTTTAAAAAAAGATTTTATGTATTTATTTAGAGGGGTGGGGGAGAGAGAAAGAGCACAAACTGGGGAGGGGGAGGGAGACAGAAGGAGAGGTAGAAGGAGACTCCCCGCTGAGCAGGGAACCGATGTGGGGCTCAATCCCAGAGTTGTCGTGTCCCCCCAATCACGACCTGAGCTACACAGACGCCCCTCAGCTGAAGGTCCTTGAGAAGCAGGAGATGCAGACAGGGCTCTCTGTCTTTCCACCTAAAAACAGGTCATAACATTTCCCAGGAGAAGGGTGCCCTCCTTGTACTGGGAATTGCTTTTCTACCCAGAAAATGGAGCTCCCCTGATTCATTTTGCAACAGAATACTGGGAGGGTTCGTTAGAGTGAAAGCGGTTTAAGATCTAAGGCAAAAATCACAAACGTGATTATCTGAGAGCACGTTGCCCTTCCAGAGCCCTGCCTACAGCCTTTCTGCACAGAGCAAAGCCCTCTGGGAATGAGCACTTCCAACGAAAAATGGTTTATAATCATAATGGAGTATTCAATTACTTACTCTGATGAGAAGTAGAGGCGTTTCTAAATTCATTGTAGTAATTTAGAGTTTTGGGGGGAAATAATTAAAAATGTGGGCCACCTATGGGTGCTACATAATGTGGATGATCTAGTGTGGTTATAATGGGAATATAATACATTTTATTTATACAGTGTCTAGCCACAAAGAGTATATTAGGTATTTTGCAGTGGGGCTCAGAAGCCTAAAGCAAACAAGATTAAAATCAGCAATAAACCAGATCAGGAGAAGCCAGTGAAATTCAGCAATAAATTTGATGCAAAACCAATGTGTTATGCCAACGGCCTTTTGGAATTTGCTGCAGGCTGATGCTTATGGTGTTTTTTTTTTTTTTTTTTTTTTTTTAGTGATAACAAAGGATAGAGAAGGTGGGGTTGATGGCTTGAAGGAGAGTCAGCCCGGGAGCACTTGCTGTTGTAGGAAGAACAATTCTGATTTTCTGGGGAGACGAGAATGTTCATGGTCTGCAGATTTTTTTGAAAACCGTGTGCTTGTGAGCTCGAGTGCATGTATGAGCGTGAGACTGTGAACGTGTTGGGGGGAGGGATTTACTTCCCACAGTCATTCATTCCTGTGTGACTCTTAATCCTTATTCAGCAAACCCTTCCTTGCTGCACAACTTCACATTACCTTCTGGGCTTCCCGCTCATGTTTCCCTCTCCCCCTCCCAACCTCAATTTTATCTCTCCTACTCCCATTTTCAGCTTTTCATCTTAAGACCTCTACTCTTGGCACCCCCCCCCCCATGTTAGTGTAAAACACTGGGCAGAAATCAGACTGTGGAAATTGGATTTTGCAGAGGGCTGCTTAGCTTCTGCTTTTCAGGACAGGGGGATCCAGACTTAATGGTTTGGTGTTTGTTGAGTCCAGGTATCTAAATATAATAATACTTAGACAAGTTCCTTGTCTCAGAACTTTATGAAACTGGCAGAAAAGATTTGTTGAGAAAGGCTGGGCACACTCTGTGTAAGGAAAATAGCTTATTTTTCTCTAGGCACCTGTGATAAGCATCCTCGAAAGGGAATTTTCTATCACCTTGGCAAAACCCTTAACCAGGGTGTTGAAGAGAATGATTCCGGTCTGATTTGTGCCCTCTTCTCCGTGTTCCGTGTTGTTCCTGCTGCAAATGCAGAAGCACTGACCTGTCGAAGCCTCACCTCGAAGGACTGATCCTTATTACATATTTTCTACAGAAGGCTTGCCTCTCTGCCAGGAATTAGACGAAGTACTTGCTGGTTGCCTAACGGCCTCGTTAACAAAAATGGGTGCATGCGCCCTAGCGTCTCTCATTCCACTCAGAGTGCCCTGCACACTCGGGTCCCTTCAGCCTCTCTGCTTCCGCTCTGGCACATTCCACGTTCTGTTTGGTGGTGATCGATCCCAGAGCTGGTTCATCCCCCTGTGGTCGGAAGTATTACTTCCTGTTGGGCAGCTAACCATCCTGCTCCCAGCTACACCATGGTACCTTCTAGATAACATCATTAAACATCCTCTTCCTTCTGATGCCATTGACTGAAGGTGTTATCCTTTAAATACTTTGTTTCTAAAACCATATAGTGACATCAGATTGCAGGCATGAACCATGGTTGTGTTATTTCCCACATTGCTAGCGTGTTACTATGAGGTGAGCGCTATTTTCACAGTTTCTTTATGTTCCTCTGTGTCTGGCTCATTGCTATGTATGTATCAAATACCCAACAAATATGCCGTTTCTATATACATGTTTTATACTTTTTCTTTTATTCCTCAACATCGTATTTTTTAAATGTTTAAACCTACAGAGAAATTGAAAGAAAAACTATATTCTTAAGTTAACCAATCGCTAACATCTGGCCACATTTACTTTATCTGTTTACACACATATTTATTTTTTTCTAAACCATTTGGAAATACCGTGAAGAAACCATGACTTTTCATCCATAAATTATTTCAAGACCCATTTCCTAAAAACAAGAACATTTTCCTATACAAACACACAATACAACCATGACACCTAAGAAAAGAGATTAATATACAGTCTATGTTTAAAATTCAAGAATTGGGGGCGCCTGGGTGGCTCAGTGGGTCAAGCCTCTACCTTCGGCTTGGGTCATGATCTCAGGGTCCTGGAATCAAGTACCACGTCGGGCTCTCTGCTCAGCAGGGAGCCTGCTTCCCCTCTGCCTGTCTCTCTGCCTACTTGTGATCTCTCTCTCTCTTTCTCTCTCTGTGTCAAATAAATAAATAAAATCTTAAAAATAAAATAAAATGCAAGAATTGTATCAAAAACATCTGCTATAATTGGTTTACTGCTTTTTAAAAAATCTCGGATCCCATTAAAATTCATGGATTGCATTTTGTTCTTACATCCAAAAAGTCACTTTGAATGAATGCGGAAATTGAAATTCATTTGTCTGTCTCATGGTTCTTCTTGTTAGAATCTGGAATAATCATTTCTACCTAGAAAGATTAGAGAGGAACTGAGGATAACATATGTAGAAATTCTAGAACGTAGCCTCGCATATATCTATATATCTATATGTATATATATATATATGGGACACTTATTGGGAAGATCGGGATTGTTACTGGGATTAGTACAGGGCTGATCTGCTAATGTGCACCAGCTTACACAATGATGTTAATACTGAAATGCTATTTATTGTTGGTAAATAGCTATTATCTGAAGTCCCTATGATGCGCTCCCTCCCTCACACATCTCACATGTAGCACCTGAAGTCTTTTTTTCTTTTTTTTTTAAGATTTTCTTTATTTATTTGACACACAGAGAGAGATCACAAGTAGGCAGAGAGGCAGGCAGAGAGAGAGGGAAGAAGCAGGCTCCCTGCTGAGCAGAGAGTCCGATGCGGGGCTCGATCCCAGGACCCTGAGATCATGACCTGAGCCAAAGGCAGAGGCTTTAACCCACTGAGCCACCCAGGCGCCCCAGCACCTGAAGTCTTAATTCCTGGCATGCAGATGACCCTCCCGGGACCAGCATCGAGGCTTGGTCATGCCCGATGTCATATCCTTCTTAACTTTAAAAATACCACTTGTGGATCAGAAGAGTGGAAACCTTAAATAGACACATTCCAGATCACTCTGGGTCTATTTCAGTTTTCCCGTCTGTTAGCTGAGATTATTGTTAAAAATTATTTTAGAGTTTCTGCTATTTTGTCAAGTCCTCTCAATAGGTTTAGGTTTTAGCAGGTCTTACTATTTAAGTCCCCTTGTTACCCTTTCCCATAATTCTTGGCATTTTGTTTTTCATGACACTCCCACTCATGTATTATATATAAAAATCTTATTTCGTTTCCCCAAAGGAGAGCACATTTTCTCCATGATCACTCCAGCCAAAGAACCCAGAATTCTGTGCTCAGGTGAAAACCATGTTTATTAATTTACAAATGTTGGCAGTGAACCGGTAGCAGGTGGTAATGACTGTTTCTTAAGAATTGTGTGCACAGCTGAGCGTTTATTTACTTAATATTTTTGAAATTAAGTGTGAAAATCTCACAAACCTGTAAAGTTAAACAAATGTCATCTATTTAGTGTTTACTTAGTGCACACAAGTGTTTATAAAAGTGGTGCTTCTGAGCAATTATTTCCATAACGGGAGAATTTGATGAGGTTTTGAGCAATCATTTAATTAAACTTTTAAAAAGTTTAAGAATGTATAAAAGTGAAAAAACTGTGTGTGGGAACCCTGAAAAACCTGTATTAGAACTGCCAGTGAAATCTTAGGAGAGAGTTTTGGAGGCTAAAGTAAGACATGGACACAAAATTCTGGAAAATGATTGGAAATGGGAAGAGCAAAATGCCATCGAATTTTTAAAGTAGATGGTAATCGTCAAGGGACTGTCATCACCTTAGCAAGACACTAGTGTGAGCACTGTGTAATACAAGATATGGATGACAAACGCAAACCACAGGAAGTAAAAGCCAGAATCTTGAAATTACTAAATTCTGTCAGAAACTCTGTATGCCAGATAAAGCTTGGAATAATGTATTTAAATTATTATTGTTTGAACAGATAATACATTCATATGGGTTAAACATTTTAAAATACATCCCTATCCAGGGCGCCTAGGTGACTCAGTGGGTTAAGCCTCTGCCTTCGGCTCGGGTCATGATCTCAGGGTCCTGGGATCGAGCCCCCCTATCGGGCTCTCTGCTTGGCGGGGAGCCTACTTCCCCCTCTCTCTCTGCCTGCCTCTCTGCCTACTTGTGATCTTTCTCCCTGCCAAATTAAAAAAAATATAAATCTTAAAATACATCCCTACCCTCCAGGTGCCCGGTTCCCTTCCCAAGAGGAACCCAGATGATTTTATATATATATATAATATATATGATATACATCATATATATTATATATATATATATATTTAAGTTTTATTTATTTATTTTGAGAGAGAGAGAGCGTGGGGGGGAGGATGAGGGCCAGAGGGAGAGGGAGAGAGAAACCCAAGCAGCCTCCATGCTGAGCACAGAGCTGGGTGCAGGGCTCTGTCTCTTGACCCTGATATCATGACCTGAGCCAAAACCAAGAGTTGGATGCTTGACTGTGTGACCCATGTGCTCCAACCCAGATGATTATTTCATCACCTTCTTGTATTCTTACAAGGATATATGATGCATATGTAAGAATAATGTGTTTAGAGCGTATATAAATTCAGTATATATGGTATCATTCAGAATAGTGAAAGTATGTTTGACAATACATTGTTGTCACTTTCAGAAAAGTTAATAAAATAGAATATAAAAAATAAAATAGAAGTGAGGTCTAAAACAAAGTTGAATATTTAGGTAACCACCACCTTATCAAGAAGGAGAAGACTACTGGTCCCTCCCCCTCCAGTTACGACCTTGTGCTACTCTTCTAGAAGGTAACCACAATATAGTTTCTTTTGCTTGTTTTTGAACTTTGTGTGGGTGGGACTACACAGTAGGCATGATTTTGTGTCTGTCTTTGTTTATTCCATATTACATTTTTTAAAAGATTGTATTTATTTGAGAGAGAGAATGGGAAAGAGCATGAGAGGGTAGAGGGTCTGAGGGAGAAGCAGACTCCCCGCTGAGCAGGGAGCCCGATGTGGGACCCAATCCTGGGACTCCAGGATCATGACCCAAGCTGAAGGCAGTCCCCCAACCAACTGAGCCACCCAGGTGCCCTCCATACTACATTTCTGAGATTCACTTGTGTTGTTGTGTGTAGCTGAAATTGGCTTCTTTTCACCGCTCTTGGGTATTCTGTTGCTTGACTACGACACTGTTTCTACATCCTACTGTTGGGTGTTTTCCTGTAACGCCCAATTTGGGGATATTATGAATCATGCTGCTATGAATATCTTTCACAGTTCTCTTTGTACACATGTACTCATGTATCTATTGGGGAAAATATATTTATATAATGTAAATAAGTCTTTTTTAAAAAGTTTTTCCAAGCAGATAAATTCAAATCACCAATTATATTTAAGTTTAGTAGTTTTTTTTTTTTTTAAGATTTTATTTATTTATTTGACAGACAGAGATCACAAGCAGGTAGAGAGGCAGGCAGAGAGACAGAGGGAGTAACAGGCTCCTCACTGAGCAGAGAGCCCAATGCAGGGCTCGATCCCAGGACCCTGAGATCATGACCTGAGCCAAAGGCAGAGGTTTAACCCACTGAGCCACCTAGGTGCCCCTAATGTAAATAAGTCTTAATATGTTCTAACTCCCTCCACACACAATGGCTTTTTTCAAAGGGTTTCTAGGAAATAGGATGAACAGAGGAAAGTTGCTTTCAGAGAGCTAATCAAGTGACACCATATAGGTATCTGTTTCTCATGTACTAGCTGAACCAGTTCAACTTGATAATCTCTGTTCAATAACTGTTCAGTCCACACAGAATAATTGATTCCATTTGTGAATCGGTCTCCCCTGTGACACCTGCCAGTCTCCAGATATCAGAGGGCATTGTCATAACAAATTTTTCTTGGTAGATGGTTGAAGATTCTCTTAGAACAGTTGAAGATAAATGATGGTTTTGCTGTTGATTCCATTGCAATAGAAGTGTGATTTCAGGGTGATTGAACTTCTGGAGGCATTAATCCTTGAACTCTTGGAATAGACAACTCCACTGTTTCATTGTCTGGCACAAGTGTCTTTTGTTTTTTAAACCAACTGACAAGCCAATTAAGGACAGAAATATTATCAAACAATTATTTAAATTAAAATTCATAAGCTTTTGCATTTTGAATATTTGTTTAATTCCACAATAAACATCTATAAGCATTTTTACAGAACAAACACATCGATCTTTGTATTGTCTACAGTTTTACTTATATATATGAAACATGAGACAACACGGGATTTTAGTCTAGACAGTATGAAAAATTACAGATATGAAATGATGTTGCTGATTCTATTTTAACATTCCTCATGATTTTATATAGTAAAATGAGATTATAATCTATAAATCTATCAAAAATGATTTCTATTTCTATTCATTTATCGTTCCCAAAAGACAACTTAAATTTGAATTAATTCAACTAAAATGGTAAAGTCTATTTTAAGTTGCTGAAGAAATTACTGTATTTAAATCACTGACTAGTTTGATGACTATGGTGATGTTTACTAGGCGCTCTGGTTAGTTTTCCTTAAAGGAATTTTGGAAGATTTGGTCTTAGCCCATTATATATTAAAGGAGTATAGAGGATGTTTCAGTTCAACAAATACTGAGACCTTGGTCTGTGGAAGGTCCTGACGGTATGAAAATGAATTGTATTCATTTCGTTGTCTTCATTTCATTATACAATTCATTTTCACTGTATTTGTGCTCAAGTTTACCTGGTTTTGCACTCAAGTTTACAAATGAACAAGCCTGAAGAAACCGACACAGCCCCTCTGACAACTGTATCATCTTGCTGTAAATGTTGTTAATGGAGATAAAGGGAGTTGTGGTGTGTGCGTGTGTGGTGTGAGTGCTTAGGTGAACTACTGAACTTTGGCCTTAAAGGGCAAGCAGAACTTTAACCAGGCAAATGGAAAGACATTCTTTCTTAAAAATAACCATATGTTGAGTGTCCTACATATATATCTTACTGATATCTTAATATATATCTTACTGAGTTTCTTAACAAGCTTGAAGATAGGTAGCCATGTTTTAAGCCCATAGTTAAGATGTGGGATCTGGGACTCAGCGACATTGTAGGCTGAGCAAAAGAATGTAGAACAAGGGAAAAATATAAGAATACCTGGGGTGTTTGGGACATGGCTAGAGAGCAAGATATAATGGGGAGTAATCAGTAAAGAAGCTGGGAAGATCATTTGGAGCTGGTTCTCTAGTGAACAGTTTGAAAAATAATGCTATGGGCAATGAGAGTCCTTCGATGTTCCTAAAGCAGGAGTAAAGGGTCAGATTCCTCATATTGAGGGTGGGGTATAGGAGAGATTCATATAAAGAAATATTACAGTACATTGGGGCGCCTGGGTGACTCAGTGGGTTAAGCCTCTGCCTTCAGCTTGGGTCATGATCTCAGGGTCCTGGGATTGGGTCCCACATTGGGCTCTCTGCTCAGCAGGGAGCCTGCTTCCCACCGGCCCCTGCCTGCCTCTCTGCCTACTTGTGATCTCTGTCTGCCAAATAAATATATAAAATCTTAAAAAAAAAAGAAATATTACAGTACATAAAAAGTATGTAAAGTCTTACTTTCCACTCATTCAGTGGTAGATTAGATGCATAAGAAAAAACTTCTAACATCTGGAATGTACGAGGCGTTGCACAGTCAGACTGCTAATCATCAGCTGATGAGCAAGCCTCACAGAACAGCTGCAAATCAGCAAAGGCCACAGACACCACGGACAACACATCTGAACTGGCGGATTTTGACTAGTGTGGTGGGTAGATCAGAATGAGGGTGATACAAGAGAAAGAAGTCCCATGTAGGAAGCTGATGAGAGTTTTAGAGGAGGGATGATAAAGACCTGATTAAATCAATGGGAAGGGAATGTCAAGAAGGGGATGGAATTAAGAAGCATCGTGCAGGTCAAATTGATAGAACGTGCTTGGTCTCTCTCTTTCTTTTTCTCCCTTTCATTACATGTATATATTATAACTATATTATTATAAAATCATAAAATATGTTATAATTTATATTTATATATTGTAATGTATATAATGTACGTATAGATAATTACTACCTATATGTAATAGTGTATAATTCAGTGACATTTACTATATTTACAATGGTATGCAACACTATCCAGGTCCAGAACATTTGCATCACCTCCAAAGGCAACCTTGTGCCCATAAAGCAGTCACTCTCTATGTTCACCTGACAACCACTAATCTATTTTCTCTCTCTTTGGATTTATCTTTTCTGGATATTTCATAGAAAAGGAATCACATAATATGGGACCTTTTGTGTCTGGCTTCTTTTACTTAGTGGAATGTTTTTGAGATATATCCGTGTTGTAGAATTGATCAATACTTCATTCTTTTTTATGGCTGAGTAATAATCCATTGTATGGGTTTACCACATTTTGTTTCTCCATCTACCCATTGATGGACATTAGTGTTCTTTCCAACTTTGGATATTGTGAAGAGTACTGCTATAAACATTTGTGTATACATTTTTATTAGGACACCTATTTTCAATTCTTTTGTGTATATACCTCCATGGAAAATTTCTGAGTCATATGGTAATTTGGGGTTCAACCATTTGGGGAACCTCCACGCTGTGTTTCCATTGTAGCTGTGCTATTTTATATTCTCACAGGTGATGCACTAGTTTCCCATTTCTCCACATACTTGCCAACAATTGTTATTTTCCTTTTCAAAAAATTATAGCCATCTAGTGGGTGTGAAGTAGTTTCTCATGGTGGTTTGGGTTTGCATCTCCTTAAGGACCAATGATGTTTATCATCTTTTCATGTGCTTGTTGGCCATCTGTATATCTCCTTTGGAGAAATGTCTAATTAGAAACTTTGCTCATTAAAAAACAATTGAATTATTTGTCTTTTTGTGCTGAACTATAAGAGTTCTTTATTTTCTGGATACTAGATTCTTATTAGATAAATGATTTGCAAATATTTGGTCCCATTGCATAGGATGATTTTTCACTCAACAGATTTTTGAGCCATTTGTTGAAGCGGGAAACACAAGGGAAGTAGGCAGTAGGGAATAGAAGCGGGTAGGAAAAGTGGATTCAGTTTGAGGCCTGGCTGAAAAGCTGGGTGGAGAGCCCCAGAAGGTATTGGCTAGGCATGGTCCCTGGGACATTTTAATGCACTTGGTGTTTGTTGGATGTTGGAATCTGGGAGGAACCTGGGGGATAGTTGCTGCGTTTGCTACCAGCAGTCAGGCTGGTGTCCCGCAGAAACAAAGAACGCTCTCCTTTCTAGAACGTTGCCCTTTATTATTGAAAAGACTATTCTTGGCTAACCTCAAATGCAACTCAAATGCAACATCAAGAGTAAACTCAGATGCAACATGAAGATTAAACCCCATAGACAACATAGGCTGCACCAGGTACCAAGAATGTGGCAAACACAGTAACAGGTGAGACCTTGTACAGCCTCTTGCGATCTACTTGTAACACTTCCCTCCAATAGAATACAATGTGTGGGGGCGCCTGGGTGGCTCAGTGGGTTAAGCCGCTGCCTTCGGCTCAGGTCATGATCTCGAGGTCCTGGGATCGAGTCCCGCATCGGGCTCTCTGCTCAGCGGAGAGCCTGCTTCCCTTCCTCTCTCTCTGCCTGCCTCTCTTGTGATTTCTCTCTGTCAAATAAATAAATCTTTAAAAAAAAAAAAAAAGAATACAATGTGTGCATATCTCAAATTAAGCTTATATTTTTGTAAGATTTATGTAAACTGAGGTCATTGAAAAAGCTGATAAGTTGAAATCCTGAATAAAAGCATTGTTTTTTCCATGATGAAAGCATCGTTCACTTTTTTCCTCTAGTTTTAACCTATAGGCTGTGCCTTGATTTCCTCCGCCATGCCAAAAGCATATTTCTTGTATCTTAGGTGAGCTGATTCTTATAAGCAGGCGACATCGAAGAGGACATGAAATAACTCTCTTTCCAGAGTTCTGCCTGCATGGCTGACATTATGAAACACTCTTTTTCAAATCCGCTGGGTCTGTGCTAGGTATCCTGCAGACACCCAGGCCCGGCATTTTTTTATGAATCTGCTGCTGAGGTAGCCTTATTCACACATTTCATTTATCCGCAATAATAAGAATATCAATACCTTGGATTTATATAGAGCCTCTCATCCAAAGAGGTCAAAGCGTTTTAATTTAATTGGATGTTCCCGTGGCTTTAAGAGCCTCTGGGTATATTTACAAATGTAATAATAAGAAACAGTCTGCCCTGGTTTACAATATAATAGACAATATAAAACAAGACCTGAGCATACACTGCTTCTCACCGTCACTGCAAAAACATAGCCAATGCCGGGCCATGGGGTTCAAGGTCCTTTCTGAACAGATCCCCATGGATCTCTTTCCCTATGACACCATTTCTTCTCCATGAATGCTTTATTCTATTCAAATTATTCTTTTAACATAGAATACATGTTGGCACTTTGCACCTCCACTTGTCTAGAAGGCTCTTTTCTTCCTGTTCTGGTGTTTAAGTCTCTATTTTTTTTTTTTTTTTTTTTTTTTTTTTGGTCCAGCTCAAGTATAACCCACCTATTCTGCGAGGACTGCTATAGCCATCCTAATCTTCCTTACTTATTTCCCATTGAAACATCTGCAGCCTTTATGCTTTTATTCTTTGGGCATTGAGAAGGTGCTGTGATTTATCATCATTTCCTTTTCTTTTACTTCTCTGTGTAGCAGGTGAGCCCTCCACACAGCAAAGTCTATAATCAGTCCCTTAGATCTTCATACCTTTTATCTGGTTCCAAGTAGCCTGGTGAGATTGGGAGTCTGTGGTTACAAATGGGCAGACCCACTAAGCCCTACCTTGATTTTTTTTTTTCCCTCGCTCATTGTTCACAGTTAAGTGCAAGTTTGGGGTTAGTTTAGAAGCTCACCTAGAATAGAGGCAGTGTGAAAGGGTATGCCTGTGACCTGATGACAATAGGTGCAATGGGTAAGGCTTCTGGAAGTGGGATATAAAGGAAGTAAAATAGAGAAGCAAAAGCAATTCATTGAATTAAGGTTTAATTGGGGTGTGCTGATTTAATTATCACATAATTGCTTTTCCAGTTTATGATAAAAGTAGCCACCATTTTGGTGTCTATCCAATTCTTGCTTTTTAAAAAAGCTCTTTTGTTTATCTCCGTTTACAAAGGCAACCTACAAATAGAAGATTTGGAAGATGCAGAAAGATGTTAAAAAATGGAAAAAAAAATCTGTGTTCTTGCTCCTCAAAACAACTTCATAATACCCATCAAGGTGTATTTTAAACAAAACTAGTATCTTACTTTTAGCAATAATAGCTGATGTTTGCCTAGTGCAGATCACGCTTATCTCACAGTGTCCAAATTACTCTTTCTAAGGGAGTTCCTTATTATCACTTGCTTTACCAGTAAGGAAACGGAGGCACAGAAAGGTTAAGTAACTTGCCTGAGGTAACCTAGCCAGTAAGTGAAGAGCTGGTATTAAATCTAGGTGGTTCTTATGCACAACCCTCATTTAAAATTTTTTTTATTGCCATCAAATACACATAACATAATATTTACTGTTTTAACCACTTTAAAGTGTATCATTCAGTGGGTTTTAATTCATTCATAAAATTGTGCAATCATCACTATCAAGTTCCAGAACATTTCCATCTTCCCCAAAGGAAATCCTATGTCTGTAAAGCAGTCATTCCCCGTTCCCATCTCTACCCTACCCCAGGGAATCACTAATCTTTGTTGGGGAAGAAGAATTTCTTCTGCTCTTCAAAGTCCTTCCAGATGGACTAAGAATCAAATTGACACGACACAGATTAACAGGAGAAAATAAAAATTTAGTTTCATATGCACAGGGAACACACAGAGACATGAGATTTTATTTTATTTTATTTTTTTAAGATTTTTTAAAAATTTATTTATTTGACAGACAGAGATCACAAGCAGGCAGAGAGGCAGGCAGAGAGAGAGAGAGGAGGAAGCAGGCTCCCTGTTGAGCAGAGAGCCCGATGCGGGGCTCGATCCCAGGACCCTGGGATCACGACCTGAGCCTAAGGCAGAGGCTTTAACCCACTGAGCCACCCAGGTGCCCTGAGACATGAGATTTTAAAGGCAGTCTGGCAGAATGAGGTGTATAAGTCACCCTGAACTAAGGAGAAGGGGATCGGGGTCCGGGACTTCAAAGGGAAGGAATGAAGTTTATAGGAAGATAAACAAGAGCATATGTTTGATAAACAAATGTTTTCTCGGGCATGCAGAAACAATGGGACATAGAAGACTTTGATCAAACAGCCCTTGCTAGGTCCCTCCCTGTCTACCACACCGAGTTCATATTGCAATGTAGTTAGTAATCCGTGGACCTGGAGCAGGTCTTCTATCTACATTCTTTTAAAGCAGTTGAGGGGGAGGTAAAGAGATTTTTCTGAATCTGAATCTGCTAAAGTGGCCCACTTTGGGTGTCCTGTCCTTGACCCTGACATCTGCTTTCTATCTGGGCAAATTTTCCCATTTTGGGTATTTTATTAAAATAGAATCATACATTGTGTAGTCTTTTGTATCTAGCTTCTTTCACTTAATAAAATGTTTTCAACATTCATCAAGGTATAGCATGTATTAGTCTTCTATTCCCTCTTTTTGGCTGAAGAATATTCCATTGTATGGATATGTCAAATTTTCTTTATACCTCAGTCATATACCACATATTATAACACATTCATCCAATGATAGACACTGGGTTGTTTCCACCTTTGGCAATTGTAAACAGTGCTGCTATGGATGTTTGTGTACAAGTTTTTTTGAGCACTTCTTTTTAGTTCTCTTGGATATATTCCTATGGGTCAAATTTCCTGGTCATGTGGTAATTTTAATTTTTTTGAGGAACCACCAAACTGTTTTTGACATTGTCTGCACCATTTTACATTCCCACCAACAATGTATGTACAAGGAAGGGTTCCTTCCTTCCACATTCTTGCCAACATTTATTTTCTGGTATTTATTTATTTATTTTATTTTATTTATTTGACAGAGAGAAATCACAACTAGGCAGAGAGGCAGGCAGAGAGAGAGGAGGAAGCAGGCTCCCTGTGGAGCAGAGAGCCTGATATGGGGCTCGATCCCAGGATCCTGGGATCATGACCCGAGCCGAAGGCAGAGGCTTTGACCCACTGAGCCACCCAGGTGCCCCTATTTTCTGGTATTTAAAATTGTAGCCATACTAGTGGGTGTGAAGTGGTATCTCACTGTGGTTTTGATTTACATTTCCCTGGTGACTAATGTCGTTGAGCATCTTTTCAAGTGTTTGTTGCCCATTTGTATATTTCCCTTGGAGAAATGTCTACTCTAGTCCATTGCCCAGTTTTTAATTGGAGTTTCTGTCTTTTGCGGTTGAGTTCTAAGGATTCTTTCCATATGCTGGATACAAGACTCAAATCAGAGATATGATTCGTGTATATTTTCTCACACCCTGTGGGGTGTCTTTTTTACTTTCTTGATCGTGTCCTTTGGTACACAAAAGTTTCTAATTTTGGTGAAATCCAAGTCATCTATTTTTCCCTTTGTTGTTCATAATCTTGGTGGGATATATAAAAATCCATTGCCAAATCTAAGGTCCTAAGGATTTACCTCATTTTTTCTTTTAAGAATTTTATCTCTTATATCTAGGTCTTTGATCCATTTTGGGTTAAATTTTATCATATGTTGTGAGGTCTGACTGTATTCTCCCTGACCTGCAAATTCATATGTTGAATCCTAACCCCCAAAGCCAATAGTATTAGGAGATAAGAGGTGATTAGGGATTAGTGTTCTTGTAAAAGAGACTTCACAGAATTCCTCATCCCTTCCACTACTGAGGACACAGGATGAAGGTGCTGACCAGGAGGAGAGACTTCACTGGAACATGACTATGCTGACACCTTTGTCTTGGACTCAAAGCCTCCAGAAATGGAAGAAATAGGTTTCCGTTGTTTATAAGCTACCCAGTCTGCGGTATGTTATAGTAGCTTGAGTGGACTAAGACAGGATCCACCTTCATTCTTTTGCACATGTATATACAGTTTTCCCTGAATCATTGTTGAAAAGAATTTTCTTTTTCCATTGAATGATATTGGCACTGTTGTAGGAAATCAATTAATCTTAGATATTTGGGTTCATTTCAGGGCTCTGTGTACTATTCTGTTTATCTATGTGTTTATGTAAGTGCCACACTTTTGATTACTATAGCTTCTTAGTAAATTTGAAATTAAGAAGACTCAGTTCTCCAAATTTGTTCTTTTTAAAGATTGCTTTGACTGTTTGGGCTCCTTGCAATTCTATATGAATTTTAAGATCAGTTTTTTCAATTTGGCAAAAAAAAGTCATTGGAATTTTCATGGGAATTGCATTGAGTTTATACATAGCTTTAGGGAACATTGATATCTTAACTATATTGTCTTCCAATTCATGGACACAGGATGTCTTTCTATTTACTTAGTTCTTCAATTTATTTCACCAATGTTTTGTAGCTTTCAGTGTAGAAGTCTTTCATTTCCTTGGTTAAATTTATTCCTAAATATATTATTGTGATTGTAAATGGAATTACTTCGTTAAGTTTCTTTTGGATTGTTCATTGTTAGTGTATAAAAAGACTACCGATTTTTCTTTTCTTTTTTTCCCCCGATTTTTCTTGACTTTATATTAACTCCTGCTGAGTTAATTTATTGGCTTTAATCATTTTTTTAAAAAGTCTTTAGGATTTCCATATGTAAAATCATATTGTCTACAAACAGTTTCACATCTTCCTTTCCAATTTAGATGCTTTTTATCATTTTTCTTGCCTAATTGCTCTGGCTAGAATTTCTAGTACTATGTTGAATAGAAGTGGCAAAAGTGGGTGTCCTTATCCTGTGCCTGATCACAGCTGGAAGGCTTTCAGTTTTTCACCATTGAATATGATGTTAGCTGTGTGTTTTTAATAAATATTCTTTATCATGTTGAAGAAGTTCCCCTCCATTTCTAGTTTTCCAAGTATTTCATTGTGAAAAGGGTATTGGATTTTGTGAAAAGATCTTTTCTGCATCAACTGCAATGATCATGGTGTTTCCCTACTGCTTGCATTCTTAGCCACTAGGGAAAATTACTTTTCTCTCTGTATATAAGCTATTTAACTTTCTAGCCTGCTTTTTGTACTTAAACCATGAAAACCTCACTTTCATTAAAAGCCATTAAAATTATGATTTCCAGTGGCTATATGTTATATCCTCATATATGGATGTTCTACAATTTATTTAATACTTCTATGTTTTCTCAGTAAAGGTAGTTGATGTGTTCTGTGTTTGCATCTCTACAACTCCAGAGCATCTGAATTTGCATTCTCTTCGTCTTTGAAGTTTTTTTTGTTTGTTTTTTTTTAAGATTTTATTTCTTTATTTGACAGACAGAGATCACAAGTAGGCAGAGAGGCAGGCAGAGAGAGAGAGGAGAAAGCAGGCTCCCTGCAGAGCAGAGAGCCCGATGTGGGGCCCGATGTGGGGCCGGATCCCACGACCCTGGGATCATGACTAGAGCCAAAGGCAGAGGCTTTAACCCACTGAGCCACCCACGCACCCTCATCTTTGAAGTTCTTTAAGTCTTTACTGCTATCAAGCAGCATCCTTCCCTCCTGTTTCATATTTATTTTTCCTCTTGTTCCTTGATTTATGCTTTTTCATATGCACACTAATCTTTGTTTCTTATTTATTTCATGTTCTGAATTAATGACTAAGCCAGTGGAGTCAAATGCAAGAAATATAAAAACCTACCGGGAAAAATATTAAGAAAACACAAGTACAGTATTACTATGTATATATATATTTTTAATATTTTATTTATTTATTTGACAGAGAGAGAGGTCACAACTAGGCAGAGAGGCAGGCAGAGAGAGACGAGGAAGCAGGCTCCCCGCGGAGCAGAAAGCCCAATGTGGGGCTCGATCCCAGGACCCTGAGACCATGACCTGAGCCGAAGGCAGAGGCCTAAACCACTGAGCCACCCAGGCGCCCCTATTACTATGTATATTTTATTTAGCTTGGGAAGAAAAAAATCTGCAAATTGGTCAGTTTTGCTTTTTGGTCTTTTGGTCAATATCTAATTTGCATGTTTTTGCAGGTATTTTTTTTTAGGATAATCTGGAAATACAAGCACACCGGAAGATAGCTGAACTCACACATAAAACGAATGTAAAAACATTTAGTTTTAGAGAATAAGCATTTATTCTCTAAAGAAAAGCATTCTCGTGTCTTATTTTCGCATTTTATTGAATTGTTTTTATTTATTTGATTTAAATTTTTAATTTTTCTGTGTGTCGAGGGCTGATTTTCAAGAGAGCTGTTTTGCTACCTAAGAAGCCCTAAGTACTAATTTTCTTTTTTTTAAACATTTTATTTACTTTTTTGACAGAGAGAGCGAGCGAGCGCACAAGCAGGCAGAGAGGCAGGCAGAGAGGCAGGCAGAGGGGCAGGCAGAGGGGCAGGCAGAGGGGCAGGCAGAGGGGGTGGGGGAAGCAGGCTCCCCGCTGAACAGAAAGCCCGATGGGGAACTCCATCCCAGGACCCCGAGATCATGACCTGAGCCGAAGGCAGAAGCTTAACCCCCTGAGCCACCCAGGCGCCCCTAGGTATTAAACTGTTTTTTAAACCACTTGTGTTTAAAGTCAAATTTTGCTCATAGAAATACCCCCGCCCACGTAAAAACACACCCCTATATACTCTTTGTGGCATTGTAAGATAAATTTGATTAAAAACATGATAAAATTCTAAAAAAAAAAGGAAACTGGAAAACAAAACAAAACCAAACCCAGACCAGATCAGAATAAATACAAATCAGTCATTAGGAGACTTCACCAAGTTGCCACTGGTCTAGTTTTCCTGCGCTCCCAGGAACCCCGGAAAGAAACTACAATTCCCAGAGTGCTTAGAGCGAAAGCGAGACCGCGAAACTTGCTTCCTCAGTCCCACCTCCTTAGTTCAGCGATTGGACTATCCGGTTTCGCGTCTCCGAACTTCTCTTCTTCCATTGGTTACTCCCCAGCGGGGTCGATTACAGAGTTTACGTTCGCTTGGTCCCTTCTTACCCACCGGTTCCCCCACCTCCGCCCGGTACCAAGATGGCGGCAGAAGCGGCTGGTGGGAAATACAGAAGCACAGTCAGCAAAAGCAAAGACCCCTCGGGGCTGCTCATCTCTGTGATCAGGTGAGGGAGGCAGGAGGCAGGGTCAGGGGACAGGGGGCAGCGGGCAGCGGCTCGACCTCCGCTTTGGAAGGGAGAAGGGTTAGCTGGGTTCCACCCTGCCGACCCCTCCCCCTTCCTCCTTGCCTCCCCCCAGCCCCTCCCAAGGGCCCCCGCAAGTTCCCCCATTTTCTCTGGGGTTGGGCTAAAGGGAGGAGCCCTGCCTCGCTGTCTTGTCTTTCGGACCTGAGCTTTGCATTCGGGTCCGTGGGCCCTAGAAGCACGCTGTTTGGCGCTTGGTCGAGACAGCCAGGAGTGTTCATTTATTCACACAGCGTTTATTTAGGGATTGCCTTCAGCAGCGCTCCCTTGGGGAAGGCGCCTTGTTTCCTGGATTTCTGGGTGTAAGGCCCTGAAGTCCGGGGGCTACTGTCACGAGTTGCAGATTGTGTTCTCACACTTCGGACACCTCCAACCACCTGTGAATGGCCACAGCCTCCAATACAAGAGCCTGTAGTGAGCTTGTAGAAGGGCTGTGGGTTGGAAGGCGTACAGTCGTTTTCCATTGTTATTCTGCCTTCCTATCCCGGTCTGTTCCTTCAAAACAAAACAAATTTCGGGTTATCCTCTATGCACGTTATTTTCCCAGAATATGCATGGTGGGAGTGGGAGTGGTGGACCTTTTAGGGGCTCCTTTTTTAAAAATGTGAAATAAAGTAAGGGTGGGGAATCCTTTCGGACATCGTTAAGGATGATACAGGAAGTGATTACAACAACCTGAATAAAATGTATTATAACACGTTTTTACGTTGTTGACATTTGAATGTCAACTCGGGAATTTTTCATAAAGTAAATCCCCGCCCCATGCTAAACTTCTGGTTGAGTTCTAGGAGGGCCCCTGCAATGTCCTGATGATTTTTTTTTTTTTTTTTAAATTCAGCCTCAACAGTACCTGGTAGTTAGTAAGGGTTTGAATATAAGAATAGATTGAATTTTAAAATAGTCTAACACTCCTGGACTGATAAAGACGAGCTCATGGGTGTTTTTTAGGGGCTTCTAGTTTAAGATTATGAAATTATTACTGGCTTGTTTTTTTGTTGTTTTTTTTTTTGACATAAGAATTGTTCTCTGTGTGGAAATGCTTCATAAACTCGGTGGGCCATGCAAAGAGAGCCCTGGTCTAGTGTGGACCCACATAATTGTGACAGGACAGGCAGTGTAGATGTTTGTTTCATGATACTGAAACTCCAACTAGATTGGAGAGATGGTAGCATACCATCTTAATCCTTTGTGGAGTTCTAATTCATGAATTTATTTGGATTCTTTTTTGAACTTCTTTATTTTGTCTGCCTTATAGTCAGCATTCACTTCAACGATGTATTTAGTGCCAGTTTGTACTATGGTGCCTCGGAGTTAATACATACTTTATAAATATTTGTTGAGCAATTGAGTGAATTCCCTGAGTTTAGCAAAGACGAATCAGACATGATGTTACCCTTCAGAGTATAGTTCACTTGAGGGATAAAATATGGAAGTAAAAACTGTGACAGACTAGAAGACTAGAAACAGGAGTGAAATATGGGAATCCAGAAGTAGGAGTGGTCAAGTGTAGTGGGGGTTAGGGAAGGTAACAGCTATATATAAACATACCATTTCATCTGTGCATTTCTGATTCTGTAGGCTTCACCCATTTCTTTTCCGCTGTGTATCAGTTTTCTTAAGTGCCAGTTACATTCATTCTAAATGCCCTACATCCTACATTTGAAAAAAGCATAAAAACCAAACTGAAGTTTTTTGGTTTTTTTGTGTTTTGTTTTTTAAACTGATGCTGATTCAGAAACACATTGCCTTTGGTTGTCTGTTCCTTTGTTCTTCAGGGGGACTCTCCCTCTGGATGGGGTGGCATATGATTTGTGGTTGTTCACCTCCCTCTTAAGCCCATCTATATTACCTTCACGTATTGTCATGATTTAGGCCTACACAGTTTTTATGCTGAATTCTGTTGTGTATTAATGTTTTTCATTTTTCTTCTTTAACCTTGACCGCAGACCACTTGCATAATACTTTTGTTACTGTTAACTAGCATAGTATAATGGAGGGTCCAGATCTAACATTCTGGGCAAGTTTAGTAAGGATTAGAGTTCATGGTTACATATGACCTTATTTAAGACTAGTTGTTGTTGCTTCTTGAGTGTTGATTTTTATATTTCAATATTTCTTTGAGTCACAGGAAAATTGTGGGTTTGGCCTGAGAGTGTTGCCAGCTTTCTCTCTTTGTTTTTTCCTCCCTGATGTGCTTTTTGAACGTATGCAATGGTTTAAATTTCATGAACAGTGGCAGTTAATGAGAGTAGGATGGTAGTATTACTTTGGTGTTTGGGTGGGGAGAAGCAGGGGAGAGTACTTCAGAGGAGAATAGAGTGGGGAATGTAGTTGCTAAGAGAGTAGATCTTAAAGGTTCTATTACAAGAAAAAGAAATTGTAACTGAGATGGGTGCATGTTAACTAACCTTATTATTGTAATCATTTTGCAATATACATAATATATTAAATCATGTTGTATACCTTAAACGACTATGGTGTTATATGTCAATTTCCTTACAAAATTGAGGAGGGGAAATGGGGAATGTATATTTCTTGTTAGTAAATTGTTGTTACTCTGAAGATGCTTTGTCTCTCTGTTCAGTTTGTATTCTTTGTGTTACCCCTTCTTGCAACATTGTATTCATGATTCTTCCTCATGTTAAACTTGGATTACTTCTTCTCCTTAACCTCTTTTCAGATTCTCTCTCGAAGACCAAAGCTTTCCCGAATCCATTTTAGGTTCATGTTTATAAAATCTGAGCCTTCTTGAGGATATATTGATACATGCCAGTTCTCTTTTATGTTTCCTTGGACCTGTCATTTTGTTACCAGATAAATGAGTCAGTGATAATCCTTTGAAAAGTTTGATTAGTTTAGCTTTATCTTTTTTTAAAAAGATTTTATTTATTTATTTGACAGAGATTACAAGTAGGCAGAGAGGCAGGCAGAGAGAGAGGAGGAAGCAGGCTCCCCGCTGAGTAGAGAGCCCGATGTAGCGCTCTATCCCAGGATCCTGAGATCATGACCCGAGTCAAAGGCAGAGACCTAACCCATTGAGCCACCCAGGTGCCCTGAAACAGCATTTATTGCTAGTCATCTTTTAACACTGGATAAGAAAACAGCAGGTGGATAAGGGTTCAGCCCAAGGACATATTAAGTATAGACATGGGAACCAGCCAAATCTCATCACTCTTTTTATCTATGGTACCAAATAAATAATAACTATTTTGCTGGTATGATCATTCATCACTTTGAAGCATTTAAAAATCAAAACATTTTCAAGAAGTCTAGAGTAGTGAAAATGTCACATTTTGGTCGATGGGTATTTAAGTACCTCAAGACTCATAAATTAAATTCTTAACCATTTAAAAAGTGTTGAATAAAAATATTTCTGGACAGTCAGATGTTTCAAAGGGTAGACTCCCGGGGTATTGCAGAAGAGATCCTCAGGCTGGGAAGTGGGGCTTTGATGAGGAGATGGATGGTGCTTGGGACCGAGTCTGTCAGAGGCCACTGCTAATGCAGCTTTTGGTTTGAAGTCTTGCCACTGGCCCTTTAAAATGAAACTAATTGGGTGGACAGAGTTGCGATCACCTGCTGTTGTAAATTTGGACAGTTTTACACGTGTGCGCGCACACACAGCATTTTCCTACTTTTTATTGATTTCCCCTCTACCCTTTTCTTTGGTGTGAAATCGGAGCAGGCAGCCTTTCTAAATGGGGAATGGGCAAGATGGCATTTTGGAGATGCTGTTTTATTTTTGTGAGTTCTTGTCAGATTTTTAATTGGGAAATGTGTCTACCTCTTACTGTTAGGTGATTTGCTTTCCAATTAAATGTTGACTCTCTTCTCTTTATAAGTTGGCCTTTAATAGACCATTTAATTGGGAAGACAAACTTTGGCTGTGACTTTAGGCGACCTTACGAAAACCTCAGAGCAGAGCTTTTGTGGACAGACTCTGGTTACAGATGTCAAGGAGTTTTGAAGGCAGTCGAGGGCTCACGTTTTCATCAACTTTCATGTCTTCACAGAAGTTGGAATTTCAAAAACTTAGAAAATCCTTTATTGTAGACACCTGTTAAATTCCCTTCCTCCTCCAAGAGTGTTTTGGTCAGCCCCACTTTTAATTCAAAGCAAGCTTTGTTGAAGGGGTCCAGGCTTTGATCAGGGCTTTGAACAAATAGCTTTGAGGTCCATGACACAGTTTGTGGCAGAAAGGAACGTGGTCATTCTGGAGCAGAGTCCTCGAAGTTGTTGTTAGGTGGTGGGTGTTGTTTCTAGTAACACGTCTTCTCTTCATCTGAGCCTGGCTCACTATGGTTTTTTGGGTTTCCACTCCCTTTGCACCCTGGGACATCTTGGCACCGGGGATGCAGTACTGTTTGGAAAATTACTGCTAGGCTGTCTGGAGACTAAACACTTTTTTCTCCCCGAAGTCTTGGGACATGTGATAGCATATGTGGATAGAAGGGGCAGAATAATCCCCACCCCCTTTTCCTGCTAAACATGAAGAATTAGTATCTTGGGAATCCATGTCTTAGTTTCTAACCCCATGTGTAATTCTTAACATTGGGATTTCCTGAAGGCTTTGAGGCAGAGAGGTGTAATGTTGGGTGATAGTCAGGTTTGTTTTTTTTTTAAGCCACTACTCACAGTGGATAGATATGGTCATAGTGTCCGGTGGACGTTGAGGTGTAGTTAGTAGAAACTTACCAGATTGTGTTACCCACGTACAATTACCTTGGACCAGTTACTTCAGACCACTGTATCTAGTACAATTGTGAAATGGGATAATAATATGATCTTTGGTTTTGGGAGAAATTTAAGAGGGTACAGGAGGGGCTAACACAGTTTGGCGTAGAGAACGCTTGCAGGTGTTCATTTCTTCGTTTTCAGGATCTGCTGCTTCTCAGATTCTTTGAGGATCTGGTTAGAAACTTGATTGTAATGTCCACCAGAGAACCCCCAGGATATGATGCTAATTTTCTGTTAGAAATAACCTTTCCAGTTTGGCTTGAATGTTTGATTCCATTTGTCAGAATGTTCACTTTGTAACCAAGCAACCTTGTGTAGCTGAATTAAGATGGTAATTATTGATAATTTGGGAGTCAGCCACAGAAACTAGATTTAAATATATATGCTTATGTGTGCATATAAAACATAAAATATAAACAGACATAAAGTATAAAACATTTATTAGATTAAAGACAGAAAGTTTATAAACCAGCGAATTGAAAGGCCTATGATCTCTTTGCCTACATAACCCTTTTGCCATTAAAATACATAATATTTAAAATTTAGTTATATAAGAAAATTCAAATATTTCAAGAGGAATAAAATAAAAAATGAAGACTTTTCACCCTGTTCATATCCTTCCTGATGTACCTTTGGTTCCTTGAGAGGAATAGAAAATTGTATTTAAGTATGCATGAATGTATAATCTTTAAACCAGAATATACATTTTAAAATATTTAATATTTTAATATATAATGCTTATGAATTTATATACACTTAAGGAATATTCATTAAAATTATATTTTCTTTAAACAAATGGGATCATACTATGTATATTTTTGACCCTTTATTCATTTGCCTGTTTTTCTTTATTCTGGAGATCTTCTCTAGTAACACATACTGATCTATCTCAATCTTTTTAGCGGCTATGTAGCATTCTGTCGTATGGATACACCATAATCTGTTTGCTTAGTGGTCCCTCTCCCATCCCTTTTTTATAACAAACGCTTAAGTTGTTTCTTTTTCTTTTCTTTTTAAAAATCTTCTGTTAAAACAGTGAGCATTCGTGTACATCAGGGAGTAGACCGGTGCTGTATTTCAGAGAGTCCACATATCCTCCAGAAAGATGGTCATTTTCGCTCCCACGAGTGGTGTATTCGCTCACCTGTTTTCCCAAGCCCTGGCCAGAAACTGGATGTTTCTGATGATTGTCTTTATTAAGTCCGTTGTGAGTAAGAGGGGAGTAATTGTCTCCCTATCATTTAGTTGTGTGTTACAGCTGGATGTATGCAGATATATGTGTGTTGCAAGTATTTTCTCCCAGTCTGTGGCTTGTCTTATTCTCTTGACAGAGTCTTTCCCAGAGCAGAAGTTTGTACTTTTAATGAATCATTAGTGATTTCTGTGATGGGTCATGTCTTTGGCATTGTAACCTAAAAACTCTGTGCCGTACTCACGATCATCCAGTGTTCACGTCTGAGAGTTTCATATTAAGTCTTGTACTTGGCTATCCAGTTCAGGTTATACAGTTCAAGTTAATTTTTGTGAAGGCTCTAAGATCTGTATCTAGATTCACTTTTTTGCAGGTGGATGTTCAGTTGTTCGAGCACCATTTATGGAAAAGGTGATTTCTGTTTTCCATTGTTGGACCTATGTGGGATCTTCAACAACACTCTATGTGTTTTGTTCCCTTCTTGTCACTGCCACATCCCCATTTTTGTGTTGCAAAAACTTGTAAAAAAAAAAAAAGTTATTAAAAAAAATAAGTCCAACAATCTCATTTCCTAAATATTACCTGTTTTCCTTTATAAGGTGTTTGTGTGGGTCTTGTCTAGGTACTTACAGAACTTCAATAGTTGTAATTATATCAACTTTTTTTAGCATAAGAGCATTTTTTCATGTTGCTATATATAGTTGCTATACATAGTTTGGAGTTATATAAATACTTTTTAAGTGGGAGAATTAAAAATATATAGAAAATTACAGAGAAGAAAATATAAACTCTCATATTCTCTTTACCCAGAATTAAACACTATTAATAACTTTGCTTCCAGTTTTAAAAAATTGACTGTATTGTTATAATTCAAACAATGTTATAATTCAAAACAATATATTGTTACATATTCAAACAGTAGAAATGCAAGAAGATGGGATTATTCCAGTCACTGTCATTGATATTAGCTGAACCTAATTCCAGACTTTGCTGTGTCTCTGGGTGTGCGTATATGCATGTACAAAATATTGGATGGATGGATAGAAATTCTTTTATTTCAAACAAAAATATTATTTTTAAAATAAATATAGGAGCTTACTGTATATGCTAACCTATTTTTAAGTAATCTCTACCCCCTAATGTGGGGCTCGAACTCATAACCCCAAGATCAAGAGTCGCATGCTCTATTGACTGAGCCAGCCAGGCGCCCTTCTCTATGCTAACTTATACACTGACTTTATTTGTCTCCATTTTTGAGGTATACATGCAAATACTCAAGTGCACATATATTAAGTATATGGCTTGATGAATTTTTACCTGTATGACCACTACTCACATCAAGATAGGGACAAACACAGCATCCCTGTCTTTTTTCCAGTTTATTTTTTTATGCAAGAGTATCCTATTGTTCCAACACCATTCATTAAACAGATTATGCTTGCTTCTTGCATATCTGTCAAAAATCAGTTGACTAATGTGGGTCTGTTTCTTGATTCTCTAGTCTATTTCACTCATCTGTTTATCTTGATGACATTACCACACAGTCTTGATTGTTGCTTTTTTAAGTCTTGAAGACAGTGTATGCTCTCCACCTGTACCCAATTTTTTTTTTTTCTTTAAAGATTTTATTTATTTACTTGACAGAGAGAGATCACAAGTAGGCAGAGAGGCAGGCAGAGAGAGAGGGGGAAGCAGGCTCTCTGCCAAGCAGAGAGCCCAATGTGGGACTTGATTCCAGGACCCTGAGATCATGACCTGAGCCAAAGGCAGAGGCTGAAACCCACTGAACCACCCAGGCGCCCCTGTTACCCTACTTTTTAAAAGTTACTTTGGATGGGGTGCTGGGGTGACTCAGTTGGTTAAGCGCTCCACTCTGAATTTTGGCTCAGGTCTTGATCTCATCATGGTTGTGAGTTCAGGCCCCTCATTGGGCTCCATGGAGCCTACTTAAAACAAAAGTTATTTTGGGTATTCTAGGTCCTTTGCATTTCTGCATCAATTTTATTTTATTTTTTTCTGATATCAGTTTTTGAGTTAGCTAGCAAATTTGTACAGTAAAACCTGGGATTTTGGTTGGGATTGCATTGAATGTACAAAGTGATATAGGAAAATTGACATCTTTGTCATGTTGAGTCTTCTTATCCCTGAATAGATGTATTTTTTCATTTAATTCTTTAATTTCACTGATCAATTTTTTAAATAGATTTCAGTGTGTAGTCTTACATATTGTTGGTCAGATTTATCTAAGTATTTTAGGCACTTCAAGTCCCACACCTCACTGAATGCTTATGTTTTCCCCTCTATTATTACTATGTCTTCAAAGTCATCAATCTTTTCTACAATTTCCAATCTGTTGTTAACCCTATGTAATGTATTTTTTTATTAGATTATAGTTTTGAGCTCTAGAAATTTGAGTTGGGTCTTTATGAAATAAAATCTTTAATAGCTCTCCTTGAACTTCAGTCTTTCCTGTAGCTTCTTGGCCTATGAAATACAGGTATTATAATACTTTTAATGTTTACTCATTTTGTCTTCTTATGTCATTTTTGGATTTCAATTGATTAATAACTGCTCCCCCCTTTTTACATAACATATGTTTTGGATACTAGGTATTGTGAATTTTACCTTTTGGGTACTGATAGCAGATGTCTTTGTTTTCTTGTAAATATTCCTGAATTTTGTTCTAGGATTTGGTTAAGTTACTTGGACATTATGGTCCTTTCAGGTCTTGTTTTAAATTTTGCTCATGGGGACGGAGGTACATTTGTTTTAGGGCCAGTTTTGTTTCCCTAATATGGCAAAATCCTTTTGAGTACTCCACCCAGTGCTCTGTGAACCCTGAGATTTTCCCTTCTGGCTGTGTGTGATTTCCAGTACTTGCGCCCATTAATCCTTACTGGTGGTTCTTTTCCTGGCCTTGAGTAGTTTTCCTAGGCATGATGATAGTGAGCGGAAGCTTTAAGGGAGCCCTTCTACAGGATCTCCAGAGTGCTCTGTAGTTCTTTCCTTTCCATCACCTGCCCTGCAAACTCTGCCTTAATGGTTAAGGTTTTGAAATCAGTTTTTTTTTTTTTAAAGATTTTATTTATTTATTTGATAGAGTAAGAGAACACAAGCAGGCAGAGCAGCAGAGGGAGAGGGAGAAGCAGGGAGCCCGATGTGGGACTCCATCCCAGGACCCTCGGATCACGACTCGAGCTGAAGGTAGTCGCTTAACCAATTGAGCCACCCAGATGCCCCTTGAAATCAGTTTTTTGTTTTTGTTTTTGTTTTTTTGGTGGTTATTTTCAGCTGCTAGGGCAAATCCAGTCCCAGTTACTTCATCTAGACCGGAGCGGAAGTCTATCAGTGCTTCATATTTTGAAAAATATCTTTAAAGATTCATTTTTATTGGTCCGATTTCATCAGTTGCATATGAGCAGATGGAAGAATAAGGTCACCATGCATAGAGGTCTGCTGTGTAAAGGTACAGCATGAGAGTGAACTAGACATCTTGGCCCTAATAGCATTTCAGATTTTGCAGAGTATTTCATTAAACAGCTAAACACTTTCGCTTCATATGGTATTTTTCCAGGAACGTTTCCTTCAGACCTCCGAGAAATGCTTTGGAACTATTTTGCATCTGTTTGTGTATTTCTTTATTATTAAAGATATAGGTTTTTTGTTTGTTTGTTTGCCTGTGATAATATTGTTCTTGGTAGCCTGAGCTCTCATAGAGCTGGTAATTGGTTTTCTTTGGGAGGCACAGCATTTAGATTGTTTTTTTTTTTTTTTTTCTTTTGGTGGTGGTTTTGTTTTGCTTTTTGTTTTTGCTTGCATTTTTCGGTTTGCAGTGGTGACCTCTGAGCTCTGCCCACTTTGGTCTTCTCCTCTGCAGCTACTTACATTTTTCACTGCTTTCAAGCCAGGAAATGAGTTCTGGTCTTTTTAGTAGTCAATCCTTTATGTGTCAGGAATTTTGCCTTGAAAAACATGGGAACTCACCATTTAACAGGAAAGTTCTTGTGTACCATTTGACAGAAGAAAAACTTAATATTTTAAGTTGCTTAGGAGAACCTTTTTGACCACTTATTCTTTAAAAAATTTTTTGTTTTTCAGTTTTTTTAATTTTTATTTTTTTATTATGTTCAGTTAGCCAGCATCCAGGCTGTCACTGGTTTTTCATGTAGTGTCAGTGATTCATTAATTGCGTATACAGCCCTTGCAAAAAATAAAGTGGCATATAATTCAAGAAGCATTTTCCCATTAAAATTTGGTGCCTGTCATTGTGTTAGATATGATGGGGGACACATTATTTTTAAAATACCACTTGAGCTTGCTAGGAGTGTAGAATCTTAAAAAGGGGGGAGGCAGCCTCTGTCACCACCGGGGCCACCTGAGCCATTCTTCAGTGTAACAGGATTACCAGATGATCTGAATGCAAGCTAGAATTTGAGTAGCCCTGAGGACATAATTTAGTTGGGGAAATAAATCAATTAGCATTAACTTTTTAAAGCTGAGATAATGGTATCCTGGCTATTTTTTTAAAAAATATTCTTAATTTAAGTAACAAAACAAATGAATAAAGAAAAAGACTTTTGGGGGCGCCTGGGTGGCTCAGTGGTTTAAGCCGCTGCCTTCGGCTCAGGTCATGATCTCGGGGTCCTGGGATCGAGTCCCACATCGGGCTCTCTTCTCAGCGGGGAGCCTGCTTCCCTCTCACTCTCTCTGCCTGCCTTTCTGCCTACTTATGATCTCTCTCTGCCAAATAAATAAATAAAATCTTTAAAAAAAAAAAAAAGAAAAAGACTTTTAACTCTAGAGAACAAACAGGTGGTTGCAGGAGCCTGGGTGGGTGGGGAGGCTGGCTGAAAGAGGCAATGGGGATTTAGAGTGCACTTACATCGAGGAGCCCTGAGTCATGCATAAAATTGTTGAATCACTGTATTGGACACCCGGAAACAATGTAACACTATGTAAATTATACTGGAATTAAGACTGTTTTCTTTTAAGAGGTACATAGTGCATTATATACTGATAAAAATATCCAAGTCGAGTATTTCCTTCAAAATAACTAGGGGTTCAAGTTAGGGTATAGATGAAACAAGACTGGGATGTGTTGATAATCATTGAAGCAGGGTTATTTGAGGAGTCTCTCAGTTTTTGTACGTTTTCCGCGAAAATGCACATGTGTGTTTATGGGCTGGGGAGATACAAGGGGGTGGGAATTACAAGGGTCTGTAGATGACTAAATCTAAGAAATACTACATAATCTTCATGTCTTGTCCACTTGTCCACTCAGCTTCTGCCCTCCTTCCCAAGGCACCTGGCACACAAACATATTAAAGTCTCCTGGATGTCTGCAGTTAAGAAACTTGCTTCAATTTGTGTAATCCAGAATTTCAAGATAACCTAGTACCATGCAGCACCCACTTTTGTCTTCTAAAATGGGATTTCTGAGGAACTAAGCGGAAACTCCACATTAGGAAGTAGCCTACACCTTTAAAATGACCAAATGCCAGACTGTGTTGTAAATGAAACATTCCCCTGGAGATGAAAAATAAGATCACTGTGGAGAAGGCTTGGAGGAGGGTGTGGAGCTTCAAATGGAAGTGGGCAAAGAGGTAGCCCCAAGGAAAGAGTAGGGGGTAGATTTAACATTGACTCTATCAATCCTGGACTCCGTTTTATGCTGTAGTGAGGCAATTTTTTTTTTTTTAATTTCTTTTCAGTGTTCCAGAAATCATTGTTTATGCACCACACCCAGGGCTCCATGCAATACGTGCCCTCCTTAATACTCGCCACCAGGCTTATCCAACCCCTCCCCTCCTCCCCTCCAAAGCCCTCACTTTGTTTCTCAGAGTCCACAGTCTCTCATGGTTCATCTCCCTCTCCCATTTCCCCCAACTCACTTCTCTCCATCTCCCCATGTAGTGAAGGTGATTTTACTTAATTTTAGATAATGGCCTTCTCTGTTGGTTACAAGACTTAGAGCTTTTGGTCCCCAGAAGTATTTTGTATGACTGAGTTAATTGAAATATTGAAAAGCTGCATGTGTTGGGTATAGTAATTGGCCCTAAGTGCTGTCTGAAGCAAGACACCAGTGAATTTTTAGTTGACTTTAAAGCAGAAATTGTTTACTGTCACTTGATATTAAGTGAATTTTTGTAGTGAATTAAGAGATGTTGTTTTTATGCATCAGGAAAGTTTTTCAGAGGGACTTGTCATCATGAATCGTTATCAGTTGGGACGGGATTATCTTATATTTTGTGGGATCTAATAAGACATAATTAAGAAACAAGCAGTCGCAGTGTATAATTGAATATAATAAAATCGGATTAAAAAGTGTAATGTAGATTCAGTTATGCTTTGAGTGAAGCCATATCTTATGTGATTATGTAGTGATACACATCTCAAACATTTAATGTTTGATTTTTTTCCATGCAAACTCGGAATTATGAGAGTCCCTCTTTTTTGTGTGTGTAATTCATTGGAAGCATTTGTAGATGAATCATCATATACAAAGTGCTCTGCTTAGTAGAATAGGCTTTGAAGATTCTTCTCAACTTGTTAGTGTTTATATTCTTAACGATCTCTTTTTCTTCTCTTTAGTTTGGATTTATACTCATACCTAGAACTGTCTTTTTTTTTTTAAAGTATTTATTTGAGTAGGAATGGGTGCAGGTGCACATGAGCAGGAGTGGACAGAAGGGGCGGGGGTTAGGGGGCAGACTCTCTGCTGAGCAGGGAGCCAGGACCCTGGGATCATGACCTGAGCCGAGGGCAGACACTTAATTGACTGAGCCACTCAGGTGCCCCTAGACCCGACTTTAGTTCCCCTGCTGACATATTACTGTCAGGCATTTCTTAACATTGGCTAATTCATGCTTTAAAAGAAAAGAAAATCTGACTCTCACACTTTGAAATAAGGGCTAAGGAGATCTAGTTTGGTAAAGAAAATGGAAACATGTCTTCAGGAATCATGTATGCTCTAGACTTTTTGTTCCTGTGTTGGGATCAGTAACAAAAAGGAATATTCTAAGCATTCAACTTTTTTTTTTTTTTAATATTTTATTTATTTGACAGAGAGAAATCACAACTAGGCAGAGAGGCAGGCAGAGAGAGAGGAGGAAGCAGGCTCCCTGCAGAGCAGAGAGCCGGACGTGGGGCTTGATCCCAGGACTCTGGGATCATGACCTGAGCCGAAGGCAGAGGCTTTAACCCACTGAGCCACCCAGGCGCCCCCAAAAAGGAATATTCTAGAAAGCTCAGTAAGCTAATAGTTTTTTTTACTACTTGGAGTGAGGGCCTGAAACTAGTTAACCCTTGTGTATTTGAGTTTAAAAATACTGGTTTTTGCCTTACAATAACGTGTTACAATATTTTGTAAATGAAGAGGACCCCTTGTCTGGTGCTCTTTCCATTATGTGACTAAAAAGATTTATCAGAATTGCCCTAATGAAAGAAGGTGGTGCTGGTTGAGGGGTTTAAGAGTCTGAGGAATAAAAAGTGCAGGGAGTTGGGGATTTCAGGTAAGAGGCCTATTCTGAGTATTTTCCAGAAAGGGTATCACTGAGATTTGATTCCTATTGTAGATTGAGCTTTGTAGAGCTGTAGTTTCCTGATAACTGATTTTTGGATATGTGGGACCTTACTTGTAATGAGTTTTTCTGAGTTGTTTGAAGGGATTTACATTAATTGTTTTGTTAATCTTTATTATTCCTGGAGGAGAGGTCACTGGATACCAACAAGGAATGCCCTTAGTAGACAATTAAGTGTATTAACTGTTTTCAGATAGCAGGACTTACTGCTAATTGTTCTGCAGGTGTCACCAAAATTCAGATGTATTGCATTAAGTATTTCTTTTTTTTTTTTGCATTAAGTATTTCTTATAGCAGGTTAATTAGTTTAGTTATCTGAGGCTGAAGTAGGCAGTTAATTCTTGAGGATTTGTTGAGAATCTGTGTTGCTCTAAGGGGCGTGACCAATAACATCTGCCTTGAGATTTTAGCCAAGCAAAATACTACTGTGTTTCCTAGGGTCATGTATAGATTGCTGGAGCTGCCATAACAAAACACCACAAGCTGGGTGGCTTCAACAGAAATCTCTTTTCTCATAGTTCTGGGGGCTAGAGGTCCAAGATCAAGGTACCAGCAGGGTTGGTTTTTGGCAAGGCCTCTCCTTGGCTTGTAGATGGCCACCTTCTTGCTGTGTCCTCAAATGGCCTTTCCTCTGCGAGTGTGTGGAGAGAGAGGGCTCTTTTGTGTCTCTTTTCTCTGCTTATAAGGACACCAGTTGTATCTCATTGAGGCCCTGTCCATATGACCTCCTTTAGAGACTCTAATCTCCAAACAGTCACATTGAGGGTTGCTTCGATATACATTTGGTAGTGGGAGGACAGTGTGTCTCAATTTAGTCTGTAACAGGTGGTACTCTGGAGACTCTTAGTACTTTGTTAAAATACCCTAAAATGCTTCCACAGGGATGGTCTGTCATTACTTATAGGTGATCTCGAGGCTCAGGCTAGAGCCCTGGTCAGGTCGTCAATTTTTCGCAATTAGTTGGCAACCTTCCTACATGCTTTTCTGGCTTATGATATTTAACAGTCCCTACTAATCCTCTAATACCAAATACTTGTACTGTCGATGCTCTTCAAAGAACTGCTGTCTGGTCAGCTTGAACTATCAAAGGGCTTGCTGAGAGGAGGAAATTAATGAAACATGATTTCATCCATTTCATCCTCTCCTTTCCCCAAATTCCATTCTTAGATTAAAATGGATCATTGGAAAAGCTTCATGCTTGGATTATGTTCAGAGTCACAATCTCTTGGTCTGAGTTGTGTTTCAATGTTCTGTTCTGGAAGGAACTTACAAGAAATGACCACATAGGGGCGCCTGGGTGGCTCAGTGGGTTAAGGCCTCTGCCTTCAGCTTGGGTCATGATCCCAGGGTTCTGGGATCGAGCCCCGCATCGGGCTCTCTGCTCTGCGGACAGACTGTTTCCTCCTCTCTGTCTCTGCCTGCCTCTCTGCCTACTTGTGATCTCTGTCTGTCAAATAAATAAATAAAATCTTAAAAAAAAAAAATGACCACATAAAATTTATTGTTTTTAGAAGGTGGTTGAGGACCTTGTTCATTGTATTGTATATTGTCATCCTTACTGTTTTAAGTGAAAGATTTCTTTTAGAATTTAGGAGTAGCTTAAAGTTTGCTTCCTCAATAGAAGAACTGGAATCCATCTTTTTGATAATGAGAATGACTTAACTGGCTACATTTCCCCTTTTGCATCGCTAGGAACCTCATGGTCAGATTGAGGACTTGTTTCCTATCATTTGTTTTTGCCTCCATGTCCTGCATACCTGAGTTCTGCATTTGCATGGCCTCTATCTCCTTAACTAGGTTTACTTTCTCATTTGTATTACCTACATTTTTTTTTTTAAAGATTTTATTTCTTTATTTTGACAGAGAGAGATCACAAGTAGGCAGAGAGGCAGGCAGAGAGAGAGAGAGGGAAGCAGGCTCCCTTCAGAGCAGAGAGCTCGACATGGGACTCGATCCCAGGACCCCGAGATCATGACCCGAGCCGAAGGCAGCGGCCTAAACCACTGAGCCACCCAGGCGTCCCTATTACCTACATTTTTGTACAAATGGTCTCCAGTCTTTTTAAGAAAGAGGTTGGATAGATGTAAAATGAAACTTGAAATATTGTTGAATATTTGCATTCAGTATTCATTATTAAATACTGGTTGAAAGCCGTGTTTACACACAAACAATGAATCATAGAATACTACATCAAAAACTAATGATGTACTGTGTGGTGAGTAACATAATAAAATTAAAGAAAAAAAGCTGTCCTTTTTTTTTAAGTTTTTATTTATTTTTCTTTTATTTCTCTACACCCAACGTGGGGTTCGAACTCACTACCCCAATGTCAAGAGTTGTGTGCTCTTCCCATGGAGCCAGCCAGGTGCCCTGAAAGCTGTTATTTGCCTGGGTGCTAAGCCCCAGGTGGCATCAAAGAACACTTAGAGGAAAAGTCCACAGAGCTGTACCTGATCTGGCTCCCAGCTTCTTATCTGATCGATCACTGTCCCCTCTCTTGCTTCTCTGAAGCCACACTGACTTCCTTGCCATTCCTTGTACCTTGAACAAGCCAAATGTGCCCTGCCTCAGGGCTTGTGCATCTTCTGTTCTTTCTGGAATCTTTTTCCCCAGAAAGTGCCGCCTCTCTCCCCCTCATTTTCTAGAAAGCTCTATTCAAATGCCATCTTGATCTGAGAGGTTTTCTCTGGCCTCCTTGTTTTGTACACTCCCCCTCCTCTACCCAGCCTCTGTTTCTTCCATAACCGTTTCTTCCCGGCCTGCATGTGTTGTGTATTTCTCTCGTGTTACCTGCTTCTCCAGGATGTAAGCCTCCTGAGGGGAGGAATTGCTTTTATCCCTGGCTGTATCACTAGCTGCTTAGCACCCGCCTGCCATGTCCTAGGTGTCTAGGAACTATTGGCTGAATGACTAAATGAACTCAGTAGGGTTGCTGTAACTATTATTTGTCCTTTCGGAGAGATTTTTGAGCAGGCATTTCTTTCTGTGAGATAATTTAATAGCAATTGTTTCTTAAGGCAGAGAACTGCCCTCCCTGACCTCTTCAGAGCCTGCCTTTGGCTGCTGCTCATTATTTAGCTTTTCCCGAGCACTTTGAATGTGCCAGGCACCGTTAAGAATATAAAGAAAAGGTCTGACCTCAATTCGTGAATAAATATCTTCAGGAACTTTCGAATGGGGGAGGCTTTGGGCTGACATTATTGTGATGCACAGATGATTTATTTGGTTCCTAATAACGTGTCAGCCCACACATCCATGGCCCTTGATGTTTTACCAAGCGCGTTCACACATGTCGCCCATCACAACCACTTGGTGAGGCAGGTACTCTTACTATCTTGTCTGCTTGGTGAGAAAAGAGACAGACACAGAAGCTAAGTGACTTGCTCAACACCTCATGGTTGACATATGATGAGAAGAGTCAGAAACGTAGGATATATTCCAAGTTGGCCGTGTTTTTGCTTTGCGTTTTTTCTGCATCCTCTCATTTTGTCTTTGACTGAAGGTTGTTGTTTCTCTTGAGGGATGGGTCACCTTGGGGTGGCTAACCTTATCTTCATAGGTGTGCCTTTTCTTTTATTTGATCTTCCCTTTGTCTTTTTTAAGAGCAATATAGACTTTTGTGTGCCTTCCCCCTGTCTGGACTCCCATTACTCTATTAAGTCCAAAGTGAAGGCAAAATTGCTCCGTAGAAGGAGTCCGTGGTGGTGACTAGTTATTTTCCTTTCAGAACACTTGACCGGCTAGACTGAAATACAGAAGCTGGTGTTAAAAAAAAAAAGGAAAGTGACAAATTCAGTTTCAGATCTGCCGTTACTTACCTCCGGTTTAATGCTTGTGTGGAAGGCTCGCTGGGAGCTGCTGCTTGTGTGGAAGGCTCGCTGGGAGCTGCCTGTGAATTCACTAGAACCATGTAGCATGTGTTCCTACTATGTGCTGTGAATAGTAGCTTAATGTGTGCACTGTGGGCCTTTTAGCCCATTAGGTAAATAAATTCCTTCCTGGGGACTAATTAGTCATGGTTAGAGTTGTAATTCATCATGCCAAATGCCAGAGCTGTCTTTGTGCAAAATTCTTGGTGATCCAGAAATGTCTCTGTGTCTGGCTTAACTAGAATTTAGTGTATGCTTTTAATGTTACTCCATGAACTTGGCAATAGTTTGTAAATCTTAATGGTTGTGAGATAGGAATGGAGAAGAAAATCTAAGTGATTAAGTAACATGAAAGCATCCTGGGGTGGCAACTTCAGATCGTTACTCCTGTGCTCATGTCCTTCAGTTCATGCTTCTTGTCCAGACTCAAGACTCTGGGAGCACTTAGCAGGTTTTTTAGTATTGTCTACATCTCTGCCCATCTCCTCTTCTCTTTACATGTGAGCTGTAGCTTGATCAGGAGTCGAAGGCACAAGAAGTAGGAGTTCACAACAGGCATAGTGGAAAAGGCATGGGCTGTGAAGTTAGGTATCCTTCGTGTCAAGTCCAGTTCCCATCTTAGCTGTGCATGTGGGTGAAAGTTACCTTCCTTCTCTGTTCCTCTGATTTCATCTCACCAGACTTTCTGAGGATTATCTTAGCTATGTGTGCAAAATAACCACTGCATTCCCTGGCACATTGTGGCCACTACCTAATATCCTGTGCCTCACTTTCCTCTTCCCTTTCTCAAATGTAGGACGCAAGGATCGATGTACATTTCTGTGTTTAGTTTGAAAATTTCCCAAGTAGATGAGTGAGAGCTGGCTTGTCAGCACTTACTGTCCGGGGGATCTTGGATAATTTTTGGTGTCGGCATTTACCAAAATGTAGTTTTAGGCCTGATTATTAAAAATACGGTGCCTGTATTATAGGATATAAAAACCTCTTCCTGTTTGGACTGGTCAGGCCATATTAGGAGTGTGTCGTATTCACTGGTACTACATAGGATGGGGAAGCTTTTAACGTCAGAAGGCTCAGGTTTGGGGCCCGGATCTGCTACTTAAAAGTTCTGTGCCTCTAATACACAACTCCATTTCCTGTCTGTAATAAGGCAGGGACAGAGGGATGGTAATGGTACCTACCTCTAGGGTTGTTGTCAGGAATAAGTGAATTATTATGCCTAAAACCACTCAGATGAATGTCGGGCATATAGTAAGTTCTATGTGAGCATTAGCTGTTTTGGAAGGGAAATCTACAAGGATGGTGGGGCACATGGGAGCCATGTTGTGGGAGAAATAGTTGAAGCAGTTAGAGATGTTTAATCTCAGAAAGAAGTACTGAGAGCCTTTTACCACTTAAAGAGAAATTGTATGGAAGAGGGAATAGACTTATGTAACCGAAAAAAGTGGAACTTGGATCAATGGGTAGAAATTATAAAGAGGCTGATTTTATTTTAATGAAAGGTGAGCTGTTGTAATAAGGAGAGTTGTTCAAAATTGCGGTGAATGGCTTTGCGAACTAGTGAGTTTTCCATCTCACAGAGGCTTATTAGAAGGCTGAGGAGAGGTTCCTGACCTGGCTGGCGAGGTGAACTTAGATGACAGGTGTTCTCCCCTACCCTGCTCTCAGTTGAGGTGAAGTGACTGGCTTAAAGTAAGATAATTCCACATTGAAATTTGCTGCGTTTTGGTAGCAGAGATGAATACTTTTGCCCTAGACTTCTGGTCTGCTTTTATGCTGTATCATTCATTTATGGTGCAAATACTTATTGTGGGAGACATTGTGCTTCTGGTCTCATTTTGCAGAAAACAAAACAGGCGTTGGGGATACCATCTACTATCACCTGATACAACCCAGTCTCTGAAGGAACCCAGGGAATTATGGTTCATTATTGCTGGGAGCCCATTCTTGGGAGTGCTGGTTCTGAAGTTCTTCTGAGCAAAGCACTGAGTGCCCTTTGTTTTAGACAGTCTCACCAAGGTTGTGTATTTGGATGTTTGGAAGATAGAGACGATCTCTCCCTGTACAAGAGCAGGCAGGCAGGTCAGGTGTACTGTCCAGTATAAAAGTTTTCCCACATTCAGGTTCCTCTCTAGTCACTCACAGTGTGTCTGGGCATAAAGTTGGGTCCAGTTGCCTAACCCTCATGGGACTTGAGGCTGGGGTGGGGGCTACTGCAGATACGCCAGTGCCCTGGCTGTGTGCTGTGCTGTAATGAAGTCCTTTGTTTCTGACCCATGAGTTTTGTGTCTTCTGGCAGCATCCACGAGACTCTGGCAGGCTAATTTGTTAGCTTATGAATAGGATAAAAACATCAGATTCTCGGGCGCCTGGGTGGCTCAGTGGGTTAAGCCTCTGCCTTCGGCTCAGGTCATGATCTCAGGGTCCTGGGATCGAGTCCTGCATCGGGCTCTCTGCTCAGCAGGGAGCCTGCTTCCTCCCCTCTCTCTGCCTGCCTCTCTGCCTACTTGTAATTTCTCTCTGTCAAATAAATAAATAAAATCTTTAAAAAAAAAAGGTCAGATTTTCTACAATTCTTGATGTCAGGGAGGAGTAAGGTGAGTCAGAGAGGTTAAATCTCATGCCTAGTGCCAAATGATCTAGCGTTTTGGGGGTGATAGAATTTGAATCTTTGTCTCCAAAGAATGTCCTTTGCATGACATTGTGGAACACTGCTGTCGCCCTTGCTGCTCTGACTGCTACTACTGTGACAGTGAGAACCAGCAGTAGTCACGGCCATTCACTGAGTGCCAATGATTTCCCAGGCTTTGTTGGATCTCCTTTAATTCTCACCAGTGGCCCTATAGGAGAAGGTATCCTTATTCTCTGCATTTTGTAGATGAGCAAAATGAGGCGGGGGTGCCTGGGTGGCTCAGGCAGTTAAGTGTCTGCCTTCGGCCCAGATCATGATCTCAGGGCCATGGGATTGAGCCCTGTATCAGGCTCCCTGCCCATCGGGGAGTCTGCTTCTCCCTCTCTCCGCTTGTGCTTTCTCTCTCAGTCTCTCTCAAATAAATAAAGAAAATCTTTTTTTTTTTTTTTAAAGATTTTTATTTATTTATTTGACAGAGAGAGATCACAAGTAGGCAGAGAGGCAGGCAGAGAGAGTGAGAGGGAAGCAGTCTCCCTGCTGAGCAGAGAGCCCGATGCGGGACTCGATCCCAGGACCCCGAGATCATGACCCGAGCCGAAGGCAGCGGCTTAAACCACTGAGCCACCCAGGCGCCCCAAGAAAATCTTTTAAAAAATGAGATTTCGCTTATTTGTGGAGCATAAGAAATAACATGGAGGACATGGGGAAATTGGAGGGAGAGACGAACGATGAGAGACTGTGGACTCTGAAAAACAATGAGAGGGTTTTGGAGGGGTGGGGGGGTGGGAGGTTGGGTGATCCTGGTGGTGGGTATTAAGGAGGGCACGTATTGCATGGAGCACTGGGTGTGGTGCATAAACAATGAAGTCTGGAACACTGAAAAGAAATAAAAAATAAAATAAAATGAGATGCCACGACCAAGGTCATACAGGTACTAAGTGGTGGAGCCAGAATTCAAATTGCAGAGGGAGGATGAAAACAGGACTACTCCCAAGGGCTGTCAGGAGGCTTCAGCATACAGTCTATACAGTGTGCAGCCCTGGGGGTTTCTGGAAGCTGTGGTAAGCCTCTCTAAATATTTGTGGCTATTATTGTTATTAGTAACCTTGTTGCCTTCCTTTTCTCTAACTAAAAAAAAAAAAAAAAAAAACCCTTCGGTGGTTTTGTTCTCTGTTTCCAACTAAAGGCAAACTGTCATTCAGCCCAGTTTCCATTAAGAGGATGAAATTAAAGGGGCGCAAACCTGGCATAGGCTCTTTCCTTATACAAATATTTTCTCTAAGAATGAAAACAGGAGCTAAAACCCCCTATGGACCCAATTTACTTTCTAATCTTCATTTTAGTAACCCTTTCTATTTCATAAATAACTCCTAATGCGGTGGTAATGTGTTACAGTGACAGCTGATGCCCGAGAAGGTGTCCTCTCTGGGCCTGACATTTTCTTTAATGGTAATTCTCCTAGTTAATGTAAACAACGTGAAATGTTTGGCATGTTTCCTTGCACAAATGGCGGTGGAGAGGAAATCAAAGCGTTGTAAAGATGGCAAACTGATCTGGTGCAGCTCTGACAAATCCGTGGTTGTTTGCTATTAGAAGGGGAAATCAGAGGTAAATACCTAGGAACTCTTCCCTTGGGGACAGCTGATAAATCGAAGGCATTTTCTGATTGTGCTTTACTTTAGATTACCAGCCTGGAAGGTTTCAGATTTAAAGAGCAAAGTTATGTATCATAGAAACAATAGGAAGGCACGGTTAGCTCCCTGTACCCAAATATTGCAAGTGATATTGGTAGCTCCATCTTTGAAACCATATTCCTTCGAGGTTGTCCACTCTGATTTATTTTATTAGCCAAATATTTGTGCAGTATTTTCTACCTGAAAGTAATCTGGAAGGTAGGTAGTCTGATAGGATCACCAATTGACAGAGGGGGACACAGGATCTGGCCTGGTAAAGGCCTTCCTTCGAGTCTTGGGGTTCCTAGAGTGTTGCTTTCTGGAGTGCACCACACAACCCTTAGAGGCTTTGCATTTTCCTTCATTATATTTCTGGTCCTGCCCACCCCCCCTTCCCCACCATTTCCTGCTAGAACTGGTCTCTTGGCATCCCTAACACATTTATGAAATTCTTTTTAGAGATTATATTGATGTCGAAGACTGGTCTGCGGAATCTCCCTCTAAATTGAGAAGGAAGTTTTATATATGATGTGGCTCATGAATTAAGATCTCTTGCTCTAAATGACAGTTGGGGGAAAAAAACTGTTCCCCCAACTACAGTTCTACAGTATTTTGCTTGTGAATATCTGGAAATAGATGTGTGATTGATTCACAGATAGACCATCTCTGAAAGCAGCTCTAATGATGGACTTATAATTGATTGTATCCATCATCGAAAGCCTAAACTACCCCTTCCCTAAATTAAAGATAAATGAAATAGGCGATGCTGAATGAATATAAGCTGACAAATCTGAGCGAATTTAATGAAACTCTAAATTACTGCAGCCAACAGATAAGAGAAGAAGGTTTCTTTGTTACTGATTAGAACACTTACAAAAAATGTCCAAAAAGGATAATAAAAGAAAACAAAGATCTGTGGCCCGTGTATCAAACTAAGTTATTGAAAGACTTTTAATAAGTATCTATCTCGTCCCCTGGTTATTGTTGACTTCTATCAGTCTTGTTAGTGCTGTGATAAATGGTAAAAATCAGGATTTTCTTGTAGTATCGCTTCTGTTATTGCTGCTGTAACGTATTTTAGAATTGATGTGACCTTATTTTCAGGCCGCTGGGGGCTCTGTACCAAATTTAGTTCATTTAAATGTGCTATTTGGAATGCTCCATTCCTCACTGTGTAAGTAATTTCATCAGTTAGTACACTTTTAGCTTTATATGAAAGACCAGCTGAGGGTGACTTAAACGAATGGGTTTCTATTATCTGCCCTAACGAGAAGTCCCAAAGGAAAGCAGCAGTAGGTGTTGGCTGCTTTGGGGGTTCAATGTATCAGTGTAGTCGTTTGGCGTTTCTCTTGACTTTCCTTCCATGGTTGTAAGGTGGGTGACATATTTGAGTATCTTAGTTTTGTTTAACAATATCCAGTGTCCAGGAAAAAAAAAACCCAATACCCAGCTTCCGGTTAATCTTGCAAGAAAACGTCACCTGGAAGTCTTCAGGTCTCGTTGGCCAGCCTTGTCACTGAGATGGTGAATGGAATTCCTGGGATTCAGACAGGCAAAATCAGAACCTGCCCGGACTCTTGCAGAGTTCCTGCTGCCCACCATCTAATTAAGATTCGTGTGCCAAGGAAAGAGTGGAAGGAAAGGCTGCTCGGACAGGCAACCGCCAAATCCACTTAGGTGGGCTCCTGAAATGTACTAGGAAGATGGCTTCAGTGTTTTCTGTTAGTAACTTGTTTCATTTCCTACCCCCTTAGGGGAATGTGCTGGTGTATTAACTCCTCTCTCTTCCTTTTTTGCTTTTAAATTTGATTGAGCTTGATACAGCCTCTGTCTTCACCAGGACTCTGTCTACTAGTGATGATGTGGAAGACCGAGAGAATGAGAAGGGGCGCCTCGAAGAAGCCTATGAGAAGTGTGACCGGGACCTGGACGAGTTGATTGTGCAGCACTACACGGAATTGACCACAGCCATCCGCACATACCAGAGCATCACGGAGCGCATCACCAACTCCCGAAACAAAATTAAGCAGGTGGGCCTCCTTGTCCCCTTGGGATTGTTGCCCTCCATTAGGCCAGGGGTCGTAGTGTGTGAAGGCGCCGAGATAGCGGTGACTGGCCTGAGGAGGGACTCATAATGACAGTTTCTGGGAGTTTTGCCGTGTCTGGAAAGCCTGGCTGAAGAGGAGCACTGAGGGCATCCTCGAATCGCCTCCTCTCTGTGTCTTATCCTTGGCTCCTGCTGCTGTTTCTCGTCACGCCGTGAAAGGACATGGGGAAGGTGGCCTCCGCGTGAGGACACGAAAGGGGAGCTGTTTGAAGACCCAGGGCCTCTTACTATTAGGGGCTCCCATTTCTGTGTATCCCGTGTATTTAATAGGCTCCTGTCACACATTGTGTACGTGTGTGTGTGTGTGTGTGTGTGTGTGTGTGTTGCTGTAGCCCTTGAATCATTTTTTGAAATTTGGGCTTTGAGTATGTCCCCTCATTTGAAGTTGGTTGTGACTTCTGTGCACTGATGAGACATTCCGGGTATGATTGTGACAAGGAAACCCAACTTGTGAATTACGGAGACATGTATTTATGAATACTGAAATTCTTGAATACCTCTCCTTAGTCGTGACAAGCAGGCAGTAACTTCCGTTTTGTCATTTTTCTCTATTTTGCAGCGATTTCTTGTTCATTCTTTGTTTCTTCCTCTCTCTCTTTCTACTTCTTGCCCCTTTCTTTTCCTGCCTACCGCCTTTGTTCGTGGGATCTTAAAAAGCTCCTGGTTCCTGGCTGCCATGTCATTACTGCCTAAAGGACAAAGTGGGTTCCTCAGGGGTATTTTTATATTTGGCCAAGGGATGACCCGACCGTCGGTGACCGTCGCATCATAGTCCTGGGGTCTCTGGCTGTGTGTTTGGAGGATCACTCCTTACATTCTTTTGGTAGCAGTCTGCTAACGGTAACTGCTGCCGCTTAGCACTGCTTCCTTGCCAGGCTTGACCGTTCCTCGCTCAACAGATTTAGGATTTGAACGCTGGTCTCCCTAACTCTTAAGCTCCTCGCTGCTGGTTTTCAGACCTCTTTTAGACAGTAACTGCCCTTCTTAAAATGAGCTATCTCGTGGAACCCTGACATCCTAGCTGCCTCTTGTGTGGTGTTGGGCATGAGATGCAGAGCCTCACGCTTGGTCTCCTCCATACTCCACAGCTGCTGCTCCAGCACTTCTGTGCCCACGGGGCTGCACAGACCATTTGAAAGGAGCTGCCCGTGCTGTTGATTGGTTCCGAATTCGCTGGATGGTCCCTGCCCAGTAACAGCTGTGTGTACAGCCTTCCCCCATGTTCTCTTGTCTGTCTTCTAGACCTTACCTGACGGTTTTCTAAGCAGTTTCTTAAATTATTCTTAGAAAAATGCTATTGACACATGAGTTTCAGCCTCTAAGAGGACCATTTTGAGAATCAGCAAGCTCTTAACCTTTTCTGAAGCAATTTGATGACCTCTTTACATCGTAAAATTAACTGGGCATTTTCAAAAGGGATACTATAATTCTTTGCCTTTACAAATGGTGAGTTCATCCTGTGGATTTATCTGTGAAACTAGGTAAAGCTATAGATCAGTTTAAAGTCAACTGTAGTCCATTTTGACCCAATATAATGAGCTCGAGAGGAGTCCGAAATGAATGTCTAGTGCTGCTGACCTTCTGGCTTTGCCCTGGGTAATCACAGTGAGGGTGAAGGTTTGGTATTTCTATTTTCTGATTAGTCTGCTTGGCTGAATGGACTTTGTCCTCATGTCAAGGGAAGCCTGTAGTGGTTTCTGCCTTGACTCCCTATCACTTGGAGTCGATAGCCTCTTTGCCCAGAGAGTTTGGGCTGGTATTGAGAAAGAGTCTCCTCTTGATTATTTCACATTTGTTTTAGCAGCCACAGTCTGTTCGCCATCCTCATTTGTAAGTACGCTGGAATTTTGAGCAAAAGAAAACAAAAAGAAAACTTTATTACATCAGATACTTGTCAAAGTAAATGTCACCTAATTCTATTATGAATTAGCTCAATATTGGGAAGAGAAAGGGCTAAAGCTCTTTTCAAAAAAGCCTTTAATAATTGATAAATGGGAAAAGAAAAATGAATGTGAATTTGTTTTTATTGTATGATTTGACAGTTTTGTACTGTGAAAGTCCATTTCTTATCACCGAGGAAACACTGATGTGTTCTTATTCATCTTTTCCCGTCAATTTTGGTTTTTAATTGCACTTTGGATTATATATAAAATATATGTGTGTATAGTCATGCATATTTTAAAAATAAAAGTGGGGATGACTGAATCATGACAGGGCTATGTTATTTCATATCCAGTAAGATAGTGAGCATGTGCAGATGTGAGTTGAAATTTTCTTTCTGCTCTCTGCCAAACGAATGTAATGGGATTCATTCAACAAATATCTATGGCGTGCTAGCTGTGTGTCTGGTTCTGTTTTCAGTGCTGGGGTTATCCCCGTGGAGAACACCTATCCCTGTCTTCACGGAACTGACATGCTGTGGGTGGGGACAGAAAAACAAAGTAGGTGATGTTTAACCACGTGGATTGAGTCTCTGTGTGAAGTGTCTGTTTTGTGCTGAGCATTGATCGAGACTCTGGGGTATAGAAGTGAATAAAACAAATTCCTGGCCTTGTGGAGTTTACGTTCTGGTTTCCATTCTGGTCAAGGGAAACCCCCTATAAATTAGTACAGTGTGGTATAACAGATGGTAAGAAGTGCTGTGCTTTCAAAGCCAAATGCACGGAAGGGAGAATTGAGAGTTGCTGTTTAAATGGGTTGGTCAGGGAAGGCTTGACTGAGGGGACGTTTGAGCCAACACCTGAAGGAAATGAGGGAGAGTCAAGAGAAGCACCTTAGGAAGAAGGATTGGCAGGTGCATAGAGGTCCTGAAGCAAGAACATGATGGGAATTTGGGGTAAGCAGTGGGGAGGCCAGTGGGGCTGGAGCAAAATGGGATGGGGGAAGGGAAGGGGAGAGTGGCTGGAGAGACAGAGCTGGTGGATGAGGCACAGTGTGGCGGGTCAGGTCACCAGGGGTTTTGGTGACTGTAAGGACTTGGTTCATAACTCTTGAATGTGGTGGGAATCCATTGCAATAAACTTTTGAACACAAAAATGGCATTTTAAAATTTATATTTAAATTTAAAATTACTGCACCTGACACACCGAGTAGATTTCAGTGGGGACCACGGCAGGTGAAGATGTTCATATTCCTGCTTTTAGAGCTCAAGAACACAGAACTGTTGACATTTCCCTGATAATAGTTTCATCTATGGATGTATATTAGTAGAATCGAAGTCTTTGAGGATAATGAGATGATAAGGTTGACTCTTTTTCCAGAGAGTCAAGTCTACTGGGAATTTTTTTTCTAGATTAAAAAAAAAAAAACATGTAAATGAAAGATCATGTATAATTTATCAGGTCAAGTAATGTGGATAATCAGAATCCTTAGGCTATCCTATTACTGTGGAATATGTATAGATATCAGTCAGAATGACATGTTACTGCACCAGAAAATCTCAGAATCCATGAGTTCTGCTGGTCTCCTAATAATGACTGTTACAGCAGCAGCATCAAAATAGATGGATATGAATGGGTACAAGCTGGGGACTTGGGTGGTACAGGTGATACTTGCTGGCCTTTGAAATGGAATGTTTGCTCTGTGCTGTAGGGTGTGGATGCGAGGACATCAGATTTCTTTAAAGACACTAAGTATCTGTCTCATGTTTATCCCGGGGGCTGGTGAAGGGAAAATGGACTTGTCTCTAGGGTGAATGTGCACACTTTACATTTCACCTCACTTTCAGCTGCCCCAAGTTGGTACTAGATCAAGCTCTTAACTCATTTCTCTTGCCTGTAATTAGAAATAACTATATGTGATTATTCAGACAAAGTTGTTAAGGGTTTAATCATCGAGTAGTACCACATTCATTACTTAACATTTAAAATAAGTTTGTGGCTTTTATATGAAAGTATACCTTGAGGGGTGCCTGGGTGGCTCAGTGGGTTAATAAGCCTCTGCCTTCAGCTCAGGTCATGATCTCAGGGTCCTGGGATCGAGCCCCACATCGGGCTCCCTGCTCAGTGGGGAGCCTGCTTCCCCCTCTGTTTCTGCCTGCTGCTCTGCTTACTTGTGATCTCTGTCTGTCAAATAAATAAATAAAATCTTAAAAAAAAAAAGAAAAGAAAGTATAACTTGAGAGATAGAATAAGAACAAAGAATAACCTTAATATAAGAAAATGTCACAGTAGAGCAGCATGGATGTGGCAGGAAATTATTTACAGCCCAAATGTAATGGGGGAAAACCCTGGCTGCTTCTTGGAGAAAGGGAGAAAAGCCTAGAAAGGGACATGTTCAACAGTGGGCAGTAATGAGATAGCATCATTTAAAATCGAGGCAGGAGAGTGTGTGAAAGCATTCACAAGAATTATGAGGTCGTGTTTCTATTAAGTTTGTGTATCTGTATTAGTGTAATATGTCCAGACTCTGCAACTCAAAGGAAAAGTATTACCCTTAGAAGGGGTTCAGTGGAGCCTCTCAGAGAATTTAAGACCTTAGAATGGCAGCTAAAAAAACCAAACTAAAACAAAAACCTGAAGGGAACAAAAGTATGGGAATAAAAGTTTGAGGGTAATTTAAAAGTCATCGGTAGTTCTAAAGGGCTTTAAAACAGAACAGTGAGTAGTGTTTCTGCATGTCATTCCTTCCAGACACTTTGTACAAGACTATGGAAAAAAAGGGGTCAGACACATGCCAGGAGAATACCCATAAACACGTTTATATGTAGATTTATTTTTAGCTACCGAAGAGAAAATAAATTTTGTACTCTCAGAATTAAGAATAACGTCCACTGTTACATTAATTTTCAGTTAATGTCCCTTGCTTATGGGGAACTTTGTAGACTATTTCTAGTCTGTAGTTACAGTGGGGGGCTCGCATATTCATTATGCTTTATTACAGATACTATGTGCACCCAAAGGCATTCCCCCTTGCTCCCCTCCCCTCCAGTAATCCTTGAACAAAATCAGAAAATCATTGAATCTGATGACATGAGGCCTGTATCCGTCAGCCTCTCTTACATCAGTCTCTGTTCCTATCTCACAAATGCGACCATGTTGTTACTCAGAGGCCCTGGGCAGTTTTCCTCTCTTTTATCTTCCCCAGAACAAGGTTGCAGATAGTTCTGTTTCTCTGCTTTCTGTATCATCTCAAATACCCATTCACAATAACCTCTTGGTTATCTTCTCTTTTTCTAATAGGCTCTAATTAGAGTGGCTGGAGGATCTTGTATATTGAAACTGAAATTCTTGCTGGGGCCACACAGGTGATTAAGAACAACCATGAAGTTACTAGAAGTCGAAGGAAGCAAAGGAAACTTGTGTTTGAAGAATGATTTCTATACTTGGGTTTTAGTGTGTTGATTTGAATAGCTTGACTATGGATTTATTGCAGGAACACACAGTAGCATAAGTTTTCAATCCTAATGATCCTGATAAATTCAATAGAATGGAATTAAAATGCTGTTACCACATCGAGAAATAAAAGTTTAGATGTAACTTGGTACCATTCTCACATTTTAGATGTTGTTACTCATTGATGACTGCAGTGCGGTTTCTCTCTTTCCTGCATAAAAAGCATTTATCAAGCTATAATTTACCTGCAATAAAATACAGTATTTTAGAGTACAGTTCAGTGAGTTCTGGCAAATTTATATATCCTCGAATGTATTCCCATCCATCCCAGAGAGTTCCCTCCTGCTTCCTTAGAATTAAAATTCTGTGTTCCCCTCCTTATCCCCTAGCCCCTCCACGTCCTGCACCAAACAATTACTGATTTAAATCCCATCACTGTATGGGGCGCCTGGGTGGCTCAGTCTTTAAGCGTCTGCCTTTGGCTTCGGTCATGATCCCAGATTCCAGGGATCGAGCCTTGCATCATGCTCTCTGCTTGGCGAGAAGCCTGCTTGTCCGTCTCCCACTCCCCCTGCTTGTGTTCCTTCTCTCGCTGTGTCTTTCTCTGTCAGATAAATAAGTAAAATCTTTTTTTTTTTAAGATTTTATTTATTTATTTGACAGACAGATCACAAGTAGGCAGAGAGGCAGGCAGAGAGAGAGGGGGAAGCAGGCTCCCTGCTGAGCAGAGAGCCCGATGCGGGGCTTGATCCCAGGACCCTGAGACCATGACCTGAGCTGAAGGCAGAGGCTTAACCCACTGAGCCACCCAGGTGCCCCAATAAATAAAATCTTAAAAAAAAATTAAATCCCATCACTATAGATTATTTTTTATTTTTGCATGTTCTAGAACTTCGGTATGTACTTTTTTGCACCTCGCGCCATTTGTTCATCAAAATGTTTGAAATTCTTCTTATTTCTTCTCTTTTATTGCCGAGTAGTATTCCCCCCCCGTCACCCAAGTTTTAAAATAACATTTCTTCATAACTGGGACTTTTTAATCAAAAAGTTGAAGCCTCAGGGCAATCTAATATTAAAAGTTCTTGTAGTTTCTTACGTCTGCAGCTTTGGCTAATAACTAAATAGTTTAGGTAATAATTTTGGTGATGTACATTTTCCACATAGCCTGATGCCATCTCCCCCACCCCAAATACAGACGAAAGTTCTGCCTTCCTTTTCAGTTTCCCTCCATGTAGTAGGCAAAAAGGGGAAGTGAGCTGACTGCATTGTATATATCTTAGTGTGAAATGCCATAATGGTCTTTTTTCCAATGAGAAAGGAGTTTGCTAAGCTTTACTGACACTCAGTAAGTTTATCCCTCCCTCTCTTGCTCAAGAGCCTAGTTGGGTGTTGCATGACATAAAATTTATTTTTACCAATTTCCATAGTAACTATTAAAAAAAAAATCTGAGAATTGTAGAACCAAGTTGAGAAGAGTAGAATATTAGAAATCAAACTTTAACAGATTTTAACTAAGATTTGAGAGACAATGGACTTAATAGCTGGAAATCCTAGCCCAGACACCGGGAACTCCAAAGAGGATCAGGGAATGACAGCCTTGAGAAATATGTTTCAAAGTCCTTAATAATTGGCCTTAAGAGATACACAGTTGTAGGGTATTGAGTAGGGTTGAAGAGTAGAGCATGGGGAATATAGTCAATAATATTATAACAACTTTGTATGGTGACAGAGGATGACTACACTTAATCGTGGTGAGCATTTTATGATGTATATGATTGTCCTATCACTGTGTCGTCCACCTGGAACCCATACTACATGTCGACTATACTTCAATTAAAAATTGAAGAAGTCAAACCCACAAGTGATGACAAAAACGGTACTTCCCCATCTCATCCTTCCCGAGTCCCAACTGCAAAACCTCAAAGGTACTGACTATTACTGTTAGTGAAATGCTTAGAGTAGTCTCGACTTTTATATTTTATTTTATTGTATTTTTTTAAAAGATTTTATTTATTTATTTGACAGACAGGGATCACAAGTAAGCAGAGAGGCAGGCAGAGAGAGAGGAAGGGAAGTAGGCTCCCTGCTGAGCAGAGAGCCCAATGTGGGGCTCGATCCCAGGACCCTGGGATCATGACCTGAGCTGAAGGCAGAGGCTTAACCCACTGAGCCACCCAGGCGCCGCGATTTTTCTATTTCAGACATGGTGTAGGAGCTTCTAGCTGTGGAAGATGGGGATTAGGTCTGCCTCCCACTCTTTTCCCTACCCCACTGCATCTTCTTCCCTCAACCCTCTCTCTCTGGTGTATCCTAGTTTTGGTTAAAGAGATGGTGCTCATTTTATTACAACTACATAAATATTTACCTTTAAGCCATCGGGCATACTGTTTGTGCTTCTGCAATTTCGTTGTTGCTGCTTTCCTTGTAATTAGAGTGACTCTTCCTGTTGCCTTTCTTCTGCGTTGGTTTTCCCCTTTCCTGGATCCCCTGTTTGCCATCTTCTGTTTTTCTCTGGTGTTGATCGAGTGTGTTTTTCGCTAGCTTGCTGAGATAGCGTGCATATAAGGTTTATTTATTTATTTATTTATTTATTTTTTGAGAGCTTGTATGTCTGAAAATCTCTTTATTCTTCCCTCACACTTGATTGATAGTTTTTCTGGGAAATAATTCTCTCTCAGGATTTTGAAGCTATATTATTCCTTTGTCTTGTAGCTTTTAGTGTTACTGTTGAGAAAAGTCTGATGCATTCTGATTCACAGTCCTTTGTATGGATTTCCTTCCTCTCCCCACCCCCCTTGAAAGCTTTTACGATTGTCTCTTTATCCCTGTGTTCTCACATGTCAGGATAATGTGCCCTGGCTTGGGTCTTTTCTCACTGCATTTTCTTGAGCACTTGGTGTGCTTTTTCAATCTAAAAACACGTGTCTTCTGGGACACTTTCTTTTATTATTTTATTGGTATTTTTCTCCACTCCATTTGTCTCATTTTTCCTCCCCTGGACCTCCTGTTTGGCAAGTAGTAGACTTCTTGGATCAATCCCCTCATTTTTTTTTTTATCTTCTCTCTCTTGTTTTTGTTTTATTCTCTGGAGATTTCCTCAAGGGTAGCTTCTAGCCTTTATATTGGATTTTTTTTCTATCATATTTTCATTTCCAAGAGTTGTTTTGATTCTCAGTTGTTGTCTTTTTTTAATAACGTCCTATTCTTGTTTCATTGATGAAGTGCCTTCCCCTGTTTTCCCTAAGGGATCTTAATTGTAGTTTTAAAAAATTTTTGTTTCCTGTATAGATGTTTGTCCCATACCCCCTGCCCCCCCCCCCCCCCCCGCCCCCGCACTTTTTTCTTTTGTTTTGGTGCCTAAATTTGCATATTCCAGGCTTTCCTTGGCTAACTAGCTGAATGGTAGAGGGAGGAGGTACAAAGCTGATTGGGAGCTCAGAGCGTTTTGTGGGCCTTATCTAGTGATGAGTGGGCAGGGACCCAGCGGTTTCCTGGGTGGAAACCCCAGATGTTACTATCTCGAGGTCTTTTTGCCTGGTCACCTTTCCCAGGGAGAGCCCCACATTTCCTGTGTTGGGGCTGAAAGTCCAGCTGAGTGTGTTCAGAGCCCCCTGGCCAGAGGCCAAGGGTCAGCAGGGGGCTGAGGATGTTACTAGTCCATAGGCCCACTTCAAGCTCGTTTTTGGGTTTGTTGTCCAGTGCCTCACACCCTTCCCTTAGCCCGGATCCTTTCTGATTTTCAGGTCATAAACCTTCTATTTGGCCAGTGTTTGGCGGGGGTGGGGAGGGAGGGAATTTCCCATCTGTGTGGTTTGATGAGGCTCCAGGGCTCCAAATATGCCTTATGGAAGGTGTGAGCCCTGTATTCCGCCTTCGGTGTTCTTGGTGCTTCTTGTCCATGGTAGCAAACCCCACTCCACGCTAAGACTTTCAGATTGCTCTCCTCTGCTGAATTACTCACGTTCCAGCCTTCTTGCCAACTTCAAAGGTTTTGTTATCATCTCTTATATGCCATTCCCTCCTCTCTGTTTTCCTTTTTAGGTGCTTTATGCTTAGCAGATTTTTCTTTTTTAATTACTTTGGAAGTGCAGGAGGGAGTGGAGGTAATTAGGAACGTCTTCAGGAGATTTTTCAAAGGGATCCATGACTCCCCTCAAAGCCAATAATCATTCCACTGTGCTTATCAAGAGAGATTACAAAATCTCTTTATTTAGGGTTCTTTTTACATTAGAGAGTTTCTTAAAGGTGGGATTTGGTATTGCCCTGAAGTTATTGGTGGAATAGAGCGAATGCTTTCTCAGGAAGCATTCTGGTCTTCGCATTCTGTCTTTATGTTTCCCATGTGTGTTGGAAAAATGTTGAAATGTAGTTTCATAATGACCAGAAGCATAATATTTCCAAGTATGTGCACCACTACACCAAATCTCATAGAAGACAGATTTTCAATAGTCAGAAACATGGTAGACTTTCTAGGGTGGTGGAAATGTCCTGTGTTTGATTGTTTGGATTGTACAGGTCTCTTGCATTAACTAAAACTGATCAAATAGTGTACCTGACATGTATTCATAAATCTTACCTAAAACGAAACACAAAATAACTACTCTCTCTCTCTCTTAAGAAAAAGAAAAAGTTGGGTGTTGTGCCTGGGTGGCTCATTCGATTAAGCATCCTACTCTTGATTTTGGCTCACGTCATGATCTCAGGGTAGTGAGACTGAACCCCGCCTTGGGCTCTGAGCTGTGTGTGGAGCCTGTTCAAGATTCTTGCTCTCCTCTCCCTTGCCATACTCCCTCCTCTTTCTTTCTCTCTCTCTCAAAAAAACAAAAACAAAAAACACTGTAAACAAATACTGAATTCTAATTTAAATAAATTTAGAATGTGAGGAATGTCCAAAGTATAGGATAGTAGCTCTGTGAATTGTGGAAGGCCGGGATTCTTTTTATTTCTTGTCCTAAAAATCAGAAAAGTATTAATTACGAATATGAAAATGTGCTCCTCATGTACCTTGTGACTACCCCTCCGTGCTCCTCCTCCTCCTCCAGTTTTGTGGAGCTGTGCCATACTGGTCACCAAACTGCGGATCGATGAGAATGTTTGAGATTGTCTTATTTAATATCTAAAAATCCTTGGTATGTGCTAATTCCTCTTATTTTGAGGTTATCTGTAGATGTGTCTACTCTTTTTTCTGGAAAGCAGGCTTATTTTTATGTCAGTTGAGATGAATGCGCAGTTCCTTGGCTGTAAACTTCCTCTGACTTACGGATGTAGGATGGTCCAAGTGACCTATCAGCTGAGTAAGAAACATGCAGAGAAAATGGGCGAGGAATAATAGCATGGATTCTATCAGTCATTCTCTTTTAGATATTTTAACCTCAGTGGGTGGATATTTTAACATATTTTCAGAGATCTCTTAGTCCTAAGTCCCTTTTTTTTTAACCTCAGTGGGTGGATATTTTAACATATTTTCAGAGATCTCTTAGTCCTAAGTCCCTTTTCCTAGATTCATTCAGAGGTAGGTTAGGAGTCGTTTTCTCATTTCACGGGAGAGCGAAATACACACAAAGTTGGAGGCCACCCATCCAGGTGAGTCAGTGTCAGAACCAGGATGAGAATTTTTTTTTTTCCCCAAAGATTTTATTTATTTGAGAGAGAGAGCATGAGAGGGGAAAAAGTCAGAGGGAGAAGCAGACTCTCCAAGGAGCAGGGAGTCCGATGTGGGACTCGATCCCAGGACTCTGGGATCATGACCTGAGCTGAAGGCAGTCGCTTAACCAACTGAGCCACCCAGGCGCCCCCAGGATGAGAATTTTGCAAGCCTACCAGCCATGGGGATAGGTGGGAGGGGGGATTAGGAACGGTTCCCTTCTAGTGACACTAACGAAGACAACTAACCAGATTATAGGTTTCGGGTGGCAAGACTTTGGACTGACTTGACGTTGACCCTGTTTTCTTGTAGGTGAAAGAGAATCTGCTTTCATGCAAGATGCTGTTGCACTGCAAGAGGGATGAACTTCGGAAACTGTGGATCGAAGGAATTGAGCATAAGCATGTCCTGAACCTGCTGGATGAAATTGAGAATATCAAGCAAGTGCCTCAGAAGCTGGAACAGTGCATGGCGAGCAAGCACTACCTCAGTGCCACGGACATGCTGGTGAGAGGACAGTCATACTGATGGTCATTCCCGTTAAGCTAGGAGAGCCCTTGCTCTCGTTCTCCAAGCGCTGGCTTTCATGTTGCCCGTTACAAACTGCCCTCTTGGGATTCACGAGCCCTGGCAGTTGAAGCCCGATTGGTTCTCTTCCTAATTCTAGTGTTTGAAGTAGCAGACAATTATTACTGTATTGTCTGCCTTTGGAACCATGGCAAGTCATATAAGGGTAAAAAAAACCCCAGTACTTGGATCGTGTTGGCATGGTAATGAGAAGTGTTTGAGTTTCAGAGGAAGATGGTAAATGAATCCCATTTTATTTTATTTATTTACTGATTTTTTTTTTTTTTTAAAGGAGGCTCCATGCCCTATGTAGGGCTTGAACTCACAACCCTGAGATCAAGAGTTCTGTGCTTTACTGCCTGTGCCAGCGAGGCTCCCCTAATTAATTCCATTTTATTTTTTTTAAGATTTTTTTTTTTACTATTTATTTATTTAACAGACAGAGATCACTAGGCAGAGAGGCAGGCAGAGAGAGAAAGGAAGAAGCAGGCTCCCTGCTAAGTGGAGAGCCCGATGCGGGGCTCGATCCCAGAACCCTGGGATCATGACCTGAGCCGAAGGCAGAGGCTTTAACCCACTGAGCCCAGGCGCCCCATGAATCCCATTTTAAAGAATGAAATCTGTATGAGAGATAGCTTTAGGAGATTGACAAACTTGATGTTCTACAAAGTCTTTGAAGTGATTGTTATGTGAGGGCTCCCCCCCCCCCAAACGAGAAAGAAAGATGAGAAAGAAAGTAATAAATTGATGAGAAGGAAAATAATGCTGGAGCAATAATTCTGGAAGGGGCTTTGTTAAGCAAGAGTACTCCACAGCCTGGCCTTTAGCCTCTGAGTCCATTCTGTTACTTCTTTTTAAAGTAAGCTCTACACCCAGTGTGGGGCTTGCAGTCAAAACCCTGAGATCAAGAGTCGCCCGCTCTACTGACTGAGCCAGTGGGCTGCCTCCATTCTGTTATTTTTTGAATTAGAAATGAAAATTTGGAGAATGTAGCAACTGTTGGTACATGTGGCTGAGCGTCCAGAAGATGAATAAAAAGTAATATCCATCTTGTTATTTATTAAGACTGATTTTCTCAGGGCCTGTGGCTCTTAGAGGGCTGCTCTGTCTACCTCCTCTTTCCACGCAAGCACCCCCACTGCCGTCTGATTCAGAGTTGTGTGGAGGCTACAGAAGCCCTCTAGCAGATGACTGCATTTGGATTCTTTTTTCCACAGTACGTGAGCATCCCTTATCTTTGTTTGACCAAATTAGATCGGCAGTAACACTGGGAAAAATACCAAGAGGGCTTGGTGGGAGAAGCAGGGTAAATCATCCAAGTGGTTCCATTGAGGTTTTCAAGAAGAATTTTGCCATAAGTCCTTCATAAGAAGCTTTTAAGGGAATCTGGTAACCAAGACATGAGATATGCCATGGTATTCTGTCATATTTTAAAACCTGGTTGTGTGATAGGAGTGAACAGTAAGGGCGCCTGGGTGGCTCAATGGGTTAAGCCTCTGCCTTCAGCTCAGGTTATGATCCCAGGGTCCTGGGATCGAGGCCCGCATTGGGCTCTCTGCTCAGCAGGGAGCCTGCCCCCCACGCCCCACTGCCTGTCTCTCTGCTTACTTGTGATTTCTCTCTCTGTGTCAAATAAATAGATAAATAAAATCTCTCTAAAGAAAAAAAAAGGAGTGAATAGTAAGCAGTTCACTTAACCAATCAGCTGAAAGGCCAGGAGTATATGTGGAATGCCACCGATATGTGCTGCTTCCACAGGTAAGTAGGGTTTGGGGTTTGGGAGAGAAGAAAGGGTTTTGGCTGTGGCCTGTATCTTTCCAAGTTTACAGAGGAAAATTTTGTAATTAAAAAATATGGGGGTAGGGTCTACGTTGGGTCAGCTTGAGTATTATGATTGTCAGTTCCAATTAAAATTATGTGGGGGCGCCCGGGTGGCTCAGTGGGTTAAGCCGCTGCCTTCGGCTCAGGTCATGATCCCGGGGTCCTGGGATCGAGTCCCGCATCCGGCTCTCTGCTCAGCAGGGAGCCTGCTTCCCTCTCTCTCTCTCTGCCTGCCTCTCTACTTGTGATCTCTCTCTCTGTCAAATAAATAAATAAATGATTAAAAAAATATATTATGTGGTTGGGTGAGTGGGGATCTGGGGAGTGGGGTGGGAAGGAAGAGCAGTTACCTCCAGAAAGAGGTGAGTATATGAGCTATGTTTTCCAGAAGTTCCTTCTTTTTCCTATTTGTTGTTGTTTATATATTCTGGATACTAATCTTTTGTTAGATGTATTTGAAATATCTTTTCCTAGTTGGCGGTATATCTTTTTACTTTGTTTATGAAGCCTTTTGTTACAAAGAAGTGTTTAAATTTAATCAATAATTTTTTTTCTTAATCCAATTTTTTTTTTAGAATAACTATTTTATTTTTATTCTTTTTTTTTTTTTCAGTGTTTTGAGAGAGAGAGAGCATGAGTGTCAGGGGGAGGGCTAGAGGGAAAGGGAGAGGGAGGGAGAGAGAGAATCTCAAGCAGTCTCCCGGCCCAGCACCCTGAGATCATGACCTGAGCAGAAATCAAGAGTCGGATGCTTAGCTGACTGAACCACCCTGGTGTTCCATGTCCAATTTTTATTTCAAGAAATTTTTTTTTCTATCCCAGTGTCATATAGAGAATCTCCTGTGTCTTCTTTAATCCACTTGGAATCTATTTCCGAATATGGTATGAACTAGGGATCTAATTTTATCTTCTGTATAAATAACCACGTGGCTCAGACCATTTGCTGAATTTATTTCCTCCTGACTTCTACTGCCATCTTGGTCACATATCAACTTTTCATGTATGCATGGGCCTGTCCCTGAGCTCCTTGTTTTGTTCAGTTGGTTCTGTTTATTTCAGCACCGAAACCATGCTGTTTTAATTACTATTATTTTATGATCTATCTTGATGATAGCAGGTGGAGACGCTCCCTCACCTCGCTTTTCAGAGTTATCTGTGCTATTCTTGGCTCGTTACTCTTCCACATGAATTTTAGTATCAGCTTGTCATATTCCTCAAAAAGTGTCATGAGATGGATTCAATATAAGAATTTCATCTTTGTAATATTGAGTCTTTTCAGTGAATAGGTCTCATTTATTGATTTTTTTCATTTATGTTCTATATAATAATGCTTAGTAATGTATCGCTTAGAGGTATTAAAAATATCATTTTTTGCTATTGAATTTTTTAGAACAGTGGCTTTTTGTTAATAACAACTTCCAGTTATTTGTTGCTGATGTAGGGATATGATAGATGTTGTTTAATTGATCGTATTTCCTTGAACCTAATCCCAATCCTGTCTGCCTGGAAAATGATGATTTATTCTTTAGGGCTTGGCTCAAATTTCATTAGCTCTCTGAATGTCCCAGGTGATAAGATGCTTTTCTCTTAAAAAAAAAAAAAAAGATGTATTGTTTTTATTGTGGTAAGAATATTTAGCCTGAGTAGATGCTTTTTTTATTTGTTTCCATAAGCTGCATGTACTTCTTGTAATACATTTGCTTTTGTTTGTATGGTAGGTCATTGAGGTCAAGGGCTTTATCTTACTTATTTTTGTCTGCCCAGTTCTTAGCATAGTGCGCCTCATCTAATCAGGGTTCCCAGATCATTGGCCAAATGGGTAACTATGGGAAAGACTTTAATATCATTAAACAGAAAACAGGGGGTTTCCCCTCTAGGGGCTCTGGTCTGATTTTTCTCTGGTTTCAGTGTTTGTTTTAACGGCAAGTTTCTCTAGTTTCTAACCTTTCCTTTTTACAATATTTAAATGAACAGCAAACAATGATTATAATAACCACTAGTATATATTGAGTTTTTATTACGTTCTGGTACTGTTTTGAGTCAGTTACACTTGTTAACATATTTAATTCTCGCAATAACCCTACAAGAGAGAGGTTTCTGATATGATCCCTATTTTCCAGACGAGGTAGTTGCTTTGCATGATCCTAATGTACAATGATGATTTCACGAAGGTAGGATTCAAGGTGTGCTGAAAAGGTTGGAAATTTCCTGCAATTTGACCTTTTGTATATGAGTGAATAGTACGGTCTGTAATTGCTCTTTCATTGGACTTCCTATGGAAAAAAAAAATCACATTTCCTTTCCCCACCATTACATGCTATTAGAAGTAAAATCTACTTAAGGCACCTCAAGGGTCCAAATGAAAAAAATCTTTGCTTAAAGACATCAGAGGAAAGTGAATACAAAAAGTCGAGTCTTTCAAAACTCTCCGATTTCCTTGGATTTGTTTATCAAAAGATTCTGCATTTCCTTTGGAAGGCAGGTGCAGATGGCCAGTAATTTAATCCTTACTCAGGTTCATAAATCCAGAGTAAATAAATCAGTGGTGACCCATGGCTCCTGTTGGCTCCTGCAATTCCTGCCTCACCCTCACCCTGGTCTGATAGCTGTAGACTTGGCTCCTAGATGGGATATTTATTTCTTCTTTTGATATGATAACATGAGTATTGCATAAAATAATTAAATTGTCATGACAGGGAATGTCTGCAAATAGGCATGGCCTTTTGTTTCCTTCTTCAAGGTAAACAGCTGCTGTTAGCTTATGAAAAGCTAAAAGTGGTCCAACAAGAAGCCTGTATCCGTCACATTGAAATCAGAGACTTGATTAATATTGTAGCCTGTAGCTTTGTGATATGTACGGTTTAAATTAGACCTTTGCAGTCATTGTGCTGGGTTGATGCAAGCACATTAATGACATAATTTCTGGTTGCTGCATCACATTTCTGCAGTCTGTCCTTTGTATTCCACTCACATTAATTGAAGTAATTTTGCCAGTGAAGCGTGTTTCAAACCTCTGCATTTAAATTGAAATTTTAATTCCCTTATTGTCTTGAAAAGACGGCTGAAGATGCCTTGTTACAGGTTTCATTATCACTCAAAACACTCCAGCTGCTGGTTCTAATGTACAATGACTGATTAATTCTGGGAAGAATTATTAATATAAGAATAACAGCTTCTTCCCAGTGGCACGAGCTAACCAGGAAGGTATTTTATGATAGTTAATATTTTTATGAACTTTTTTAAAAGGAAAATTTATGTGGAAGTCTGCATCAGACTCAAACTGCACAGATGAGCTTTGAAAACCACTTACACCAGTTCTGATGGATCAACCCATAGAAGTCCATTCCTAATTGCGTTCAATCAGTGGAAACTAAGCCAGCGCGAGCGGTTTTGAAGCACTTCAGATGACAGTCACAGGGCCTGTCGCTAAATGTTTTCATTTCCAAGTCTTCCTGAGATGGTAGAGATTTTGAATGTCTCTTAATCATTTATTTACATTTTTTTAAAAAAAGTCATAGCTGTATAGTGAGATAAGGATTATTATAGTAATAACTAATATTTATGTAACTGCCTTCTTCCCAGAGAATCCCAGAGATGCCTTGAGAGAATGGTATGGTGAAAATATGTCACTTTTGCTGGTGAAAATGTGGCCACAACTGGCACAGAGGGAGTAAGGCAGTAGGGCAATAAGGCAACTTAGTTGCATAGTTTTCTAAGCTCCTGTAATAAAAGTATATTTGTCGTATTTTCAGCTCACGAGATCCTTTGCGCTCGTTGGATAAACAATCAAAGTTGTGAATGACAGCATTGGCCTTAGTGTGGGTCAGATGGACCTGTGTTTGAATCCCGGCTTTGACTTTTACTAGCTGGATTCAGTTTGACTTGGCTGAAAGTTGGGAGTTGAGAATTACATGTATTCCCGAGGGTTGTTGAAGGGATTAAATGAGATACTAAGCTATTTATGTAAAGCCCATACTTTACACTTATATATAGTAAGTGCTTAGAAATATTGTTTATAATGAATTGATTAACTGATACTGTAAGAAGGATATGGTGATCGCTCCCTTGACACAATTTCAAAAACTGGTTGGAGGTGGACTTGTTTTGAGCTGATAGAGTTGAAGTAGGCTGGCTAGGTTAAGCATTATTGATTGCTTCTTCCCTCAAAGGGACACTTCTCTGAATGAAAGACTACGCTACACTGTATACAAAGGAGTTCCTGCTGGCATGGAGAAGATTTTCCTCCAAAAACAATCTAGTCTGTTTAACACATGCACAGAAGGGTGATCAGGACCCCGAAGTTCTTTGCCATCTATTTGGGATTTGACATGGACAAATTTCAGATTCTCTGTATCCCCTTTTTGGCCCACTTTGAGTGTATGTTCACAGTTCATAGTATCTACTGTCTAATCGTAAGCAACGCAGTTCATCACTAAATGATCTAGGAGCAGTTTGTTGTAAAATCTACTCTTAGGTAACTAAATGTGGTTTTCTGCTAGTATTGTGATTGGTTATAAGCCAGTTCAGGACTGGAGGGTGCTTATCAATAATGTTGATTTCAGTGTTACAAAGTATTTGCCGTTAAGCTATTCTTTCTGTCAGTGCTTAGATGGCAGGACCGGTGGAGCAGTGAGATTGTTCCTTCTGCTGCCGTTAAAACTGTGTCATTAGCAAATAGACGAATTCTTTTCTCAGACTCTGGGCAGGGAAAGGGTGATCATGCATCCACTATCAAATGATTAATGTACAAGTAAGAGAAAGGGGACCAAAGTGCACATCCCTTTCATCTGGTTTGAGAGTTTCTAAGATCTCACAGGACTGTTCTTTCTCATTATGATGTGGGAATGGTATTGAGGTGAAAGCTCTATAAATATCGAGAGCTGAAACATTCCAGTGAACTTATTGGACCTAACCTGAAAGTGGTAAGTGACTGCAAAAATGTTTCAGTATTCCATATAGATTTCTCTACACGTGATAAAAAATATATCCATGGTCAATAAGGAAATAGATACCATTAAGCTCATCTGTTCCTAGTGTAGTATATTGATTTGAAAGACCAATGCTGATATTCTATACTAATAACAGGCAAGAATTGGGCACTTTTTTTTTTTTTTTAAGATTTTATTTATTTGAGAGAGAGAGATGGAAGGGGGGAGGGTCCAAGGGAGAAGCAGACTCCCTGCTCAGCAGGGAGCCCCATGTGGGATTCAGTCTTGGACTCCAGGAATATGACCTGAGCTGAAGGTAGTCATTTAACCAACTGAGCCACTCAGGCGCCTAAGGCACATGTTTTGATAGACTTACAAAGAATGGGATGATGCCATTGTTGATCACTTGCGTTGTTGGTATACATATCTGAATGTGGCCTTAACCTGGAAGGAGCTTGGATGCTAATAAGGAGAGACACATGAACAAGTAGTGTCTCGTGTCATGATGAGCATGACAAGAAATGGGGACCAAGAATATTGGGGGTGGGGTGGGATAATATGGCTGGCTAGTTAAATAAGGCGGTCAGTTGTAGCTGCTTTGAGCTGTATTTGAGATGACCCCTCCATTCCTTCAAACACCTATATCCAGTCTTTTCCCAAAAGGTTTAGAGCAGAAAATAAAGTTATTAAATAAGAGACCTTACTTTTTGTCTAAAATTAAATGAGTAACCTTAGTGTGGCAGCTTCCTTTTTTTCCTGGAGAGTAAAAGTACTGGGCTTGTCAACTATTTTTGTTGGTGCTCAATGCTCTTTTTATTTATATTTGGTTTTTGAAGGCTAGGGTTTCTTTTCTTTTCTTTTTTTTTTTTTTTAAGATTTTATGTATTTATTTGACAGACAGAGACCACAAGTAGGCAGAGAGGCAGGCAGAGAGAGAGGAAGGGAAGCAGGCTCCCCACTGAGCAGAGAGACTGATAGGGAGCTCAATCCCAGGACCGTGAGATCATGACCTGAGCCGAAGGCAGAGGCTTAACCCACTGAGTCACCCAAGCGCCCCTGCCTGTTTTATTTTAAAGCACATAGAAATTCTATTAGATTGCACTAAACCTCATAAGGTTCACCAGTTTTCAGTTGGCTTGCTTGGCTAGAGGGCAGTGATTCCCAAAGTCTGTGCATTAGGGACTCCTTCAAGAATTCTAAAGCCCTAAAGCCACACCCTACACTGATGCCAGTGATGTCTCCGGCAGTGGGATACTAAGTTCAGTAATTTAACGCTCTTCCGGTGATTCCAATGTTCACATAAATTTGGGACTGTAGATTTAGGGTATAGCCTATCTATGCTATGCAGCAGAGTAAAACTAATTGTCCTTGACTCTAAGGAATTAGAAGCCACGTATTTGCATACGACAGACATCAGACTGTGACTGATACTCACATTTATATAGAAATGTTGTAGTTTCAAGTTGCTTTGTTGCCATCCTCTGTTGTGGATTTTGGGTAGAGCTGACCGAGTATTTGGCTCTTATTTGGTATTATAGCCTGATGGTTTGGTCAGTAGGAGCGTTGGTGAATGGTTAAATCAGATGCTCTCCGGGTTTGGGCTGACTTGAACTCTTTAGGGCTCTCCTTGGTGCTCTAATTCCTGCATTCTTACTGTGGTTTCTTATCTGACCTCGCTGGGATTTCATGGGTTGAAATTGAGGCACAAAATTGACTTATTGACAAGTGGTGGCTAGGGACATTGTGGTATAGTGCAAAGAAAATGGATTTAGAAGCCAGATGTTGTTAATTCTAGCCCTGACTCAACTTCTCACCAGTTTTATGAGCTTAGACAAATCACTTTCTATTTTGTAGTATTCTCTTCTGTAGAATTGATATACACATACCCTGCCTAGATTATAGAATGGCTGGCAGTGAGAATAAAAATGAAATTTTGTAAGGATACAGTGCTTTGTAAAACATAAGGCAATATACACATTTAAAAAAGTTTAAGTAGCATCATTACCCTTACGCAGTGCCAGGTAAGAGAAAAGGCAGTCATCTGAGACGTGTTTATACTGAGCAGCCTTTCTCTCCTGGAGCTACCATCGCTGATGCACACATGTTGTTCTAATCAGATGTGTGCACACACATTTATGCACTTTAGTCTGTAGGAGGAATAAACTCAGGCAACGATAATACATGAGGTCCTTTGCTGACCTCCTCTGTCATATTCCGGATTTCAGATTCATACATGGACTTGCTTGGACAGGTTTCTGATTGGTCAAGATGTGACCAGATGGGGACCCTATAATTCTGTGGCCAGATGGGAACCCTGTAAATGTATAAGCTGCTGCAGGCAATGACACGTGTTGTTGATGGGAGCACTCCGTCAACTTGACGATGATCTGAGAAGGCGGATTGGTAACTTTTGCTTGGCTTGACAAGATAGGAGGAGCTTGTTGGAGTCCGTTTTCTCTTCGATTCACCCCAGTCCTGATGACTTCTTGTTCCTAGCTCTGAAAATGCAAAAAATCATATTTCTTTCACGTTCCTTTGTGGGATTTTAATAGTTGATGTTAGTAAAGAGCTGTGTAAGTGCAGAGCATTTCTAATGATTTGGGGATCTTGGAGAGTGGGGGAAATTGTCTTGATTTAAGTGCCTTGATTTAAGAGCCTGCAGTGACTCTCAGAGACCTGCTTTGCCAACTCTGTAACTTTCTTGTCCCAGAATAACAAATATGATGATAGGAAGTAAGTGACTTTGGAACATTTGTCAAATGAGGATATCTTACCTAGTGGTCTTTTCTCTTGTATTTTGGAATAGAAACCTAGGATTTAATGCTGTCTTTATGGAGCACTGATGGGCATTGAGAATTGGAGGAACCATAGGGACCCTAAGATTAGGAACAGTGAAGGATTTTTGTTTGTGTGATCTTTTCCATAAGCAATTAAAATTCTTAACTGTCTCTTAAGGTGTGAGGTATTGTTTAATTTCATCAGAAAGTATTTGTGAACTGATCCATTATAAGTCCATTTAGAACAAATAAGGCTCTTAATTTGGCATTATGTATTAGAAGCTCTAAATAAGTATATTATATACTAAATAAGTATATATTTTCAATATATATTGGAATTTTACTTCTAGAATGTTAAGGAAAGAGTTAAGAATTTTAATTATATGATAATTATCCTTGTATACAATTTTTATCACAGGAAGATATGTGAAAATAAGAGAATAGCAATTACCTAGTATGGGGAAATAGTTTAAGTCATTTGTGGAATATTCATTTTATGTGTATGAATGCTAAAAATATATTGGCTAATGGTCACATGTTTCCACATATGGCCAAAAAAAGAGCACATTTAAAAACAACAATACTTTTTAAAAACTTTGTGTGGAAAAACACTTGGAAAGAATCAGGTTAAAATACATGTTACCTGATTAGTGAGAATGTGGACCATCTTTTTCCTTTGTGATTTTGTGGTTTTCAAGTTGTCTTGATCATGTATTTTTATAATTTGCAAGAAAAACAAAGGTTAAGAAACATTCCTGGGCTTTTTTTTTTTTTTTTACCTGTGAAATTAGGGTAGGACCCTAAGGCTGTCCTGACAGCCTTTGAAGGTTTCTTACAATAGAAAATACAGCCTTTCATTTCTCAGATACTGTCCTTCTGTGAGGCTTGGACTGATGGAATATCTTAGAAGAGCTGCCACGCCTACTTTACAAGAGGAAAAAAGAAAAAGGAAAGATTTTCGCTGAAGTTATGGGAATTATTTGTGGTGGAACACCCTGATGTTTAGGGAAAAAAAAACCCCTAAAAACCAAAAAGAGGGGGGAAGGCCCAAAGAAGACTTAAATAGCTTGGTCAAACGGTATGCTTTGAGAACAAGCCTGTGTCTCGCAGCAGCGGCGGGTTGAGCTCCTTGGTGAAACCTGCAGTCCCATTTGATCTCTCCTGAGTTTTGTTTTCTGAGATAGATTTGAAGATACTTTAAAGAAGGTGGCTCAGTGGTTTAAGCCGCTGCCTTCGGCTCAGGTCATGATCTCAGGGTCCTGGGATCGAGTCCCGCATCGGGCTCTCTGCTCGGCAGGGAGCCTGCTTCCCTCTCACTCTCTCTGCCTGCCTCTCTGCCTACTTGTATCTCTCTCTGTCAAATAAATAAATAAAATCTTTAAAAAAAAAAAAAAAAGAAATCCACAAGTGAAAGGGCTTTTCTTTAACAGTGCTTTATCTCGCGGGGGGGCCCCCCTCCGTTCATTCACTTATCAATAACTTCATCTCATTTGCTTTATCCTGTAAATTCCATTAACTCCCCAGCAGTCTATTGCATTAAGCCTTTACTACCTAATACCGCCTCATTTACATTGACACATGCTTGACCTCAGCCCTTCTCCTCTCTTTGCTAATGCACCAACAGGCTGGGATGCTCTCTGGAGCATTATCATTTGGTTGTTAGCACAACTAATAACAGCCCTTCATTTGAACTGATGAAGGTTTATTAAATAAAAACATGTAATAGCCGTGGCAGTAATGAAAGGAGAATGGAAGGAGACGACAGCATCCTGTTTTTAATGGTGAGAGCATGCTGAGTCTGCATTATAGGTATTGGGTTTCCAGAGGGAGCAGGGGCACCTGAATGGGGCTGATCGATACTCTGTTAGCCAACTGACTTTAAGAATGGGCACTTTTGATTGCCGCATTGGATCATTGTGGATTGGCTGCCAGCTGACGAGTAAAGGTAGAAAAAAGTGTTCTTGCTGCAGGCCCTTGGCCTTGCCCTGTGATGCAGCTTTCTTGGGAAGTCTGTTGTTAAGTTCAGGCCTGCAGTCAGTGGCAAAACAGAGCCATAGGGAGCCAGATCTTCTCCAGGAAAGCTGGGATCCAAGCTTCTGTTTTTCCTACAGATCCCCTAAGACTCCTCTAAACCTCCACTACAGCCCTGGGCCTTGAATGGAGTCCCTCGTTTTTGTTTTTGTTTTTTAAAGATTTTATTTATTTATTTGACAGAGAAAGAGATCACAAGTAGGCAGAGAGTCAGGCAGAGAGGAAGGGAAGCAGGCTCCCTGCCGAGCAGACAACCCAGGACCCTGGGATCATGACCTCAGCTGAAGGCAGAGGCTTTAACCCACTGAGCCACCCAGGTGTCCCTGGAGTCCCTCATTTTGCTTTGTATGCCCCACACTCTGCCTCTGGACTTCCTTCTCCTCCCCTTTCCCCCATCCTTTTAGTATGTAGAGCAGACTAAGCCGTCCCCTGCATGTGTTCCCAATCGTGGCTGGTGTCCTATTACAAACACAGGTCGAGTGGAGGTTGCTTTAAGTTTACGTTTAACAGGATTTTGTTCAACAAAATCCTTTGGGGTCACGTTTGTGGTTTTATGCTAAAATGTCTCTGTGTGTGTGTGTGTGTGTGTGTGTATACACACACACACACACACACACGTTAAATTTTTCGTAGATTCTGTGATGTGATTAAATACATAGGTTCTGTTATTATAAGGCCACAGTGTTCTACAAACAGCACTGTGCTCTCCTAGATGCATCAAAGCTTTTAGAGCTCCTAAAACGAATAGATTAAACCATATAGAACAGCCAATACTGGGTCTTTTTTTACTTGTGAAAACCGTTTGCTGTGGTTCAAATTGCAAACTAATGCATGAAAGATACTGTGTTTTTGTTTTGGAGAGGTTTCAAGCTGCGTTTAGTTGTTATTGGGGTTTTTTTGTTTTTTTTGTTTTTTTCAAAATTCCTGTCTGATAGCCAAATTTCTGCTTTGGGCAATGTGGTGTAGCCAAATGAAAATGTTTGGTAATATTACGTATTAAAACATTTTGTAAATACTAGCGTATTTTCATAATCCTAAAGGAAATGTTTTTCAAGTCTAGAAAGGAGTTCTGTTCTTTAAGAAGTTTCCAGCTGTGGTGAGTAGAATAGTGATGTTCAATTGAGTAGTAATTGGAATTGTATGAAAACAATCCCTACTTGTAGTATCTCCCCCAACCCCCTAATTTTATTTTTGAAACTGTCTAAGAAACTTCCAAATCATTTAATTGGCGCATTTTACACTACCTTTAAGAGATGGTGTGGCGTATCTGAGAATTCTGGAAGGTCATACTAGAGATCATTTGGGGCACGAGTGTATGTTATTTCTCTGTGAGAGAGGTGTAGACAGCATTTACCTCCTATATTGTTGTCTATTTGATTTTTTCATCTGGTATGTCTTCTGTAAAAATACATATTTGATGTTGTATGTCACACTTAAAGACCCAGTTTTAAAAATTTCTCATAACAGTTCACCTGTAAGATCATTTTAGACCATTTTGTTGCTGTCCACTTTAATCCAACTGTGTCTGTTGAATTCTTGTTAATGGTTCATCAATGGTATCTAAAAAGTGCTCTGTAGACATTAAATTTGGAAAAGAGTGAAATGATTCATAAAATGACCACATTGGAAAAAAAAGAACAACTCGTTAGTTGTATTTTTACCAGTTTGTTATGTGTATCTAGATGTGGGTGGCTGTTTAATGATTTTTTTAAAAGATTTTTTCTATAAGTAATCTCTGTGCCCTGTGTGGGGCTTGAACTTAGAACCCTGAGGTCGAGTTGCGTGCTCTACCACCTCAACCCGCCAGGCACCCCAGGGATATTTAATGATTTCTAATAAAGCCTAAATGTTAGTAAATGCCTGGAAACCAGGTCCTCTCCTCCCCACTACTCTCCCCTCACCCCAAACACACAACAGTGTGACTATCCGTGGTAGTTGGTTGGGTTGACTGTTTTCTGCTTCACCAAGTTTTGCTTATGTGTAACCTTTATGGTATGAGCTGCTTGAAACCAGGTAAGTGTCTGGTTTCTATAAACTTGATGTTCTAGACATCATATGTTACACTGACAACTATTTTATTTTTTTAAAGATTTTATTTTTTAAATAATCTCTACACCCAGTCGGGGGCTGGAACTCACAACCTTGACATCGAGGGTCTCATGCTCCACTGACTGAACAGGCTAGGCGTGCCCCATTTTAAACATTTTGACGTGTACGGGCGGTGGCATTAAGAACATTTACACTGTGTGACATCACTACCGTCCAGCTCTGGAACTTTATCATCTTCCGAAGCTGCAGCTCTGTACCCATTAAACAGTAATGCCTCTTTTCCCCCCAGCTTCCCGAAACCACTCTTCTACTTTCTATCTCTATGAATTTGCCTCTTCTAGGTACATCATTTAAATGGAATCACGCAGTATTTGTACTTTTGTGTATAGCTTATTTCACTTAGCAGAATGTTTTCAAATTCCAACCATGTTGTAACATATTGGTACCACTCTTTTTTATTTTTTAATTTTAATTTAAGGTCAATTTAACTAACATATAGGGCATTATTAGTTTCAGAGGTAGAATTCAGTGATTCATTGGTAGGAAGTAACACCCAGTGCTCATTCCATCAAGTGCCCCCCTCAACGTCCATCACCCAGTTACCCCATCCCCCACTCACCTCCCTTCCAGCAACCTTCAGTTTATCCCCTGTAGGTAGGAGTCTCTTCCTCTGGTTTGCCTCCCTCTCTGTTTTTATCTTATTTTATATTTCCTTCCCTTCCCCTATCTTCGTCCATTTTATTTCATGAATTCCACACATGAGTGAAATCGTATGGTATTTGTCTTTTTAAACTGACTTATTTTGCTTAACATAATACCCTCTCGCTCCATCCACTTCATTGCAAATGGCAAGATTTCATTCTTTTGATGGCTGAGTGATACTCCATGGTATATATACACCATATCCTCTTTATCCATTCATCTCTCAGGACATCTGGGCTCTCTCTTTGTTTTGGCAATTGTAGCCATTTCTGCTATAAACATTTGGGTGCAGGTGCCCCTCTGAATCACCATTTTTGTCTCCTTCAGATAAATACCTAGTAGTACAATTGCTGAGGCTTAGGGTAGTCCTATTTTTAACTTTTTGGGGAACCCCCATACTGTTTTCCAGAGTGGCTGCACCAGCTTGCATTCCCACCAACAGTGTAAGAGGGTTCCTCTTTTTCTACATCCTCGCCAACATCTGTTGTTTCCTGAGTTGTTAATTTTAGTCATTCTGACTGGTGTGAGGTGGTACTCACCGTGGGTTTGATTTGTATTTCCCTGATGCTGAGTGATGTTGAGCATCTTTTCATGTGTCTCTTAGCCGTTTATATGTCGTCTCTGACAACTGTTTTCTTAAAATTACTTTTAGTACCACTTCATGCGATTAGAGTAGGGCAGGACAGTGGCCTTGCCTAGGTCTCTATTTATCGCTTTTAATAAATGAAGGCCAGAAAACTAGAGGACTGTATTTTCATATAAAAATAAGACTACTCTGACTTGTGTGGTAAGGTTTTTAAGTCTTTGAAATTCTTACGGTACTCTTGATTATATATATTAATTGTACTTGTATTTTGGGTCCAGAAAACATACTCAGAAAGTTCATCATCTAAGTGGTTATAATGGTTCTATGAACAAACAATACTTTACTGAAAATGTAGCATTTAGCAATGTTAGTAACACCTTTTGAGGTTTCTTTTCTTTCTTTCTTTCTTTTTTTTTTTTAAGATTTTATCCATTCATTTGGCAGAAAGAGAGAAAGAGATCACAAGCAGGCAGAGAGGCAGGCAGAGAGAGAGGGGAAAGCAGGCTCCCTGCTGAGCAAAGAGCCGGATGTGGATCATGACCCGAGCTGAAGGCAGAGGCTTAACTCATTGAGCCACCCAGGTGCCCCACCTTGTGAGGTTGCTTTATCCACAGAATAAATAGATTCTGTTAAAAATCTAATTACAGTGAGAACTCAGTACGTGCCAGGGACTGTGGTTAGTGCTTAACCTATATATATATATTATAGTGCTTAACCTATATATATATATATATTATATTATATATATATTTTATATATATATATATAAATTAAGTGACTTTTGAAAGTTGACATTATCTTATAATTTTGTATTTGGAACATGAACTATTTGGGTTAAAAATCCTCATACAAATTCCTATAAACAAATTGAGTGTGGATGTGCGGTGGGTGGTTTTTAAGCTTAAATATCTCAGCTGGATTTAATTACCTTAAGGGATAAGGCTACATGATGGGCCAGTGGCTTACCAAATTATTTTTCATTTTCTGGATCTCGATGTCACCAAAGGTTAATGCATCCTCTTTTCTCTGTTAGAGACCCGAGTTTTAAAATCCATTTTAGAGCATACGTGTAAATGAATTTGTTGTTGTTTTTCCTCCTTGGGGACGCAGTGGTCATTTCGTGAGTCTGCTTTTCCATCTGGAATCGTTGGCAGCTCGCATGCGGCCTAGGGGCTTTTGTCCCAGAGGCAGTTGCCAGCCAGCATGAAAATGGACTGGCAGGCTGCAGGGGGCAGAGCTGGCCCAGGGCTTGTCACTTTTTCATGCCTCCATTCTTTCTCCGTTAACTCAAGGAAACTACTTGCTACTGGCATCTGATTACAGCACATCACAAAGCAAGTGATGTGTTTGTGGGTTAGCCTGTGCATTTTCCTTCCCATCTCAGGCCAGTTTGTATTCGGTCGCTCCAGGCTTTCTGTATTCGCTGTCCACCTGCTCCCAGATGATTGTGTGTACTGGTATGGGTCAGTGGTCAGCACCCTGGACTGTTGGTATGGTTTGTGGCTCTTATTTTCTATTGCTTTTCTATATATGCTGAAACATAGGCAAATGCATATTTATATCCCTAATTACCCTTACTGTTTTTACCCTGAAGTATCATTCATTATTGCCTTTATCTGTACCTTTTAGGCATATTTACAAGTATAACCTGGGTAGGGAATTGTCATAGCACAGGAATCCCGTTGGGGAGCTTGGTAGGGCTCTTTTCCCTCTGAGTTCATCTTGTAGTCTTCTCTTTCCCACTATCACTACTACTACTATGGCTATTGTTATTACATTCTTTGTATTTCTCTCTTGCTTTTATTTTTCTCCTAAGGAATAGTACCTAGAGTACACTCTTCACATTGTTCTTTTCTTTAAAAAACTATATATATATATACACACACACACACATATATATATCTGGGGATGCCTGGGTAGCTCAGTCAGTTAAGCATCCAATTTTTTTTTTTTTTTTAAAGATTTATTTATTTGACAGATAGAGATTACAAGTAGGCAAGTAGGCAGAGAGGCAGGCAGAGAGAGAGAGAGAGGAGGAAGCAGGCTCCCAGCCAAGCAGAGAGCCCGATGCGGGGCTCGATCCCAGGACCCTGGGATCATGACCTGAGCCGAAGGCAGAGGCTTTAACCCGCTGAGCCACCCAGGCACCCCTAAGCATCCAATTCTTGATGTCAGCTCAGGTATCGTTGATCTCAGGTGTGAGTTCAGGCCCCATGTTAAAAAAAAAAATATCTAGGGCACCTGGGTGGCTCAGTGGGTTAAGCCTCTGCCTTCGGCTCAGGTCATGATCTCAGGGTCCTGGGATCAAGGCCGGCATCAGGCTCTCTGCTCAGCAGGGAGCTGCTTCCCCTCTCTCTCTCGGCCTGACTCTCTGCCTACTTGTGATTTCTGCCTCTCAAATAAATAAATAAATAAATCTTTAAAAAAAAAATCTCTACAGAAAGACAAATATAATCTTTATATACATGGATAAATGGGATCATATAATGCTTGCTTTTTTTTTTTCCTTTTCAGTTATTGCTTTCGTTTCAGAGTGAGTTGTTCCAGGCTCCCTGAATTCCTCATCTTCATTCGTTGCAGGCATTCTCACACCATTTTTATTCATCCAGTCTTTTTTGTCTTAAAATCTCCCAAATTGTTCTTTACACCAGGAGTATTTTTGTCTCCATAGTTTATCTCCTATTAAGCATTCATATCCTCTTTCTTCTATCGAACTGGATTGGGCCAAGGAGAGGTGAGGACTGCTATTTTCTCCTTGTAGCATTCATGTAACACATGCATTTCCCTCCATGTGGGTGTACATTAGAAAGAGTGAGAGAGATTCGTATCTGACTGTGTGTAGACACACATGGAGACTTGGGCCAGTGAAGCTCTGACTCATGAGCACCGTGGGAATTATTTAAAAATTTATGCAGTACGCTCTTACTTAGTCTTAAAAAGCTAAATTTGGGGTCCCTGGGTGGCTCAGTCATTAAGTGTCTGCCTTTGGCTCAGGTCGTGATCCTAGGGTCCTGGGATTGAGCCCCACATCAGGCTCCCTGCTCAGCGGGAAGCCTTTCTCTGCCTCTCTCACCCCCCTGCTTGTGTTGCCTCTCTCCCTCTCTCCCTCTCTCTTTGCCAAATAAATAAAAAAATAAAATCTTAAAAAGAAAAGCTAAATTTGATTAAAAGCTGATTGAAATCATTAGTATGTGGTCCTCTCGTGAGAGTATGAATGATACGGTTTAATCGGGAGGGCCACTTAGCTTGTGTCTGTTAACAGGCAGTAAGTGTGTGTGGGAACAGGTTCTATGTACGGCTTTGCGGTGCTTCAGCTGCCTTCTTGTTTAACAGGATCGTCTTCGTCAGCATTATTTCTCTTTAGACATCAGAGCGTCCCAAGGCAGAAGTAGGAGACTTCAAAGTCTGATATATGCTCCTAAGGTTCTCAGGAACTCTTTTTTTGACCAGAGCTTTTAAAAATATGGTCATATATTTTTCTAAAATCAAGTCTTCTCTGGAAAGTCTCAGAGTCTCATAAAAGAAGGTCCCCAACAGTAGTAGTTTCCTCTTTCTAATATGGCTCAGTTAGGTCGTCGTCCTACTTAATCATTTTTTTCCCCTCTCCTGTGCAGGTGTCAGCAGTCGAGTCCTTGGAGGGACCCTTGCTGCAGGTGGAAGGACTGAGTGACCTTAGGTTGGAGCTTCACAGCAAGAAGATGAACCTCCACTTGGTTCTCATCGACGAGCTGCATCGGCACTTGTACATCCGATCCACGAGCCGCGTTGTGCAGCGGAACAAGGAGAAAGGGAGAGTGAGGTTGGTGCAAGGGGCTCCCGGCTGCGGTGCCTCGTGGCGGCGCAGAATTATAAGGAATGTTATTTGTTTCCCAGAATACTGTGGTCATTGATTTCCTTCTTGATTTTGCCTTTTTTTTTTTTTTAACTTTTTAACATACTGCCCTGAAGGTATAAGACGGTTTTATAATAGCAAATATTCCATATTCTGAAAGGCTGACGTGCAAAGGTCCTTCATTCCTTCATTGCACATTTATTATGGTCCTTTTTTGTAAAGATAAGAAACAGCTACTGTGGGCCTTTTTACTGGATCAGAGATACTCTGGCATACCTCAGAAGGAAGAGAAAAGATGCTTAAATTGTATGGTACGGTCAGCATAATGAAGGAGTAGAAATGTCTGAACTGGACTTAAAAGATTCCTTGTTACTTAGGGTTGTGCTCAGCTTAAGACAATCTTCTTTCTAGAATAGTTCAAGAGAGCTTCAGAGTACACACTTTCCTTTTATCCCTGGGCTGATGGTAGCATAGGCCTATACTTAAGGGCCTGGGTGTGGACTCAAGAAATTCATTAGGTTATTCTAGACTTGGCAGGGAATAGGACTAGATCTTAAGACAGTTAAGACAGTAGAATACTGACGTTACTAACACATCAGACAGCTGTGCATGTCCCAGTCTTTCTAACATTCCTTTAAAATAGTCAGAAGATCTTTTTGGAGGGCACTTGCAGCAGTATCTGCCAGAATGCGGGTGCTCGTGCTTTTTCCTCCAGCTGCGGACAAGAGGAGCACTGGAAGCAGTGCATGCCAGGGATGAAGTCTCTGAAGTTCTGTCCTGTTCAGACGAAAATTGCCAACCCTGTGCACGATGCTTCAGTTTAGTACAAGGCTCTGACGGAAAGTGAGGTTTCTATCTCTTTCCTGCATTTGGGCACTAGAAAATCTTCTGCTGGGCACACAAATTGAGCTGAGGGTTATGCATCTGAGACATGACTTCAACACTGGATCTGGATAGAACGCCAGTTCCTTGGTGGAGAGTAGTGTTAGGTGGGGGCCAACGCTGAGGAAATTCCTTCTGTAGTGTGTGGTGGCAAATAGCAGGTCTGAATCGATGGCTTCCCATGTAAGGATTAAAAAAAAAAAAACAAAGACCAAACCACTCTGGGTCCTGTGAAAATACTCTGTAACATAATGGAAAATAAGCATTGCCTCGAAGTCTCAGAGCAGAGCATTTATTTTAAAGAATAATTTTCTGAATCAAAATATGAAAATTTAAGATGCTTAAGCTTGAGTTCTCCAAAAGATACAGGATGATGTAATAGATTAGATTATTCAAAATTATTATTCCTTCTTCCACTGTAGTGGGAAAAGTATAATGATCTTTGATTTGTTTTGGCTTTTTTTTGGGGGGGTCATACGTTTGCATACTGTTAGCATGTGACACAAGGAGGGGCTCAAAACGTGCCTGTGGCAGGGAGCATGCCCTTTTGTGTAAAGACTCTTGTCAGGGTGGCATTATGTATAGAGGAGGAGAGCCACGTGGCACTGAGCTAAGATCGTTGAGCTACCTAGCCTGGATCAGCCAGCCAGCAAAATACTTGCCTGTTGAACATAACTGAGATTTTGTGGTTGTTTGCAACAAGCATATAGCTTCTGTGAGAGGTGGATGGGGAGCAAGAAGAATAAAATTGGTAGAAATGCAAAAAGAACTAACTAGAACATGAGCAAAATCTAAGAACAGATGAAATAAAGTAGGGAAAGTCAGTCGTTGTTTAAAGCATTAGAGAGAAGAATTGGCTCAGTGATAAGGAGGGAGCAATTTCCTCCTCATAAAGAAGAAAAAAGACAAGATGATAGAAAGATTGTAGATGTATAGATAGTAGAGGATAGTGATTTTAGTTATTCTGTAGAACAACACTAACATGATAGTGTTTGGGTCTGAATTGTGTTCCCCTAAAATTGGGGTATGAAAGTCCTAATTGCCAGGACCTCAGGCTGTGACTAAGCTTGGGGATAGGATCTTTGAAGAGGTAAGGAAATTAAAATGAGGGTGAAAACCACCGCTCAACCTAAACCAGAATGGGGAAGGAAACGACTCATATCAACATTGTTGTCATCAGACACGTAGATTCGGGCAAGTCTACCACTACTGGTCATCTGATCTACAAATGTGGTGGGATCGACAAAAGATCGACAAAAGAGCTATTGAAAAATTCGAGAAGGAGGCTGCTGAGATGGGAAAAGGCTCCTTCAAGTATGCCTGGGTCTTGGATAAACTGAAAGCTGAACGTGAACGTGGTATCACCATTGATATCACCCTGTGGAAATTCGAGACCAGCAAGTATTATGTGACCATCATTGATGCTCCAGGACACAGAGACTTTATCAAAAACATGATTACAGGCACATCTCAGGCTGACTGTGCTGTCCTGGTTGTTGCTGCTGGTGTTGGTGAATTTGAAGCAGGTATTTCCAAGAATGGGCAGACCGGTGAGCATGGCCTTCTGGCTTACACACTGGGTGTAAAACAACTAATTGTTGGTATTAACAAAATGGATTCCACTGAGCCACCCTACATACAGCCAGAAGAGATACGAGGAAATCGTTAAGGAAGTCAGCACCTACATTAAGAAAATTGGCTACAACCCCGACACAGTAGCATTTGTGCCGATTTCTGGTTGGAATGGGGACAACATGCTGGAGCCAAGTGCTAACATGCCTTGGTTCAAGGGATGGAAAGTCACCCGTAAAGATGGGAATGCCAGTGGAACCACACTGCTTGAAGCCCTGGATTGCATTCTGCCACCAACTCGTCCAACTGACAAGCCCTTGCGTCTGCCTCTCCAGGACGTCTACAAAGTTGGTGGTATTGGTACTGTGGGCCGAGTGGAGACTGGTGTTCTTAAACCTGGCATGGTGGTCACCTTTGCTCCAGTCAGTGTTACAACTGAAGTAAAGTCTGTTGAAATGCACCATGAAGCTTTGAGTGAGGCTCTTCCTGGGGACAATGTGGGCTTCAATGTCAAGAACGTATCTGTCAAAGATGTTCGTCGTGGCAGTGTGGCTGGTGACAGCAAAAATGACCCACCAATGGAAGCAGCTGGCTTCACAGCTCAGGTGATTATCCTGAACCATCCAGGCCAAATTAGTGCTGGATATGCACCTGTGCTGGGTTGTCACACAGCTCACATTGCTTGCAAGTTTGCTGAGCTGAAGGAGAAGATAGATCATCGTTCTGGAAAAAAGCTGGAAGATGGTCCCAAGTTCTTGAAATCTGGTGACGCTGCCATTGTTGATATGGTTCCTGGCAAGCCTATGTGTGTTGAGAGCTTCTCTGACTGTCCTCCTCTGGGCCGTTTTGCTGTTCGTGACATGAGACAGATGGTTGCTGTGGGTGTCATCAAAGCAGTGGACAAGAAGGCAGCTGGAGCTGGCAAGGTCACCAAGTCTGCCCAGAAAGCTCAGAAGGCTAAATGAATATGATCCACAATACCTGCCACCCCAGTCTTAATCAGTGGTGGAAGAAAGGTCTCAGAACTGTTTGTGTCAATTGGCCATTTAAGTTTAATAATGAAAGACTGGTTGATGATAACAATGCATCGTAAAACCTTCAGAAGGTAAGGAGAATGTTTTCTGGACCATTTTTGTGTGTGTGTGTGTGGCAGTTTTAAGTTTAAGTACTAGTTTTTAAAATCAGTACTTTTTAATGGAAACAACTTGACCAAAAATCTGTCACAGAATTTTGAGACCCATTAAAACAATGTTTAATGAGAAAAAAAAAAATGAGGTCATTAGGGTGGGCCCTACTCCCCCTATGACTGGTGTCTCTCTAAGAGGATACAGACTTGGCCCAGAGGGAAGATCCCATGAAGACATAGTGCTAAGATACCATCTACAACATAAGGACCGAGTCCTCAGAAGGAACCAGCCTTCTCACCACCTTGATCTTGACTTCTGGACTCTAGAACTGTGAGAAAGTAAATTTCTGTTGTTTAAGCCACTCAGTCTGGGATACCTTATTATGGCAGCCCTAGCAAATGAATACAGAGAGAAATAGAGGAATAATTACAGTGTATATAAAGAAACCTACTTAAAAAAAAACCCCAAAAGACCTTGATCTACAAGTCAAAAGGATTTAAGGTAAAAATTAATGAAAAAACTTAGTCTTCGATGGGATCAGGAAATCTTTATGAATTTTAAAAAATTTCTGTACAGAATAGGAAAAAAATTGTTATCTTCTGTGACAGAGATAGTTATTTGCCTGCCTGATATCCATTCACTCTTTCTTCATTTTTAATGACAACCCTCATTTTGTTCCTAGCAGCTAATAGGCTCTATTTCCCATCGTGCTACATAGCTAAGGGTGAGACTTTTGCTTGCAAGCTTTTGAATCAGGGCTCATAGGAAAATTCTTTAAAGGTGCCGGCCAAACTGGTATGTTCACTCTTTTACCCTTCACTTGCCTTCCTTTACTTCCTGTCAAGGACGTGGATTGGTGCCATCAAGCCATCTTGAATACTAGGTGACCTTGAGGATGGAAGGCCCATCCTAAACAGCTTAATAGCATTGATCCTTCTGTGTTTTCCTAAATGGATTACATCTTTTATATGAGAGGAGGGAAAAATTTTTATTGTACTCAGGCCATTGCTATTTTAAGTCTTCTGTTTTAAACAGGCGATAAACAGGAGCAAAAATCAGGATCACCAGGATTTGCTGAACAAGAAAAGCCAGAAGGCAGCAGAACGGAGTCTACAAAGTGTTGAATGGGGCCGAGTTGGGACCAAAGATTTCTATACCCAGTCAGATGAACACTAATAAGCATGAGCAGCAGAGAGACATTCTGAGATATAAATTAACAACAAAAAGAAGTGTTGTTTTTTATTTTCCTAAGAAAAATACTCAAAGATAGTACAAACCAAAATCAGCAACTTGAGAACAATAAAGGTGTAGGTAGGTTGAAACTACTATAAGAACTACACATCATTAAATATGTAAATTCGCATTTACATAACTGACATATTTTTATGAGATCAAAAATATAAGCTGAAGCTCTTTTTGACAAATATCTATGTGGTCAAAGAGTACTCCACAATACACAGGATTCTATCGCCACATTAAGTTCCAAACTGGGAAATTTCGACTGGCAGGAGAGAAAAAGGAATGCTGAATTCTTGTATAGGATGAGTTAGACTTTGTTCTGGATTCGAATAATGGGAGGAAATGTTTAATTTCCTATTTATTAACCTAGATATGTGTGTTTAAGGATTTCTGTGTTGAAACTCATGAGAGGAGAAGCAAATAAAATATTCTCCAGACAAAGATGATCTATTAGCCAGTGTTCTAGCTTGCAAATAGCAGAAATCAATCCTGATAAGTCAAATAAGTAAAGGAACTAAGTGGAAAGTGGTAAGGTAGGTCACAGAGTCTAAGGGACAGAAGGCTTTGAAATCAGGCTCTAAAACCCAGGAGAGACCAGGAGAGATGAAGCAGCTGAGTACATCCGGAACACCATAGACAAGCCCCAGGGAAGGGTCTGGTGGGGTTGTTGCCCTACTGTTACCATGCCTGCGGTTGCTGGTTTTCAGTGATCTCTGAATGTCCCTGCATCTGTCCTTACCCCTCAAGATTCAGAGTCCTTGGTGGAAGCATGCAGTTTGTTGAGCCTGAGACATGTCTGGCCTCCTTCAGCTTCTACAGCAGGATATTGGGCCCTCTTTTTGGCTTCCGCCCAGACAGTGGAGGGTCTTTGCAAAGACTGTTCCAATTACTGGTGTCCAAAAAGAAACACATAAACATCCAACACATTTCTACTATGGGAGAAAACAAAAAAATCACATGAAGGCACATCTTTTTTTTTTTTTTTTTTAAGATTTTATTTATTTGTTTGAGAGAGAGACACAGCACGAGTTAGGGAAGGGGGAGAGGGAGAAGCAGACTCCCTGCTGAGCAGGGAGCTGACTTGGGGCTCAATCCCAGGACCTGAGATCATGACCTGAGCTGAAGGCAGATGCTTTACTGACTGAACCACCCAGGCACCCAAGAATGGATATTTTTAAAGTAGAAACAGACAATTAGTAGATACAATAAGAAAGAGTTATATGGCTAAATGGAAAAAGTAATAAAAATGATATTTGGGGAAAAAATGATATTTGGAGGATATGAAACAAGACCTAAATAAATGAGGAGACCTTCCATTTACTTAAAGAGATCAGTCCCAGTTAAAGCCCAGTTGGGTTTTTTGAAATTATTAGATCTATACTTCACATAGAAGAATAAATGAACAAGAATTATTTAAAAGAAAAATTGAAGGGAAGGCGCCTGGATGGCTCAGTTGTTAAGCGTCTGCCTTTGGCTCAGGTCATGATCCTGGGGTCCTGGGATTGAGCCCCACATCGGGCTCCCTGCTCAGTGGGAAGCCTGCTTCTCCCTCTCCCACTTCCCCTGCTTGTGGTCCCTCAATCACTGTGTCTCTCTGTCAAATAAAACCATTTATTTATCTATTTATTTACTTATTTATTAAATATATAATGTATTATTAGCCCCAGGGTCTGTGAACCACCAATTAAATAAAACCTTTTGAAAAAAAAGGGATAAAATTGAAGGGAGATAATAAGGCCTTTCTTATCTAATATTAAAATATATTTTAAAACTAATCAGAACAGTACATACAGGTATGCAAATAGAAAATCAGATTGGTATAGCCAAACAGAATTTAGAAACAGATGCAGGATGTATGGGACTTTAATATATTTTTGGGGGGGACTTTAATATAAACAATAATCCAAGTAAGTAGAGGGAATGAAGGCTATTTAGAAATGGGTATTGAGACTTTTGACTAAAGAAGGTCAATTTAGATGTGTATGTGTTATTGTATACAAAAAAATCTAAGTCAATTTTAAAATCATATGATAAAACTTACTACCACTAGAAAAAATGAAGAGTATGTGTGTGGAGGAGGCTTTGTAGGCCCATATCCTAGAAATATAGTATTATATCATAAAAATATATGTAACAGGATATTCATTGAAATGTTTTTGATAAGGGTATTTGATAAAGGATAAAGGATATTGATAAACAAAAATACAGGACTTAGATGTTTATCGTTAAATGAATTATGGCATATCAATGCAATGTAATTCTTAAATGAAGAGAAAGATCTCTTTGTGCTGTTAGAGAAAGATTTCAAGATATATTCTTGGGTCCAAAAAAAGCCAACTGAGAGACAGTAATACAGGATGATCCTATTTGTGTAAGAATTGAGAGGATCCCTACTTAACTATGTATCCTTTATTTGTAGACATAAATGTTTCTGTGTTTATAGAAAATTCCTGGAAGGAATGCTGACACTGATCAAAAGAATTACCTGTGAGAAATGGAAATGGTGGGTGGGAAATAGGAAAGAAGGACTCCTTCATAACTTAGGACTATGAATGTATTCATCATAAGCATGTATTTTTACTTTAAGAGTAATACAATTATTGGTGATGCTTTTGGAGATTATTTTTTTTTAAGTATTTATTTATTTTAGATGGGGGTGGAGATGGAAAGGGCAGAGGGAGAGGGCAAGAGAAACTCTAGGCAGACACCACACTAAGTGTAGAGCCAGAAGCAGGGCTCATTCTTACAGCCCTGAGAGCACAACCTGAGCCAAAACCAAGAGTCAGATGCTTAACCAACTGAGCCACCCCAAAGATCATTTTTAGTGAAATGGCAAAATGCTTACTGCTGAAATGAAAACCTAGGATTTAAAATTCTATATGGGATGATCCAAATAAGGTTAGAAAAGAAAGCATGTACATTTTTGTGTGTATGAGTATGTGTATATGTAGCACCGCAGGGATAGATGGACAGACACTTTTCTGTTAAATGTTTTGAAAGGCACTAGACTATATTAGTAGGTTATTTTTCTTTTCTTTTTTTTTTGTTAAAGATTTTATTTATTTATTTGACAGATCACAAGTAGGCAGATAGGCAGGCAGAGAGAGAGAGGGAAGCAGGCTCCCTGCTGAGCAGAGAGCTGGATGTGGGGCTTGATCCCAGGACGCTGGGATCATGACCTGAGCCGAAGGCAGAGGCTTTAACCCACTGAGCCACCCAGGCACCCCTATTTTTATTTTCTTAATGTTTTTTAAAAACCTATAATACCTTTATAAATTGATAAAGCCAGTAAAACGGTTATTTTAAGTTCATACTTTTACTTCATGCATCCCAGGTTAAAACTTGATTTGACCTTGTATCCTTGGATGCTCTTTGGCTCATGGGGGAGAAAATTTCAGCCCCATGGAATTTGCTGTCCATATTTGTCTGGGGTGGGGTGTGAAGAGTGTGCTTGACCCTGTTGTGTTATTTATCCCCTGTTTTGTCTTCGGAAGTTTTTTCTTTTTATGTCTGTTTTCTTTTTATCTTTCAGTTTTCTCATCTTTTTTCCTCTTTGCCTGGATTTTAGTTTCACTTTATTTTGTATTACACATCTTCACTCTTATCTGTCATTTGGATCATGACTGTTTTTGACATTCATTTTTCTTTCTGTATGTTCAGACAGAACTTGGAACTATAGAGGATTACTTTGCCAGCCATTCCTGTTTCATTATTCAGTTAAATTTTCTTACTAAGGGCATATTATCTTTGACAGCTATTTCTCAGCTCAGTTTGATTTAACAAACTTTTATGAACATTTGCTCTTTGCCAGGTACCATGCCAGCTGTTGGGGTTATAGAGGTGAATCCATTCATTACTAAATTTACAACTTAAAGTTCAACTCTCCTCTGTCAAGTTTTAGTTTGACGATAAAATCAGCCAAGGGAGCTGCCCCTGTGAATTTTGGACGTATTATTAAGTGAAGGAACAGAAATGAGTTCTAATTAAAAAGCAAATGTTTAATAAGCTGTTAGTACTTTTTTAAAAAAATTATTTATTTGACAGACAGAGATCACAAGTAGGCAGAAAGGCAGGCAGAGAGAGAGGAAGGGAAGCTGGCTCCTTGCTGAGCAGAGAGACAGGACCCTGGGATCATAACCTGAGCTGAAGGCAGAGGCTTTAACCCACTGAGCCACCCAGGCATCCCAAGCTGTTAGTACTTCTAACCCTTCTTTAAAAAACCCCACAAAACCCAAACCTTTCATGGCTATTGGAGTCAAACGCGAAGAAGTAGATCCTTACTAGATGGATGGGTAGTTAATACTCAGAAGGTCCATAGGATTATGAGGGTAGGGGTTGTTTTTGGTATAATTTGCTCTGTAGTTTTTCTGTCTGCCACCCTGTGGTTAGTAAATAACAGACCACGTTCAATCACAATATGCAGTTAGTGATTTGGCAGGGGCAGGGGGGCGGTCTTATGCCAGAAAGTATTTTATGTAGTCACCTGTCCTTATACAGCTTAGCTCCGAATGACTCTAAATGGATTTAAAATAAAAACTTATAATCATAGATATTTTAAAAGAACAATAACTTGTACCAATATTTCTTTCAAAATAAAGCTGTTCCGTGCACTCGAATTACAAACCTGATAAGAAGAGCTAATTTTAATTTTTTTTTTCTTTCAAAAATACTTCCTCAGAGAGATTCAGAACCCTTTGGAGGTACTCATATATGCTCAGCTTTGTTTCTTCAGAGATGGAAACAGAGGTGCACACTAATTAAATGCACGATTCCATAATAGCGCCTGCCGTTGTGTCGAGCTTCATGTCTGTCGTAGCTAAACGAGTGGGTGTGCCCGCTTTCTCTTGAACTCCTGAGACTAAGTCCTTTCATAACGGAACAAGAGAAAAACCAAAAGTCATTTCCAGAGTTGCTTGCCTTTGGGTTGGTGTTCACAAAGGAGAAAATTGAAGCCCAGGGGAAAATTTTAGAGAGATGAGTCTATGAAAATAGTCTTGCGGTAAATTGACTTTCTAAAAGTTTATTGATGGAGTGTAAGGGCCCTTCTGGCTCTGATAATAAAGTCAGTAGGTTATGTTTTTCAGAGTTAAAATGGCAAGACATTTACCACCCTGTATTTAACAGAAACATATTTTTAGTTAAAATTGAGAAAATAAGGGCGCCTGGGTGGCTTAGTGGGTTAAACCGCTGCCTTCGGCTCAGGTCATGATCTCAGGGTCCTAGGATCGAGTCCCGCATTGGGCTCTCTGCTCAGCAGGGGCCTGCTTCCCTCTCTCTCTCTGCCTGCCTCTCTATCTACTTGTGATCTCTCTCTGTCAAATAAATAAATAAAAAATCTTTAAAAAAAATTGAGAAAATAATTGTAGGTTTTAATTTAACGTGAGGCTTGTGCACATCTGTGTTTATAGAACTTTGTATTATACCCACAAAAATACACGTATCACCGCACACAAATATGCACTCCGTGTATGATTTCATTCATAGGATGACAGGCTGTAATGCAGCTCTGCACCTGAACTTTCCTGTTAACCGATACCTTCGTGGACCAATGCTTCAAAAATAACTTCTCCATTTTTTTTAAGATTTTATTTATTTATTTGACAGAGATCATAGGTAGGCAGAGAGGCAGGCAGAGAGAGAGGAAGGGAAGCAGGCTCCCCGCTGAGCAGAGAGCCCATCCAGGTCTCCATCCCAGGACCCTGGGATCACGACCCGAGCTGAAGGCAGAGACTCCAACCCACTGAGCCACCCAGGCGCCCCAAACTTCTCCATTTTTGTTTTAGAAATATTTATTGCATATTTTTCCCATCATTTAGAATTGAAATGAACTTTTTCTTACTAGTGAGTAGCAGCACCATAAACGTCCCTGATGATCCTCTGTCTCCTTGGGTTTGCGAATCCAGGCTAGATAGGGATATGGAGCTCGCGGGGCGGTTGTGAGCAGTGTTCAGAGGACAAGGTAAGGCAGCCGAGGGAAGACCAGAGATGGAGCGGTGGTCAGTATGGAAAGGAGGACTAGGTAAATCTGTGACCTTACTGACTTTATAAATAGACAAACTATTGTGACGAATCAGCGGATTTGAAGACTGTTTCTTAAGACAGTCTATGTGTAAATAGGAGCTAAACAGGCTTATAATGGAGGAAAAGAATGATGGGTAACTATGTCAGTTTAATTCTAGGTAAGCGTTACTTTTGTTAGTTTTATATCTTATGCTTGAGGTTTCGCATGAGTCTGCAAGTGATTCCAGCAGTTGGAAATAGGCTGTTTGGTTTCACTCGTTTCGTAGTCGTACTTGGACCCTCAGCGCTGAGCCCTGTGCCAGGCACTGAGATGCTGCCAGCTTAATTGTGTCGTGATCCCTTCTTCCATGTAGGAAGTGAGAAGGGGGACCTCACTAACTGTCCGTTATCCTCAAGGCCCGGGACAATAGCTCACATGTTATTGGCACTTGATAAAAATAAACCTTAAATGATGATTTTGCCTTCAACCTAAAGTTTGTTTTTCAGTTTTCTGAAGAACACACATATGCTTATTAGATCAGAAATACACACATATCTAGCGCTATGGATCCCAAAGGAGGGGTGAGAGGGAGGTGGGGTTATGTCCCTGTGGGATGTGCGGATGCCGGTGTTTGAAATGTACAACGTCTTTCCCATTTGGAGAAATCTTTCCTTAAGTTGTAGTCTTGTCCCTGCTTCCCCTGCTCGGCCTGCCCACCCTTTACAACCCACTGTGAGAATCACGTCTGTGGTCAGCCACTGCTACTGATGTTGGTGGGACAGGAAAGAGGTGAGAGCTGCGGCTTTGACCTGTCTACCCTTGGAACTTAGAGAAGCTTTTCTGTTTTGGTTACAATGTGATTTGACGATTTTGTTTCATTCTTTTTTAAGTTTGTTATTTTTTTTTTTAGTAATCTCTACACCCAACATGAGGCCCGAACTTTTGGCCCCAAGATTAAGAGCCTCGTGCTTCTGAATGAGCCAGCCAGGCACCCTGTAGATGATTCAGTTTCTTGAGAGTAGAACATGAGTTTGACTTGCGTTGGAATTGCCTACTTCTTTCACTTACCAGATGGCTATAAATGTGAATTAACTTGAAAATTTAATTGTTTTTTTATAGTCTTTATGTCATTTAAAATTAATGTGTTTATTCTGGAGATGCTAAAGTTAATCATTAAGATGAGTTGCTAAGGCCTTTATGGAAAAGGTGAAATGGGTAATCAAATACTGAATTAACCTGTTTGAGTTCCTTAAATCATCTTTTATTGTCATGATTCTCAACTTGATGAAATTTATGATTTTTTTTTCTTTTTTTAAAGATTTTATTTTATTTGTCAGAGAGTGAGTGAGAGCACAAATAAGGGGAGGAACAGGCAGAGGGAGAAGCAGGCTCCCTGCCGAGCAAGGATCCTGATGTGGGACTCGATCCCAGGACTCTGGGATCATGACCTACACTGAAGGCAGACAGATGCTTAACCGACTGAGTCACCCAGGCGTCCCATGAGCCTCTTTTAAAGAAAACTAAATGTAGTGAACTCCCAGAGTATATAAAAAAACTCCAGCTTGAAAAACACAAGTTAAACAAAGCTTAAATACTTAAACCTTAGTTCAGTTATCATGATATGGTCACATGTGATCTTTCTTTGCTGATAAATTAATATTAATATAGGAACAGAGGAGGGTACTGAATTTGCATGGCATAAGTTCGTGGTAAGGTAGTCATCCAGATGATCCAGAATATATTTATGCTAATTTTTTTAGACCCAGCTAGCATTGAGATAAAAAGACAAAAATTTGAATTCTTGGAACTCTTAGACTACATCTCTGTACCCGTCTCTGTACAGTCACCGCTGGAAATACACTTGGAAGACACTTGAAATCAGTGTACAGAGGGCTTATGCCAAAACGAAAGGTTTAAGGGATGGGCAGGTAGTGGGGTTTTGGAGAAAGTGGTAACTACCTACCTTTCCCTTTCAGCTCTCTTATAAAAGATGCTTCTCCCGTTCCTCTGATTGATGTTACAAACCTTCCTACGCCTCGAAAATTCCTTGATACCTCTCAGTTTTCTACTCCTGGAAGCTCAAGTGGTAAGTATTTAATTCTTTAGTCACTCACCTTCTTTTCATAATGTTGTAGTTCCTTAGTAAAGACCTGGGGAAATCTGGGGGGTCAGGCCTGGGAGGTCCTGAGGTTAGTGCCTTGGAGCTTCTGGTGAGCTCTGTGCCACCCTCAGAGGGAGTAAGATAGAAGATGACTGGTTGGGCCTGTTGCATTATCAGCTTTGAAAACTGGCAGCTGAATCTGGCCCGTCTCCTAAATCCGATCTATTTAGGCCTTATTTGACCAGCACTGTTTGTGTTTCTGAAGTTGAATTGGAATGCTCTTTGATGCAGGGAGTCTTACCCCCTGCCATCCCTCCACCCGCCCCTCCCCATCATGACCTCGGTTGTTTCTGTCAGCTTTTACCCAGCTGCCGTACATGTTGCATGCTCTCTCTGATCCTTGAGAGCTTCTGAGTGCTCTAGATCTGCTCCAGATCCTGTGTCCTCTATAGAGAGACCTTGTGTTTTCCAGTGCCTTCCCTGTTTCCACATGTGCTGACATATGGGTGTGCACACGCACACATATAATGTACGTTGAGGTCATACCCACAAACTAGCCATGTTTGTTCTTGGGCTACATACTATTCTGTTGAATAAGAGCCATTCTGGCCTACATTTACGATCAGAGAGGGAGAGTATGCTTTGAATCTGAACACAGATTTAGGGGATTTATTCTGGAATGACTCAGACCTGCCCTGTCAGAGGGGTCAGCTGACCTTGGCCCAGACTGTCTTGGCCCAGGCCTCTGCAAAGAGTCTTCAACTATGGCAGCACTGGGTTGAGGAGAAGGAGATGGGATTTTTTTCTGTGAGATGTTCTGCGGTGCCTTTGTGTCACAGCGAAAGTCCTCAGTACCTTTTAAGGAATGAGGATGTCAGTTATCGTTGGCCTTGCAGGGGTAAATTAGTTCTTATAGTTCTTTTCTAGTTCTGTAGTCCTGTAGAGCTTGAAATAATGAAAAGGTGGAAAGGCAGAGAAAAAATTTGGAGTCAGTCAATACATTTTGTGTAACTAATTGAAAGTGTTTCTTTTGAGAGCCTGACTATATATATTGTTGCTGGGGCATATTTAATTACCTTTCAAAATATCATTTAATTAAATTTTAGGGTTATTTAGGCTTGGAATCTTGAGGTTTATTGCTTTTACTGTAGGAAAAGCATAGAAATTCTTTTGTAATAGATTTTACTCTTGGTCTACTTAATGATTCAAAAAACCCAAAAAACCCAAAAACCCGGAACATTTACGTTTATTGTGACACTTTACAAGGTTTGTACTCAAGCCTCTTCCTGGAGCTAAAAAATTTCTCCTTCTTTGTGACATAGTATTACTATTCTTTTGAGTTTTGACACTGCTTTGAGCTGTTGTAGAGCGTGGAATTATGAAACATTATACATTTATACTTTTGTAATTTACCTCTTCCTCTAGAAGAAATTATCAGTTGTTTTATCTTTGTGTTTTTATAGCGTGAACCATCACTGCTTAGCCTGGTTATAGCAATTGAAGCAATTGTTGCCGAGTCAATGGCTAAGTAAAATAAAAATTTTAATTGTTTACAAAGAAATGATAGGGCAGGCATTTGCAAATGAAAAGCACTGTGTAAATACTAAGTAAGTCGAAAAAATGCCAGTTATGGCAAATTTCAGTAGAAACTCATTTTGCTACATGTATTATTTTTAATCAGACAGCTGACTCTTTGATGGGTTCTTTTTCTGTCAAGCCCATAGTTGAGTTAGCATTTCTCACTTCATGGAGTTCATGGTAACACTTTGTCTTTGGGAGTCTGTTCCTTCCTTATTGGGGATGACTCTTGAAGAGCCGAGTGGTAGTTGAGTGGCGCTGGGACCATCATGGAGACTGCTTGTACCTAAGCTACAAACCTTTCTTTTTAGAAGGGCTCATTTCTTTCACTGTTGAAGGCTGTTGGTCTCATCATTTTTCTGTGGGTGACCAAAAGAGAAGATGGTTGAAATATTACTGATGAAATGCAGTAGGTAAGATGTGTTTAGTGCCTACCATATGTAGAACAACATTTTAAGTGCTTTGCATGAATTAGCTCAGTCCTTTAACAATCTCTGTAGGTAGGTACTATTATTACAATAGCTCCATTCTACAGATGAGAAAACCAGGGCATAGAGGGTTAATAATTGGTTTAAGCTGACACAACTGACCAGGAGTAGCGCTGTGATTTCAAGTAAGGAGCTGGGTTCCAGACTATGCCCTTCTAACTGGTTTGTTTTCCTGCAAAAAAGCTAGGGATGCTCTGGGTATTAGTTTTTTCCTGTTGCCACAATAAATTATGAGAACATAAATTTATCATCTTACAGTTTTGTAGAAGTCCGGTATGGGTCTCATTGAACTAAAATCAAGATGTTGGCATGGCTGTGTTCCTTCTGGAGGCTCTACAGGAGAGTCCATTTCCTTGCCTTTCGCAGCTCTTATGGGCTGCTTTCCCAGATTATTGCCCTCTTCCTCTCTCTTCAAAACCAGCGACAGTGTGTCCCATCTCTCTGACCCACTCTTCTGCCTCCTTCCTCTTTTAAGGACGTGAGTGACTGGATTGATTCCACCTGGCTAATTCAGGCTGCTCTGCCCAGTTCAAGGTCCTTAGCCTTAAACACATCTACGAAGTCTCCTTTTGCCATGAGACATATTCAGAGAGTCTGGGGATTAGGACATGGGTATCTTTTGGGGACAGTCATTCTGCTTACCACATTCTGCACTGCCTATTTTCTGACTTGAGTTATCTTGAGGCGCCAAGATGTAAAATTTTGACTTTTTTTAAATTATGTGTGAAGTCTTTTTAAATCATTGCAGTTTCAGTCTTAAGGACTATATTAATCTGGGTCACATTATTAAAGGGGGTTATGTAAATGAGGAAGAAGGAAATTATGTAGAGAACTGCATAAAATGTTACCAAGTACGTATAAAAGTGTGAGGCTGATGAAATACGCTATAAATAAAGGGCAGATATTTTCTTATTCTTAATGAACAGTAAGTCCTAAGAGTATATTTGTGAAGTGCCCTGCAAGTCATCCTTGAAAGTAATAGTCATTTTCAGCAGGAAATTTAACATAGGCTTTTAAAACTCCCCTCTCATCTTGTGAAATAGTAGGATGGAGGGTGTATCCATTAGAACTGATGTTTTTTATAGCGGATGTTCCAATAGGGAATCCCCGGATAGAACAGGTCTTATTGGGGTACCTTAAATTTAGGTTGGAGGTGATTCCTGAGGACTTTCAATTTGAACAAGAATTTCGATGGTTTGCAAATGAGTCTTTTTCAAATGTCTTCTTTACAGGTAGAGGTGTAAGTGACTTTTCTGTGAGATTTTCCATTATAGTTTACATGTTATGGTTTGTAAGGCATATTGGTTTGTAAGGCATATTTGTAAGGCTTTTGTAAATCATTCAACTGATGGCTGCAGTCCTATGAGGTAGTTATGGCAGGTACTGTTGTCATTATCTGGTGATTATTGTATCTATCCTATTTCAGTCTATTAAATACTTAAGTTATAAAAGTATAGAACTGTAAATGTGTATGTATCATCTAATTAAAAATTTAATTACAAAATGTAAAATCAAGGCACAGGTTGGAAGAAGCAAGAAATCCAGTGAGAGAAAGATGATTAGCATCCACTTAGCTTTCCTGCACATTAGTGAGGAAAAGAAATGGCCTCTTAAAGAAGGAGCAAATCACGGGCAATTTACAGAAGAGTCCATAGAACATGGAAAGATTGGCATTTATCCAACAGAGGTTAAGTATCCAGAATATATAAAGAACCCCTGTAAATCAATAAAACTAGCTAATAAGAAAAAAATGCAAATGTTAAATATTAAAAAGTAAGCGCAAACATAATAGGCAGTTTGTGTAGTAAATATGGGAGATTGCTTATATACTCTAGTTAATCAGGTATTTTTAAAACTCACTTTATAAATATATTCCACTCACAGAGGTTGAGTGATCGGTACAGGTTGACCAGATGGTAATTGTTGGAAGGTAGCGTCATGCTGTTCCCACTCTAAATGAGTAAGCGATATATTTTGCAAGCCTTTCTCCTATTTCTCATCAGTCACAGTATTTTGTAATGTACAGGAAACTAATGTCTAATTTAGATGTAGTAATTCAACTATAACTTAGGTAAAAGGATGGGAGAAGCATGGAGAAAAGCCAATAATTGTAGTAAAATGTTGGTTTAAGCTTTTGGATTCCCAGTATGTCCTGTCATTTGGCAAACTGCCTTTGGAACGTTTTGACTGAGCAATTACTCCCGGGGTAACACAGGCATTTCATTTGTGGCTTCTTTATTCATTTTATGCATGCCCCTGCTGGGATTGCTGTGAATGTAACTATAATGAAACTGGACTTCTTACTTCCTTTCTTTCTGGTACCAGCATAGGTTAAGCAATAAAACCTAAAGAGAGCGCAAATTAAATGATTTTTTTTTTCTTTTGCTGCTGTTTTCTCATGTGTATTTTATTTCATAAAATCTTGTTCTGGGATTTGATACTTTTCTTAAAAATTTAGGATTTGATATTTAAATTCTCTGTACATGGAGTGGGAGCTATGAATCCTAATATAAAAGGAGATGAAATTTTTCTTCTTGCAACTCACATGTCTAGAATAGTGAAAGTTCTCCACAACAATATGATGCCTTTTGAGGTACTTCTGTCCTGAAGTTGGGGCCTCCCTTGGCATTTTAAATCAGTTGTTCCTCAAGTATCCTTCATTTGCTATTAAATATGTTGGTTGATTTCTGTGATTAATCATAAGTAGAGCTGAGGACTATATATAAGGGAGGCAAAATAGAACTAATGGTTCAGATATTTATAAATGTAAAAATAAAGCAAGGCCAGAGTTTAATTAAAATACATTTATTTATTATGAATAGGAGATGAATATAACCATCATTATGTATTTCCTACTAGGTTAATAAGTCTTAATATTTTTCCATACTTGATTCAGATTCTTTAAAAAAAATTTATAGGTACAGTTGAAACGCCCCCATGAATGCATGAATTGTTCCTCAATTTCCTTTCTTCTCTCTTCTACCCTTTTGGTAACTACTATTTTGAAATTGTTCCCTATCTTTTTCCTGTATGTTTGCATACTTTTACTGTGTGTATGTATGTATATATATTGTGTTTTTGTAAATACAGAAACAATATGCATAGTTTATATGTTTATATATGTATATATTTATATGTAAGTGTTATAATATTGTGTATATTTGTTTATATATACAAAGTATATTACTTTGAGTATTTTAGGGCGTAAATAAATTGTGTAGCTTAATTTACATATTTACTTAAGTTTAATGATATAATTTAATGAATTTACTGATTTTGTATCATATATGTATCATTCTGCTACTTGGGTTTTGAGCTCAACATTGCACTTTTTTGGATTTTCTTATGTTATGATGTAGCTCTCGTTTATTTAACTACTGTGTAGTATCTTATTATGTAATCACAATTTATCCATTCTTCTATTGATAGACAAGTTATAAGTTTCAGTTTTTCATTATTAGGGACCTTATAACAGTGAGTATTGTTGTACACTGTAGGACAGTTTGTAAACTATAGGACAGTTTCCCAGCTACTGATCTCTTGGGAGTGGGTTATAGGTATATCTGGGATACTGAATCCTTCAGCCTTTGGTGTAGCTAGTCTGGTCTTGGGGCAATTGGAATCTCTAGGCAAGTTCTCTTAGCTACTTGCAGCCATCCCCATTTATCCTTGTTGTGCTGGCTAAGCACTGCTGTTTTCTCTATGTGCCACAATGCCTCCAAAGTGAGGAAGCTCTATTCTTTGGGGGCCATGTGTGTTGTATCTGTATAAATAAGAATGTTGTGCATTTTAAACTTCACTTGCCAAGTAGCTATTTTTATTCTTCTTCTTCTTCTTCTTCTTCTTCTTCTTATTATTATTATTTTAAGCAAGAGAGCAGGTGGGGAGGGGCAGAGGGAGAGAGAGACACTCTTAAGTGGAGTCCAACACTGGGTTTGATTGTATGACCTTGAGATCATGACCTGACCCAAAATCAAGAGTCAGACTTTTAACTGACTGAGCCACACAAGCGCCCCTGCAGATAGCTTTTTAAGTTATTGTACCAATGTAGATTTCTCTGAATTATGCAAGAGCTTTGGTTCTCTATTCCCCTTAAAATTGGCTTTGTTTGACTTTTAATTTTTGCAAATGGATTTTCACAAATCTGATAGGCTCTGTGTTTTTATTATTTTAGTTTGTAATTTTAGTTTGCATTTCTGAGGTTTCTAGAGATGTTGAGAATCTTTCCATGTATATGAACCATTTGGGTCTCTTGTAAATTGTCTGTCATTTGCCAGGTTTTTGTTAGGCCATTTCTTTATTACTGTTACAAGAGAGTTAATGGATGCTAATCATTTTTCTGTTTTTCTACCCATGCCTTGTAGTTAATCAATTTCGTGAGTTTCTGGTTTATTCTTCCTGTGTTTCTTCTTAAATGTTCCATGAAGGGGGGAATTTTACTTTAGATACTCTTATATTTTGCTGTTCTCACTTTATATCCTAGAAATCACTCTATTTCTGTTTATATAGATTATGCTTTCTTATTATTTTTTTTAAAGGTTTTATTTATTTATTTGACAGCAGAGATCACAAGTAGGCAGAGAGGTAGGCAAAGAGAGAGAGGGAGAAGCAGGCTCCCTGCTGAGCAGAGAGCCTGATGCGGGGCTCAATCCCAGGACCCTGGGATCATGACCTGAGCCTAAGGCAGAGGCTTAACCCACTGAGTCACCCATGTGCCCCAGCTTTCTTCCTATTTTTTTTAACCCTTGCATACTTCTCCATTATGGTGATTTATCATAGTTCAGCCAAGCTCTTATGTATGGTATATAGATTGTTTACTATATTTTGCCTTTATAAGTCGTGATGTAATGAATAACATTGTGCATATGTGTTTTCATAATGTTGGAGGTGTATCATTAGGGTAAACATCTAGAGAAGGGATAGCTCAATCAAGAGAAGGCCATGTGTATTTTTTTGGTATGGCCAAATTCCCCAGGAGAGTTTACCAGCTTAAATTGTACCATGAGTGTGTGAGAGTGCTCGTTTTCCCCACAGCCTTGCCAAATTATGTTGTTAGACCTTTTGCCCATTTGATGGATGAAAATGGTATCACAGTATTGTTTAATTTGCATTTCTCTTACTATGAGTCACTTTGAACAATTTTCTGTAAGGAAATTTTAAAGCCCATTTTGATTTTTTTGTGAATTGTCATTGTCTTTCATCCACTTTTTTCTATTTTGTCTTTAAATCTCTTACTGTGTTACATTTTAATGGATTTCCTAATATTGAACCAATTTTTCATTTCCTAGAATAAATGCCTCTTGATGATGGTGTGTTACTTTCTCAGTGTGAGGGTGAATTCTGTTTGCTAATAGTTTACTTCGAGTTTTTGCATTGATGTTTATAAAGGATATTAGCCTACTGTCTAAATCATACCAGATTTTGCATTCAATATAATAATTTGCTTCATAAAAGGAAGGGAAATTTTTCTTCATTTTCAGTGCTCTAGAACAACTTATGGAGCATTGGGATTCTCTGATATTTGAAGGTTAGGGAATTTCCCTGTGAAAACATTTGGATCTGATACTTTTTCATATTTTTGCTTTTTATTAATTTTCTGTCTTTTTTCCTGTGTAGATTGTTCTCTTTAAGCATTCTGCTCTGTTGGGATAAATTTTAATAATGTGTGTTTTTCTAGGAAGTTATTGATTTCATTTAATTTTTCAGATTTTATCTATACAGAGATCAGTATTTTCTTCTGATTTTGAAATTTCCTTTTCTCTTTTTATCTTTTTATTTGCACTAGCTCCCTTTTCTTGATCAAAGTAGCTGGTGGTTTGTCTATTGTGTAAGGGTTTTTTGTTTTGTTTTTGTTTTTAATTTTCAAGAAATAACCACTATTTTGATTATTGGTTAGTTCATTTTTCTGTTCTCCACCTCATTTTCTTTTCTTTTTTTTTTTTTTTTAAAGATTTTATTTATTTATTTATTTGACAGCGAGAGAGAGAGATCACAAGTAGGCAGAGAGGCAGGCAGAGAGAGAGAGAGAGGGAAGCAGGCTCCCCGCCGAGCAGAGAGCCCGATGTGGGACTCGATCCCAGGACCCCGAGATCATGACCTGAGCCGAAGGCAGTGGCTTAACCCACTGAGCCATCCAGGCGCCCTCCACCTCATTTTCTGCTTTTATCTTTATTTCCTTCTTTGTGTTTTCTTTTGGTTTATTTTTTCTTCTGATCTAGACGTTGAAATCATATATTTTCTTTCAGTTTTACTGATAAAAGTGTTCAGTGACAGGAATTTTTCTCAACACCTTAAATGCATCCCATATACCTTGATATTTAAAGTTTCCATTATCATTTTAAAAATATCTTCTCATTTGAAATCCATTGTTTTTAAAGATTTTATTTATTTATTAGAGAGGGAGAGAGAGAAAGTGCATGAGTTGGGTTTGTGTTGCGAGGGGCAGAGGGAGAGGCAGAGGGCGAACCAGACTCTTTACTGAGCAGGGAGACTAATGGCTGCCAAGCTCGAGCCCAGGTCCCCGGGATCATGACCTGAGCTGGAGGCAGACGCTTAACTGACTGAGCCACCTAGGCACCCCTTGATACAGTGTTTTTAATGGAAGAATTTTATTTTCTCTTAATTCTTTCTAGCTTTTTTGTGTTGAGTTCAGAGAGTATTGTTGTTGGTAATACTTTTACTTCATGGAACTTACATTTTCTCTGTGACAATACATGACCAGTGTTTGTGAATGTCCTGTGGGTGCTTGAGTAAAAGGTACTGTTGGGGTCCATTATCAAAGGAATGAGACTGAGACAAAGTGAAAGTTATGCAAAGCTTTATTCTATGCTAAGCATTAGAAGTCAGACTGACCAGCCAGGGCCGCCTCCGAAGAGAGCGACCCCGTCCCGATCTCACAGGCTGGTTTTATAGGACGTAACTGCAGACCCAAGGTACATGGCTTCTATTGTTAAGGCGTTTACTCCCGGAATCCATACCGGAACCCATACCAGGAACTCCTGGGGCATTTATTCCTGGAATGAAGTCCGTGTATGTAAAGAACAGTATGGCTACCTAGGCAATATGGCTAAGCAGGCCCTAATAGTTAAACAGGTTTAAACATTAAATCGGCCCTAACGGGTACATTCTTGGTTATCAGGTATAGAGTTGATATATATCCATAAGATCTGCATTATTTAATTACTGTTTAGGTCTTCGATCTCTTTTTTTTTTTTTTTTTGTGATGTATTCAAGTTTTCTATTAGTGGGTTTTCCCCTGTATCTCTGCCTCCCTTGTAGTTTTATTTCAAAATGGTGGCTGCTGTTTAATTTGGTATGTCAGTATTTGTAAGTGTTGTAGCCTTGTTACGAATTGTGGCATGTGATATTAAAAGATGCCCTTCGTCATAATGGTTAATGCTTTTTGACTGGCGTCTTTTGTTTATTCTATATTTCTAGCCTTTCTAAATTACTGGTTTTGAGATCTGTGTATAGCCTATTGTTGGGCCCTGCTTTGTGACTCAAATTGAAAATCCTTTTCTTTTAATAGATGAGTATGATCTATTGATGTATATTGATAAGACTAATGTTTTTCTCAGCTCTTTCGTAGTATTGTTTTTTTTTTTTTTTAAGATTTTATTTATTTATTTGACAGACAGAGATCACAAGTAGGCAGAAAGCAAGCCGGGGTGGGAGGGGGCGGGGAGCAGGCTCCCCACTGAACAGAGAGCCCGATGCGGGACTCTATCCCAGGACCCTGGGATCATGACCTGTTCCGAAGGCAGAGGCTTTAACCCACTGAGCCACCCAGGCGCCCCTCTATTGTAGTATTTTATAAATATGTATAGTTGCTATGGTTCTTTTTCTCTGAGATATTCTTTGCTCCTTTAACACTTTTTTTGTTGTTGTTGTTTAGGAGGTGTTTTTTCCTTGTCTTTTTATGTTTTTAAAAACATAGAAAAATGCTTAGTCCCTTTTTAATGCTTTAATCTTTCCCTCTCACATTTCTGTTTTTGTGGATATCCTTTAATCCCTGTCTTTTGCCTAAGTAACAGCATGACTTCGTTATCCTTTCTTTTCTGCTAGCTTCTATTTGTGTTATTTTTTACTTTTTATTGTTTATAATGTATTTGTCTTAGCTATCTTCCATTCACACCTGCCAGTTGTGTTTTTATCTTAAATCTACACTTAAATGTTTTAAATGCTCATCATCAATCTTTTTTGCTGAAGTTTTTCCACTCATCTCTTGGCTCATCAAAAGATTCCTTAAGAAAAGGCTCATGGGTGCAGAATTTCTTTAGTAGGTCCTGTAGCCTTGGTACTTAAAGGACAGCTTAGATGGGTATAAATTCATTAGTTTACAATTTTTACCTACTGATATTCTTTCTTTTTTTATTATAAAATGCTACTTCATTATCTTCTTTTTTGTGTTTTATGAAAATTTTTTAATTAAAATTTTTTATTTACCTTTAAGTTGGTTAACATATAGTGTATTATTAGGTTCCTGGTGGAGTTTAGTGATTCATCAGTTACAATAACACCCAGTGCTTATTACAACAAGTGCCCTCCTTAATGCCCATCACCCATTTAGCCCATCCCTACCCACCTCCGTTCCAGCAACCCTTAATTTGTTTCCTATAGTTAAGAGTCTCTTGAGGCACCTGAGTGGCTCAGACCTTTAAGTGTCTGCCTATTGCTTAGATAATGATTCCCAGGGTCCTGGGATTGAACCCTGTGTTGGGCTCCCTGCTCAGTGGGGAGCCTGCTGCTTCCTCTCCCAGTGCCACCGCCCCCCCCTCCCCAGCTTGTGCCTGCTTGCTCTCTCTCAAATGAGTAAGTAAAATCTTAAAAAAAAAGTCTCTTATGGTTTGCCTCTCTTATTTCACCTTATTTTATTTTTCCTTACTTTCTCCTATGTTCATCTGATTTTTTCTTAAGTTCTATCTATGAGTGAAATCATGATATTTGTCTTTCTCTGACTGACTTATTCTTTTTTAAGATTTTATTTATTTATTTGACACACAGAGAGAGATTACAAGTTGGCAGAGAGGCAGGCAGAGAGGGGGCGGGGGGGAAGCAGGCTCCCTGCTGAGCAGAGAGCCCGATGTGGGACTCAATCCCAGGACCCTGAGATCGTGACCTGAGCAGAAGGCAGAAGCTTAACCCACTGAGCCACCCAGGCACCCTATGATTGACTTATTTTGCTTAACATAATACCCTCTAATTCTATCCACATTATTGTGAATGGCAGGATTTCATACTTTTTGATGGCAGAGCAATATTCCATTGTATATATGTACCACATCTCCTTTATCCATTCTTCTGTTGATGGACATCTGAGCTATTTCCATTTTTTTGGTAGTTGTGGGCATTTCTGTTATAAACATTGAGGTGCATGTGCCTCTTTGAATCACTATTTTTGTCATCTTTTGGATAAATATGTAGTAGTGCAGTTGCTGGGTCATAGGGTAGTTCTATTTTTAACTTTTTGAGAAATCTCCATACTGTTTTTCCAGAGTGGCTGCACCAGTTTGCCTTGTTTGGCCTTGTAAGTTGTGAGCCTGTAGACTTCAATGACTTTTTAACCTAGGAACTTAACAGTTGTAGTAGGGTATGCCCTGGAGTTTGTTTGTTTGTTTATTTTTTGAATGGCTGATTTTCCCAGGTACCCAATAGGCTCTTTCATTTTGTAGATTCAAGATTTTTTAAAAAATAATTTTAAACAACCTGTTGTTTGTTTTTCTTCTAATATGTTACCTTTTTCTTTGCCTGTCTTCCATTTCTATTGCTTTCTCTTTGGTCTTTGTACTTTTTTCTTTATATCCCTTTTATTCTCTATTTTGGTTCCCTGAATTTCCTTAATACCCTTTATAAGATACTCATTTGTGTCTGTTTTCTCTTGGGTATTTTATAATTTATTCTTCCTGTCTGAAGTAATATCCTTTTTCTTCCATTGTCTCTTCTCAGTTTAGTCCATTTGCTTCTCAGACCTTTCTTTTATTTGTCCATGTCTGTTCTTAGTTTTGGGATTTCTGACTCAAGATGGCTTTTGTATCCGCAGGTTCTTGTTTGAATATATTTCTTCCATCTGGAGTGTTGCTAACTAATACTCTTGTGCTTCATGATAGTTTTGTTGCAGGAAATTTTCCTCTTTTAATGTGTGTTGGATTTTCTGACAACCCCTCTGCCCCATACCTTCATAAGAATTTGTTCATTTTTTCCTGTTCTCTCTTTATGGGTTTGGGGTGTTTAATTGAATTCCTAGATCATTGGCTCCCTCTTCTGTCAGCCTAGCAAAATCCAAATACTTGAGTGTATTATTTGTTTTGATGGTAGGAGAAGGTTGTTCTCAGAATTTTGGTTCTCTCGTGGTGTCCTGAATTTTCCCTTTATGCTTCTTTCTCCCTTCACTATCCAGTAGCCAAAGGACATTTCTCTCTTCCGTTTGTCTGATTTCTCCCATAGAGGCTGGAGGTCTCAAATACTGCTCCTACAAATTATCTCCTCTTAAACTCTCTTCCCTCTAGTCCATGCTCTCATCTCTTTGGATACTTTTTGAGTATTTGAAATGTAGAGTGGTCGTAGTCTTTTTTAGATCAGTCTTAGAATCATTGCTAACCTCCTAGTTTTTTCATGGTTCTTCAACAGCCATGTTTTGCTTGCAACAAAGCCTTGTGGCAGAGCAGAGGTAGGTCAGGAGCCTGGGTGATCCTTTGATGGGATTAGGTGTTTTTTTCTTATTTTTATTTATGGTTGTGAATTTGGGGCATTTCCAATCTGCAGGTTATCCTGAGGGTATGATTTGTATGAGCTTTTGTTTGTTCTTCTGGTTGTTCTGTGTTGTTTTTGGAGGAAATAGGAGAAATGGCGAATTCAGTAATTTCTATTGTCTCTAGCAATCCAGGAGTTCCTAAAGCTAGATGTTGTAAAAGTACATTTTCCCCCATTTCTTGGGGGTTTGTTTTTGTGTTTTGATGTCATATTACCTCCTTTAATATATACAGTTGTGTAGGTAATATTATTTCCATTTTACAGATGAGAAAGTTGAAGTCCTGCAAGATTTAATGACTTGAAGAGAGATTTACCCAGTTAGAATGTGGTAGAGTTGATAATCAGATCTAAAGTCCTATGAGGCCCCGCTCTTGCTCTTTTTACCACATCGTATTATCTCTTTAGGCAGTTGAACTCACAAAACCCAATACATATTATTGAATATTAATATAAACAATTTTTTCATCTGTTCCTTGTGTCTTCTCTTATCCTGTTGCCCACTTAAAGTTTTTAGTAGCCACTTTTCCACTGGTGGCTACTCCTTGACTTTCAAAGATGCATCCTCCTTGCTTTAAAAGAGATCGTGTATGTTAAGCGCTGTGCCAAGGGAAACTGAACAGTATCGTTTTGTTTTTATCGTTAATAGTCTACCCTTCACTCTACCTTCCTCCTGAAACATACCATCATTTCCCCCTTAGCCCACTTTCACTTATGGGTGGACCTGGGCACATTCATTGTGCTTTCATTCTCCACCTCTGAGATGAAACTATTCCTGTGCTGGGACTGTAAAAACCCCTAGCTTCATGTAAATGATGGTCCTTAGCACAGAGTTGGTAATAACTTTTGGCAGCCTCCTTTCAGGAGTAGGGTGTTATATTGTCTGTAGTTTCCTTTAAAGTAATTTAATCTGCACCTTAGGGGGGCTTAGTTAACATTTCTGAAGTACCTTAATCAGGAATCCACACTTCAGGGGTAGTTAGTTAACATTTGAAAGACCCTAATCAAGATTCTATACTCCAGGGGCAACCCGTGCATCAGAGACTGCTCTCTCATCTGTACCAGTGGGTGCATTAATTAGAATAAAAGATGTTAGAGGTAATTTTTCATTGGTGAGATGAATGGTATTTAAGATAAATAGTTGACCAGGTATCTCCACTGGGATGTGGATGGAAGATAAGGATTTGATGAGACCAGAAGCGTCTGTAGGTGTAGAGCTTGATTTGGTCCTGTGCTTGTAGCCCTCCGTGGAGGACTTTGTCCGCTCATCTAGCCAGTGGTGCGCGTGAAGTCTATAACACCCCATGGGCTAGATCTTGCCTGCCTCGGCCTGCTTCTCCACACAGCCATCGTTGGATACATATTCTGGCTCCATTCCTTTTTTCTATTGCTTGTCCACAGAGATGTTACTCTCAATTTTGAACCAGACTATTTCTTCATAACTTCTTAGTTTCTCTTTTGTATATAACTGTCTGGAGATTGGGTATCTCAACTGTGAATTTATAGTGCCATTTTGACCAGAATTACTGTTAAGTGGTAACGTTCTTATTTTCTATTTGAGAGCATTGTCACTCTACTGAGGCAAGACTCCTGCCTGTGGGGGCAGGTGTGGGTTTGTAATTCTCTTGGTACTTTATTGGGTTAAGTAGGCTTGGTGAGTGTTTTGAAGTCTCCTTTTTATATTGAATTTATATTGAAATCTGTTCAATAGTGACACAGTTCCCCTGTTATATAGACATAATGTTCTTGAATACAACATGTAAATGAAGTTATGTATGTAGGTCGAAATCAGATCTACTATATCTATATACTTTAGTTACCATGCATAGTATAAAGCATGACATTTACCAGGAGTTTCTGTGGTAAACACTACCGTTATCTCTTACAATTTAACATGTATAAATCTTAAGTTAAATAATGAAGCTTATTCAGTACAAAGTTAAAGTGTATCACCAGGGTTTTTGTGCAGATTTGATGGCATGTGTATATAGCCATGGTGCATGTTACTCATATTTTCTTACCAAACATACCAAGAAAAGAAAGCAGTTACGGACTAGTCTCATTGCTTCCTGTACTCACTGGGAAACAAAAGGTAGTTTTCTTTTATAGAAGACTTAACCTGCTTAAATGGATTATTCACTTTCTCTGTTATTTTTAAAATGGGCTATCTATAATCTAGATGCACAGAATTGGCTATAGGCCATGGAACCAGAGATGTATAGATTTACTCTAAGTTGATAGAATCATGGAATTGTGGAGCTTGGGAGGACTGGAGATAGCATCCAGTTAATTGTTTCATGAGTCCCAAAGTGTCTTTGTTAAACCTTCATGAATCCATGCTTAGCCTCAAACCACTTAAGCACGTATACCTACACATCTGTATCTTCCTTCTTCCTTCCCTGTCTATGCATATGATAAGGAACAGTTGGGGCCAATAGGCTTTTACTAGTAATAGTGGGGAAGAACATGAAAATCTTAGTATTTAGCACTGTTCTGCCACTGAGGGTCTTCAAAAGCAGGTTCAGGAAATCTTCACTTGATAAGTCTCTTCAGAGCAAAAAGATCAGAGAGAGCTGGGTGAGAGTATAGTATTTCTAATTATAAAGTGTTCTTAAATCTGCACTTTGAGTACTGTATCACTATAGATACAAGGGAAGGAATGGTTTGGCGTTAAGTTGTTTGGAAGTATGTACATTTTGTTCTGATTGTGGTGGGAGGTCCATACTGAATTTCAGCTATATTATTTTTGTACAAGACTTTTTCCATAAAGCACCAATAATTCTATCTGACCTCACCGTGATTATTGGACTAGTCTTCATGGTTGATTATATTATCCTTTTAAATTGCCTTTTAATTTTCAGCTGATGTAAGTGAAATAGATAATATAAATTAATTAATATTGGATCTGCTCACTGTTTATGCTCTAGGAGATTTCAGGAGACAAACAGAAAGATAAAGTTCGAAACAAATGTGCCATTTGAGGCTCTGGCATGTTATTATTCATACCTTGCTTATTATTTTTTAATAGGCTCTCTATCATATTAGTGCACATATAAGTAGCTATATGCCACACCGTCTAGGGGCTCATGGATCTTACTACATTTATCTCCTCACCAGTCACTCTTGTGGCAGGTGCTTGTGACACACAAGTGGCCCCTTGCTTGTGTCTGTTTGTGACTCATATGTGCACTTTTGTGAAGGTCATTGTCTCTTGGCTAAATTTCTGTTACTTTTTTCCCTGCCTGAAGCTCTGCTTATAGTTGCGCTTCATTCTGGTTGCGCCCCGCCCCCCAACCTGCAACATGCTGAATTTAGATGGCTCCTTGGCTGCTAAGTATTTCTCTCTTCTTGCTGCCGGGATTGGTTTTGCAGGATGGAGGAAGTCTGTGGCCTGAGGGGTCCAGTTCTTAATGTATAAAAGAAAACCAGTAACTAAAATGTCAATTTTTGCAATGTCACATTTGGAAATATCAATGCCTTATGTTTTGTTTGTGTGTGTGTGTGTTTTTTTTTATTTTTTTTATTTGCCATCAAAATTGTCATCTTCACAGGCTTAAGTCATCTTGGTTCTACTCCCGCTTTACTAGTCTTAAGATTTTTTAAATGAAATATTAAATTTCATTTTAAATGAAATATTAAATTTCATTTTAAATGAAATATTAAAATTCTTTGTGTTGCAAAGAAAATCCTAGGAATTCGGTTCTTCTTGCTGTGCTTCCGTCTCTCCACATGGTTTTCAGCCTCGTGGATAAATACGAAGAGGACGTCTTCGGTGAAAACAAGCTTGTTGAAGTAATTATATCCTGCATGTCCTTAAATGCTTTTGGTTCATACTGAAGTGCATTTTACGAGTTGGGAACATGAATAGAAGGGATTGAAGAGAATAGCGTGCGTATCATCTGAAGTAGGGGTTTTGGAGACTCTATGCAGTGGTTACACGGATTTACTGCCTGTAGTGGGGATATTGGGATATTTTCATTCTTCCCTAATCAGTAGATTGCAGTGCATTCCAGTGGTGCTGAACAGCTTGGAGTGGACTCATAGTGTCATTGAGCTTGACTCCCCTAAAGAAGAATGTATGCAGTCTTTCAGGGTATCACATATTTTAAAAACCTGCCAGGGGGCACCTGGGTGGCTCAGTGGGTTAAAGCCTCTGCCTTTGGCTCAGGTCATGATCCCAGGGTCCGGGGATCGAGCCCCACATCGGGCTCTCTGCTCCGCGGGGAGCCTGCTTCCTCTTCTCTCTCTGCCTGCCTCTCTGACTAGTTGTGATTTCTCTCTGTCAAATAAATAAAATAGTTTAAAAAACAAAAAACAAAAAACAAACAAACAAACAAACAACCTGCCAGTTGTTTTGAAGAATAGAGAGGGAAGGATGGGGAAGACTTTAACTGTTAGGGTCCATCTTCTGGCTTTTACTCACTTTCGCTTTATTCTATCTAAATCCAACCATTGTTAAAACAAGAGAATTATTTTTGGGTATTTTGGGGCACATATTTGTGTGTATGTGTGTTAGTCGGAAGGGAGGGCCTGTGGTTTTCAGTCGGTAATGGAGGTCTCAGATCCCCATCGCTCGCTCTCCCCAGCTCCTCACTGGGGGTTGAGAACCACTGTGCTCCCCTACCCTCTTCCATCCCAAAGCCTGTAGATCTATGGAGACTTTTGACATATAAAATTATTTCTCAGAAAACTAACATGGATTTGCAAGACCCATTTTCCGTAGAGTGTGTTATTATGGTAGACCTATGTTTAGAGAAAAGTAGAAGGTGGTTCTTTTGTATTTATGAAAAGTCTTCATTACTCTTTTCCTTAGAGTCGTGTCTCACTTTGCACATACCGTTCTTCAGTTTTCTTCATCTCTTGTCATTTGTTTTAACTAATTTACCTTATGTAACTTACCTCTTTTTATCAAGGTACTTATCTTTTGTAAGTATTAAATAAGAGTTTTGAGACTATGGCTCTCAAGAATTCTCCTGTAGCACCAAGTTTGGCATTTTATCAACAGCGAGTGCTTAATAAATGTCCTGAGTGGACTGGCTCATTGTAGAAGGGGCTGTCCATGGAAAACTTTCTGTGGAGATTTCCTTGTTTTTAATGGCTTCCACCTCTTATTTTCACTGATGGCTATGATTTGAGGAATGTAACTGTTACTTGTGATTCTTAGTCACTATGTGAATACAATTTTTTGGGGATATATATTTTTTTAAAATTTTGTTTCATTTTTCAGTGTTCCAAGATTCATTGTTTATGCACCATACCCAGTGCTGCGTGCAATCTGTGCCCTCCTTAATACCCACCACCAGGCTCACCCATCCCGCCACCCTCATCCCCTCCAAAACCCTCAGTTTGTTTCTCAGAGTTCACAGTCTCTCATGGTTTGTTTCCCCCTTGAGAAGTCTTCTCTAATTCCTCTAGGGCAGTAATCAAAGCTGTGATCCCATTTATTCAGTGCATTCTGTTTTTGAATCTTGTAATGGAACCTTTTTCTTTTCTTTTTTTACAGTAAGGGAGATGAACCTGCAGGACATCAAGGAGGATTTGGAATCGGATCCAGAGGAGAACAGCACCCTTTTTATGGGCATCCTCATCAAGGGACTGGCCAAACTGAAGAAGATTCCAGAGACCGTGAAGGCGATCAAAGAACGCTTGGAGCAGGAGCTACAGCAAATTGTGAAGAGGTCTACAACCCAGGTAGCAGACAGTGGCTATCAGAGAGGAGAGAACCTCACTGTGGAGAACCAACCAAGGTAAATGGGCGTGCAGTTTGTAGTTTTGAGAAGTCTACATTTTCTAGGATGGGGGCTAGGTGAACAGCTTCTGTTGATGTTATTTCTTGAACTTGGGGTACTAGAGCCCCTACAAACTCAGATTGGTGAAAATAGCTGAATAGGCATTATTGGGTTGAAAAGTTTTAAAGTATATTGTTCATACTCAAATGAAAAAAATGTTATTGAATATTAAGTACTAAGCATTATTCAAGGCATTTATGTATATTATTTCATTTATTCCCACCACCACTTTATGAGCTACTTATTAGTGTCTGCATTTTACAATTAGGGAAACTGGGGCTCAGAAACTAATAATTAGTTCAAGGTCACAGATGAAGTGGCTGGCCTTGGAGTTGAATGCATCTCTGTGGTCTTTCCTTTGTCCTCTGCTTTCTCCTTTGATGTGTGGTGATATTTGCCAATAAGGCAAATAGGTTTTAGGAATTCCTGTATCTATTTAAAATAGCTAATAGGATTTGGATTTCATAATTCTTGTTTCATAAGGGGAAACTGAAATTGTACTACAGTCCTAACTCTGTCTTAACTCATACACTGAGAGATCATGTCTGCCAAACCAGAGTTCAGGGCATAATAGAACTAATATCACTTGACCGTGGGACAAGATATTTGAAATTGACTTTCCTAGAAAATCCAAGATATACTCTACACAGGTTTCTGTTCCTCCCCACCTCCTTCTCTGCTGTTACCCTCCCCCAACCCTCCATGCTTACCAGGGCAGGGATTTGTCACAGTAGAGGGACAGGGAGAGACCACTGGAAACTACAGTTTCATGTCGGGGCAGAGGGCAGAGTGGAGCAGGTCTTCTCTCAAATAATGTCAGTTCCTGGGAGGTGCCAGCCAGTATGTGGAGGGGGTCATAATCTTGTGGACCTGTAAAGGGAATTCTTCTCTTTGTATATAGGACGTAAAAGTTTTTTTTTTTTTAAGCAAATAACAAATTTAAGGAGAAAGAAGAGCTTACTTAGAATTTCTCAGACTTTAAATATTTTAGAAAAATTAATGTTCTATTCGTATTTTCTATATTCTTTGATATATCTAAATACCTAAATAACATTGACTTTGATTATTCCTTAAAGCTCTTCAAAAGTTAATTCCCTTGAACTTCATTCAAAAGTGCAGTTCGTATGGGGTGCCTGGGCGGCTCAGTCGGTTGAGTGTCTGGCTCTTGGTTTTGGCTTGGGTCGTGATCTCATGGGTCATGGAATCCGGGCCTGCATTGGACTCCGCAGTCAGTGGGGAGTCTGCTTGAGGGTTTTCTCCCTCTGCTCCTCCCCTCACTCAGTCTCTCAAATAACTAAGTCTTAAAAAAAAAAAGTGCAGTTGGTAAAGAAACCATCTTCCACCCATCTCTTGCCATAGACCGTTTCAAAGCACGTGTTTTGATGGGTTTCATTGTCAGGCAGAACTGCTTTTGAATGCCAGCTCTATAATCTGAAGAAAATATTCCCCATCTTAGAGGACTGCTTGCCCTAGGTGAGGTCACATGATTCGAGTTTAGTAGAGCAGCGCCAGGAAGAACTATTACATGCCTAGGTATATATGAACACACGCGTTTATTTATTCTTGCTTCCTTCCTGAACTGCCGTGTTCTTTGATCACTCACATTGTGATCCAGAGAGGCTGGGGAATGGTTCTAAATTGAACTTTGCTTTTCTTCTTTCTTTGCCTGGTGCCTGGATTTCCGTGAAGACCTTTTGCCTCCTTACTAATGAACACTCCAAAATTCTGGCTTGCTATTTGCCCTGTTGCTGCAAGTCCCTAGATGAATACACTGAACTTTCATAGGGAAATAACATGACTATAGTGTATATTGGAAATAAAACGAAAGGGCACGGATCAATAACTTTTCTGCAAATCTCATTACCGTACCCTTAAAAGCAATGTGTCTTTCATAGGATTTTGACCCCTTCCTCTTCCATTCCCTAAGCCCCTTCCAGTATTCACAAGTGGAAATTACAGCTGTAGAAGTAGAAATTCAGCATACTGCCCCAGGAAATAATAAATGTTTCCTCTGTGAGGAATGAGTTAGCAGAAGGGTTCCCCGCCAACCCCCACCCCTTTAAGTTTTTTTTTTTGTTGTCGGTATTCAGAGCTTTTGTAGGCAGGATATATTGGACACTGGCAAGTGAACAAGCTGCTGGTCTTGGTTTCATGTGTATAACACGATCCCATTTTATAAAATGTACAAATCTGAAAAATTGGGCCCAAACTACTAAGAGATAAAATAGTTGAGAGAGAACAAATTTTTGGGGTGAGCCTCTCTTCTTGAGTCTTAGGCTGGGATTCCAAATGACTGATAATTTTGAGCTAGTATATGGTGGCTCTATGCTCGCAGGTGCCTTAAAATTCACAGATTAATGACCTTGAAAATGTCATTCAAAAGTGACTGGCCTTGTTGCTTCTAGAAGATGAAAATTTTAGAAGGGATATTGTCAGATTATCCCTTGAAGGTTGCATCGTATTTTATGTTCATCAAACTGTACCAGGTTGTGTTAGGGGAATTTATTTTAGAAAGAAGTCATAATACTTCATATTATTTACAATACAAGAAATCTTATGTAAAAGTACAAGAGTCTGTTTTTCTTAAAGTTGGAATGTCGGTAAAAAGAACCATAAATCGTTTTTTACCCCCAATATGCACATTCTTTCCCTCACCGCCACTGAATTAACCTCTTCCAGATCATTAGCATATAAATGCTACTCTGAGGCAAGATACCAGTTCTATAACTTTCCTTAGAAGTTTTATTGTTCAGCATCATCTTATTAAATATAGTGTGGTTGTGATGCATTGCAGGCCTGTTTTCATTTGTCTTTATGCGAAGAGAATTAATGTGGTGTGCTGTTTTGCTAGAAAAGAAGAAGGGACCAGACTAGTGAATAGTCATGCTTTACTTCCTGCAGAGTCAGAATATTTGTACAGCCAGTTTTTAAAAATCACTTTGGTGACCCACTTATTTTTTGACACTGGATCCCCCCCCAACTATCTGTTGTCTGTTTATTGGAGAGATAGTCTTTCTGTTCATCCATAATCTATGAATATAAACCTCTGCTTACTATTAAAGAAAAATATCCAATTCCTGTTGCCAACTTGCTATAAACATAAGAGCAACATGTGCTTTGCTAATCTCCCAGAACCTCCTGCTACCCATAATTTCCTCCAAAAGACAGGCAGTGTCTTCAGTTTCAGATGGCTCATGTGGTCTGCTGTCTGGGCAGCTCATTACCCATTTCTTCCTCTCCTGCTGTGTAATTACTGCTTCTTTCCCAAAATCTAGCCCGTGAGCATTTCATAGCATTTTTGTTTCCAAGAAGCTGGAAGAAGTTCTTTAATAATTAACAAATAGGAAAAGTGTGAGGAAGAGGTAAAAGAAAGAAAATCCTCTCAAGGTTCGATGTCAAGAATATATGGAGGAGAGGATGATGGGAGAAAAGAGAGTGATTGGCATGTGTGAGGCACCTCTTCCGTCTACTTAAAAGTGACCCCGTTTAAACTTGGAGGCAGCAGATCATTGCAGGGGTAGGTGCTGGAGGGCTGCTCAGCTTTGGTAGAACTGCTGGTCTTGAAGAGGGCAGAAGGGATTGAATGAGTTGAAGCCATGGCTGCTATGGAAACCCGTTTTCCTTTTGGAAAGAGATCCTTTTGCCATGTTCCTTCGTCTTGGTTAAGAATGTAGGAAGATGAAGCGTCTGATCTAAAAGGCAGAGAACATTACATGTTCTGTGCCCACTGGGATAGTAAAGATTTGTGGAAAACACAGGAAAGAAATACGCTTTAATGCTGAAAGTAGCCGTATTTGGATAACGTTGTAGATTTTTCCTCCCTCTCTATTTTGTAACTGTTATTTAAGTTCTAGTGAAAAATTAATTGTTTAAGAATTAAAGTACTAAAGTTACTTTAATCAGAAGAAATCATTGAAAATGAAAATGCCTAATGAGGGTATCAGTATGGAAACATGTAATTAATACCTGTTTGGAGACCAACAGGATCTGGACCATTAGATTACCTTCTATGTTCTATGTGTGTGTGTGTCTATATGTGTTTGGTTATCTTTAACTGCTCCTAGAATGGAAGCCTTGAAAAAGAATGAGTTTGCTTTGCTCAGCACCCTGTCCTCAGAATGTAGTGCAGTGCCCACCTGACCCAATATTTGTTGGATGAAAGAAGGAATTCCTACATATGTTGAATATCTATCGTGGACCAGACCCTGGGCTGAAACGCCAAAGAAATAAGGCATAAGTTTAAAGTCCGGAGGGGGAGGAAAGGCATTAATCGGAAAACTTTTTAATAAGTATATTAGTTTATTATGCTCTTCTTTGTTTTTGAAATGTGAAATTTTCAATAACACAGGGTTTAAATGTTTATTTCCTTTTCAGTGAACTATCAACTTTTCTGTTTTTTTTTAAAATTTTTTTATTGATTTGTAAGAACTCTCTATTAAGAAAATTAGTTCTTTGGGATTATAATTTCCCCTCAATTTTTCTCTTTTGACTTTGTTTATGGTCTACAGTCATACCACTGTGACACACTTGGTCTCATCTGATCCCATATGTTAGTAAGCAGGGTCTGGCTTGGTTAGTACTTGGATGGGGGATTGTTAAGATATCTGACCATGTAGGCATTATTATTATATATTATAGTTTTTGTTTTTATGAGGCTGTATTTATCAAGCTTTCTTTCATAGCTTCTGAGTTTTGTGTCAAACTTAGGTCTTCCTTACTCTGAGACTATAAATACAATTTTTCAGCTTTTTTCTTGTATTTAGATAGTCTTGTTTTTAGTATTTATATCTTTGATACATCTGGAATATGAAGGAGTGGCCACACCACTTTTAAACAGAGGTAACACTTGCGGAACTGTATTATAACGGGCTGTATGCGCCTTTCTTTTTTTTTTTTTTTTGTATGCGCCTTTCATTTCTGCCTCCTATATATCCTCCATGTAATTGATTCTCAGTTTTAACTGAATGCTTGCTGAATAATTCTAACACTGAATCATTTACTTTATGGTTTCTTTTTTTTTTTTTTTTTCTTTCGAGGTTGGTCTTTGCCTTATTTCCTAAAACTTTTTTTTTTTCCCCTGGTTTGTCAGTCAGTGAACGCTGGTAAGTTTACAGAAATGATTGAATTAGTGCTCTAAAAGTTGAAAAAAATAAACTTTAAGAATATTTTTGAGACTCCGAGTCTAAAACGTGGAATGAGGGCATACTGATATAATAGGGTATTCTTACAGAGTGATTCCCTCTATGAGGAAGTCTAAAGGCTTAGTCCCCAAGATTAGTTGTGTAGTACAAAGGCAGTATTTATGAAAAGACAGATAAATGAAATACTTCTCATGTATTTTTTTTTAGACCTGTGGCTGGAGTCAGGCATGTGAGTCTAAGTAAGTAGCATTTCCTTCCATATTTTCTTTTTCTATTAGTTACTCTTCTCCTAAGTCTCTGAAATGTAGGATTTTGTGGGATTGGTCATTTTATTGGACAGAAAAGTCATTTAGGAGCAGCTATGAGCCAAGGTCAAGCATTTGTCCTTGTGACTTCGTGTAGCCATTCCCAGCCACTGCATGTAGCACCTGGACATGCTCGGAATCAGGAGGGCCTTGATGTAATTTAGAGGAGTCTTTAATTCGAATCAAAGCAAGCGGGAAGCAAGTAAATTTAACTTCAGTGATTACGATATCATTTGATTAAATCTCTACTTTTGATTACACATATCAGTAAGAACATGCTTTAAATATACTCAACTGTTGAATACTGAAGGGTATGAATAGGATGAACCAACGACAGACAGGAAATTCCACTCTTCTTCAACTAGAGCATATCCCCTGCAGCTTTACTGCAGTATTTTTAGAACAAACGAAAGGAGTTAATTCTTTACATGTGGGACTTCATATACCAATTGTTAACTAAAACGTAAAATTTATTACCATGGAAGGTAGTACTGGTTCCAAATCTATGTATGTTCTAGTAAGACGTAATAAATAAATTTGGTCATAGCTTTGTAACATATCAGGTAATTAGTAATGTGAGTAATGTTCTTCACTCCCTTGTAAGCATGAAATTGGACAGCTATCTTTCCGATTGTGTATTGTTCTTGGGAGATGATGGTCTTCAAAGAAAAGGTGTTTGGCTAAATGGGACAGGTCTTATAGGAGATTGCTTAAATCTTTATTTATATCTATCAGGGTGAAAAAAAAAAAAAAAAACCCATCACCAGCAAAACCTGCCTTTGAAATCTCTTGTTTTCCATGGTATTACAGGTTCGAATTAGAGATCATACGAGTTAAAGGACTGGCAGATAAAATCTATTTCATGGTTTATTGATAATATTTAGGTGTCAGCCTTCCTGCTGCATCTGGACCCCCTTCTCTATCTGGTAGATGGTGGGAGCTGCCTTAGGTCCTATTTTCTGTGCACTTGTTGGTGTTAGATGAAAAGGTATTCCACATTCAAACTGACATGAAGTGTTCCTTGCAATAACACAAATAAAACCCTTGTGTCAAGTGACAGCCTTCCCTTCTGATGTTTAGGGTCTTGTCAGATGGGATTAAAACATCGTCTTGAGTCTCTTAGGCTGTATTTCGTACCTTAGGGGTTCTTCTGACTCCCGGCCCATTTCATTACCACCGTCTCTAATTAGACTGGACTATGAGTTCGTAAGAGGGGACTGAACTTCGTGTTTTTGCAGCCTGACCTAGGGCTGGACACATACTGAATTGCCCAAGAATGTTTACGAAGAAGAAAAAGATGCTAAGAAGATAATTTTTTAATAAGAGGAAGTGAATTAAAAAAAACAAATCTCCGCACCAGGAGTGGGGTCTAAGGAGCAGCACCAATGCCATTTGGAAGCTGGAAGTGGAGGGGGATTGAAGTGGAGTGTCTGGGGGCAGGGCCTGCAGGGGTCTATGCCTTAGGCAATTCGTGTGCTTGTCAGAGCTTGAGAACACTCTTTACAACATCTCAGACATCACAGCGTTTTCTGCTTTTGTAGTACTTATGCTTTTGTCATCTGATACGTGAGCTGAGCTGCCCTCACCACTGGCCTCATCAGAGGTGGGGGGTTATTAATCCCAGATTTACTCAGAGAAATGTGAAAGCCAAAATAATTTCATAGTTCACAAAGCTTGACGGTGGCAGAATTAAGAGTAGAAGTAGTCTCTTTCCGTCAGGGAGTTTGCCTTCCATCTTCTATGAAATTGACGCTCCCAATTCTTTTCCTGGGCCTGCTTTTGTTTTTCCACTGGAGAAAGGCCGTGTCTGCACTGACACATCCATTCTCCCACCCACACCCCCTGTTGTGATCGATGACAGGCCTCTCAGAGATAGCTGGACATGTTAAAAAGTGTGATCAGCAGCCACAGAGTAAATGGATCTTAATTAGCTCACCTGAGAATTAAACTGATGACTTAGATACCTAAGCCATTCCCCTGTAGGGACCTGGCACATTCTTATACTAAAAATACACATCTAACATCTTTAGTTATCTCTGAGAAGTAGATTTATGGATACTTTTTCTAATGTTCCACTATGATGATATATTATTTTGGCACAGGGGAGAGGACTTCCGCCCCCCTTCCCACCAGCTTCAGTGAGGTATTATACTTGACTCACAACATTGCATAAATTTAAGGTGTAGAACATGTTGATTGGACACCCTTACATATTGCAAAAATGATTGCCGCCATAGCATTACCTAACAACTGCATCACATCAGTTAATTCCCATTTCTTTTTTGAGGTGAGAACTTACGATCTACTCTTAGCAACTTTCAAGTCCATAATATGGTATTAACTCTAGTCACCATGCTATACATTAGCTACCCAGGACTTACACAGTTACAGCTGCAAGTTTGTACTATTTGACCAGCTCCCCATTTTCTCCACCCCCAGCCCCTGGCAACCATCGTTCTAACCTGTTTCTTTGAGTTGGGCTTTTTTTTTTTTTTTAGATTCCTCATATGTGAAAACACATAGTATTTGCTAGACTTATTTCCCTTATCCTGATACCCTCAGATTTCATCCATGTTGTCACAAATGACAGGATGTCCCCCTTTCTTCTGGCCAAATCATATTTCATTGTACGTATGTACATAGGTCTGTATGTATATGCGTGTATACACACACATGCATACCACATCTTCTTTATCTGCTTGTCCATTGATGGACACTTACGTTGTTTTCCAATTTTAGCTCTTGTGAGCAATGCTGAAACAAACATGAGAACTCAGATGTCTTTCTGAGATCCTGTTTTCATTCCCTGTCTTTTCCTTTCAATCCCCAGATACGGGATTGCTGGATCATAGGGCAGCTGCATTTTTAATTTGTTGTGGAACCCCCGTACTATTTTTAGTAGGGGCTCCACCAATTAACATTGCCAACCAACAGGGCACAAGGATTCCTTCTTCTCCACGTCCTTGCCAATATTTGTTCTTTTGTTGTCATTTGATGATAGGCATTCTGCCAGGTGTGAGGTGGTATCTCATTTTGGTTTTGATTTGCATTTCCCTGATGATGAGTGATGCTAAGCACCATTTTACGTGCCTTTTGGTTTTTTTGTATATCTTCCTTGGAAAAATGTCTTATTTAGTTCTCTGCCTATTTCTAAATAGGGTTGTGCATATATGCCTTTTTGTTGTGATTACTGAGTTGTATGAATTCTTTATAGATTATACATATTAACTCTTACCAGATATATCATTTGCAAATGTATTTCTTAAAGATTTTATTTGTTAGAGAGAGAGAGAGAGAGCGAGAGAGAGAGAGCAAGCCCGCATGTACAAGCAGGCAGAGAGGCAGAGGGAGTGGGAGAAGCAGACTCCTTGCGGAGTGGGGATTCCCACCTTGGGGCTCGATTCCAGGACTCCAAGATCCTTTTCTGAGCCCAAGTCAGATGCCTAACTGACTGAGCCACCCAGATGCCCCTATCATTTGCAAATATATTGTTCCACTCTATGGGTTGCTTCTCATTTTGTTCATGGTTTCCTTTGCTGTGCTGAAGCTTTTTAATTTGACAGGGTCCTGCTTGCTTGTTTTTACTTTTGCTGCTTTTGCTTTTGGTGTCAAATCCAAAAAATCATTGCCAAGGCCGATCTGTTTTCTTCTAAGAATTTTGTGGTTTCGGGTCTATGGTTGAGTCCTTACCCCACTTAGAGTTGACTTCTGTGTATGGTGTGAGATCAGGATCCAGCTTCTCTCTTCTCCCTGTGGCTTCCAGGATTCCCAGCACCTTCTGTTGAAGAGGTTATCTGGGAAAGGCTTTGCAAAGAATGATGCCAATTCTTTAATTCAAAGGAAGAAGGCCTGGGTTTGTTTTCTAATTTTAGTCACTAGTTTGACGTATGTTAGAATTAATTCACTGGGGTCATCGACCCCGAATTCAGGCACTGAGCATGGGAGACTGACTTACCGGTGGGGAAGTGGCACAGGAAGAAAGCTGCCAGCGCCAGGCCCAGTGCAGTGTGCTTTCTATTTTTGCTCTGTTTCTTTCGGCATTGCTGATCGTTTTTTCCTGTTCTTTTCATCGTGCAGATGGAGAATTAGTCAGCACTTCTCAAATAGTAACTTCTTTTTACATGAAGATTGTTATTAATAAGTGGCAAAACTTACCTCTACCCCTTTACAAGTAGACATTAGACAACCCTGAAGATTAAGTGGGGTCTTGTCCTGTTGTGAGATGAAAACTACTAGCTCAGCCAAGCTTGTTAGGAAACTGTCTATGTGAGATAGAGACATGTGGAACTAAGACCATTTTGATAGGAAATAATTGATGATCAATTTCCTTTCATTTCTCCCAGAAGACCCAAGCTCAGAGGTCAGTGTTTTCTTATCTCTTAGAGCATAGTGGTAGGGAAATAAATAGTCTGTAGTTTTTGCCTTTGTCTATCATTGGGAAGATACAGAACCCAGATTTTAAAGTCTCAGCAGATAAGTAGTAGTAGGACGGAACCGATTTTCTACCTTGTGTGTGTGTGTGTCTTTGCTTTGTGACCAAGTAAGGCAGCTCCTTGGCTGCAAACATGGGTTTTCCAGCCAAATGACTAATTCAAGTTTCCCTGGATGTTAAATTTAGATTCAGATAGTCGTATCTCACCTTAAATATTGAACACTTTTCACAGCTTGATGATACATCTTTATACCATAGACACTCCTTGTCTCCTTATAACGGTTCGTTAACATTTTCTTAAAGTTTCTTGAAGATGAGGCAGACAGGGGTAGCTGCAAGTGGGAAGTTAGTAGAGGATCTGGGAAAAAAAGTAACATTTTACTTTAAAGAGGGCTGTTTCTAAAATCTGCCAGGTAATTGGATGTATGTTTAAAGAACAAATATCTCCTTCAGTCCCACACTTCTGTGGGGTTTTTGTTTTTGTTTTTGTTTTTTAACACAAAACAGATTTTATTACAGTATTTTTAAAGTTAGCTCTGAGTGCATGTGTCTTTCAGCTTGAACTATACCTTTGATTCTCACGTTAAGATTAGTAAGATTATCCTTTTGAGAGGGTAGTTCAATGTGAAATATTTTTTTTATTATGGGCTCTGAAACCAGGAGGTTATAATATGTATTGTATTTCCTCACCTTGTTATTGGTCACCCAGAGAGAGTGTGAGGATTGGGAAGCGTTCACAGGACTCTGGGAACAGACTGAGGAAGAGGCTTCTGAGAAGGAGCCACCGGAGAGGTGGAAGGAAAGCAGAAGAGCGTTGGCTTGTGGACCAGGGGAAGGCAGTGTCTCAAGGAGGAGCGTGTGGTCAGTAGAAACAAGTGCTGCACTTATTTAAATAAGGGCTGGAGAGTGTCTGTTAGATGGAGCAAAATGATGTTGGAGACTTCTGCAAGAGTTGTTTTAGTAGAATATCAGGGGTAAAAACTAGTTTATGGTGAGAAGGTAGAGTCAGTTCTATTGACATTTTTTCCAGACTTGGTTTCCCTGGCATTGTACAGTACCGATACCTCTTTGGCCTCCCTCCCTCCCGTCTTCCCTCCCCTTCTCCTTTCCTTTCTTCCCTCCCTCCCTTCCCCCCTTCCTTCCTTCCAAGATCTGTTTATTAGAGAGAGAGTGAGAGAGCGTGCGTGGAGGGAGAGGGAGAGAGAAGATCTGAAGCAGACTTCCTGCTCAGCGTGGGGCTCCATCTCACGACCTGGAGATCACAATCGGAGCCAAAATCATGAGTTGAAGCCTTAACCAGTGGAGCCACCCAGGCCCCCGTGGCCTCTTCTTAGAAACGACTTCCTTTTTTCCTAATACCCCTAAAAGGAACAGCCTCTAAAACTGAGGCCTTTGTTTGAACCTTATCTGCGTTACAGTTTCGTTGTCTACAAAATAGGGATAAAAGCCAAGGGTTTCAATGAGATGATCCAAGTAAAGCCCTTCTCACAGTGCCCGGCTTGTAATCAGTGTGGCTGTGTTTGGCGCAGTGGTTTTTGTTGCAGTCCTTGTCGCTGTTGTCATCATCCTCTTTCCCCTCCTACTTCCGCCCTCCTGTTTCAGAGCTTTCTTTCACTATGCCAGCTGTAGCCACCAGCCCCATGCTGAGGACCCCAGGTCAGTGTCTCTGATCCTAGACTTCTAATATTGCCGCCACCCTACACGTGAACTCAGGCACGCACGACATTTGACTATTACCTCATTCTGGGCATTGGACCTTGTGTTGGAGGAGACATGTGGTTACAGGGAGATGTAAACTAAGGCTTCTGCCCTTATTTTCTGTTGCAGGAGGTCATGCATGTCACTGTTTTGTCACTACTCTGTGTCTGTTGTGACCATCTATTTTTGGAGGGCATATAGAGTTGCAGAGGAATGAAGGAATTAGCTCTTACCCTGTGAGTTAGGCCTCCTTCAGTTATCAGTGACAGACTCGAGATCCAAGTAAACTGAAGCAGTGGTCTTCCTGGAATGATGCTGCTGTATCTTACTGACGGAGCTGACGGAGGGACAGAGGTGCACCTGGGCCATGCAGACATCTGGAGCATCTCCTGTGTCATTCTCCCTCTCCCCTTTCAGATGGTATCGGTTAAAAGTACAGAAAACAACTTACTGTTGTTTTAGGTTTGCTTTTTCAGTTTACTTTTACATACTTTTTTTTTTTTAAGATTTTATTTATTTATTTGACAGACAGAGATTACAAGTAGGCAGAGAGGCAGGCAGAGAGAGAGAGGGAAGCAGGCTCCCCACTGAGCAGAGAGCCCGATGCGGGACTTGATCCCAGGACCCTGAGATCATGACCTGAGCCGAAGGCAGAGGCTTTAACCCACTGAGCCACCCAAGCGCCCCTACATTTTTTTTTAACATCTTAATTTTTTTCAGTGTTCCAAGATTCATTGCTTATGCACCACACCCAGTGCTCCACGCAATATGTGCCCTCCTTAATACCCACCACCAGGCTCACCCATCCCCTCATGCTTCTCCCTTCCAGAACCCTCAGTTTGTTTTTCAGAGTCCATAGTCTCTTGGTTTGTCTCCTCCTCTGATTTCCCCCAGCTCACTTCTCCTCTCCATCTCCCAGTGTCCTCCCTGTTATTCCTTATGCTCCACAAGTAAGTGGAACCATATGATAATTGACTTTCTCTGCTTGACTTATTTCATTCAGCATAATCTCCTCCAGTCCCATCCATGTTGATAAAAAAAATTGGGTATTCATCCTTTCTGATGGAGGCATAATACTCCATTGTATATATGGACCACATCTTCCTTATCCATTCGTCTGTTGAAGGGCATCTTGGTTCTTCCCACAGTTTGGCGACCATGGCCATTGCTGCTATGAACATTGGGGTACAGATGGCTCTTCTTTTCACTACATCTGTATCTTTGGGATAAATACCCAGCAGTGCAATTGCAGGGTCATAGGGCAGCTCTATTTTTAATTTCTTAATTTCTCCACACTATTTTCCAAAGTGATTGCACCAGCTTGCATCCCCACCAACAGTGAGAGAGGGTTCCCCTTTCTCCACATCCTTTCCAACACATGTAGTTTCCTGTCCTGTTGATTTTGGCCATTCTAACTGGTGTAAGGTGGTATCTCGGTGTGGTTTTGATTGGAATTTCCCTGATGCCTAGTGATGATGAACATTTTTTCATGTGTCTGTTAGCCTTTTGTATGTCTTTGGAGAAGTGTACCATTTGTATGTCTTTGGAGAAGTGTCTGTTCATGTCTTCTGCCCATTTCTTGACATGATTATCTGTTTTTTGGGTGTTGAGTTTGAGGAGTTCTTCATAGATCTTGGATATCAGCCCTTTGTCTATAGTATCATTGGCAAATATCTTCTCCCATTCCGTGAGTTGCCTCTTTGTTTTGTTGACTGTTTCCTTTGCTGTGCAAAAGCTTTTGGGACTTTACATATATTTTTTGCATCTATTTCTCAGTGTCTGTGATTAGGAAACTGTAATTGAAGAAGTTTGTGTTTGAGGAACCTGCGATTTGGAATACCCTCATGATGTTGTGAAGGTCCCATGGATATGCAGCAGGGAGCTGGCTTCAGGTCTGTGGTTCTCAGTGGCATTTATACTGTCTGGTCGTCCCAGGATTACCATGGCCCTGTGCCACCTGTGATGCTGTATTGCTGTTAATGCACACTATTTTGTGCCTCTAGATATGACCACTGTGGTGCATGTGAGAGAGACAATGTGTGTTCTTTTTTTCTGAAGGGCAGAAATGGCAATTAATTGAAAATTCAATCTTGGAGGTTCTTAGGCTTCTTTGTATATGAGGCCTTTTGTTAAGTTCCGTTTAAGGAGTCTCTAGTACTTGATTAATTCTGTCAGCTCATTTGTCTTTTAGATCTGTGGTGAAACCTTGAGCCTAAAATGATGTAAGTGACTGAGTTAACTGCAATGGAATGGTTTATTTCTTTTATTTATTTAAATTTTGTGGTGGGAGTGGGGAATAACTTGAGTGGGGCTTTGTGTGTTTGGGTGACCCTGAGTATGTCTACAGCTGAAGACAGTCGCTTGTTTTCTCACTCTAGTGTCGTGTGGACAGTTGGCGAGTGTCTATGAATATTTATCTTGTTTCTCTTGATTTTTGGTGGCTCTAAATTGGGCCAGACTAGTGTGGATTTATGTCCTGTTTAATGTGAGTGATTCCCGATCTCTCTTATTCTTTGATGCTTCAGGAGAGAGTTATCTTGCTTTTTCTTTTTTAAGGAGTGTGTATGTTGGTAAGGGATGTTGTGCCTTTGCGAAATGTGTGTTTTGACTTCGGTTTCTCTTTCCTTATTAGCCATTCACTCCTCATTCCACTGGGGAGGGATCAGCTTCCAGTGCTCCTCTGCAATCCTCTTGCCAAGGTCTTGCCAAGGACCCGTGAGTTGTATGATTCTCTGTCTTTACCTCCTCTGGCCTCAGTCTAGCCTTGACTGTGGATATTCACTTCTCCTTTGTCTTCTACAATTTCCTTTCCTAGCTTCATTCTTCCCCTCTAGCTACTTCCTAACCATCTTTTCAATGCTGCTGTTTTGGAAAGTGTTGGCTGTGAACCTTGCTTGCCTTACTTACTCTGCATATTATCCTGAGTGATCGCTTCCTCTCAAATATTTATCATTCTTAAAAATTTCCAGTGTCGTCCAGATTTGCATATCCAAGTGCTTAAGTAAATAACATCTTAAACTTAACCAGATGTAAACCCAGGAACCCTCTTTCCAAATTTCTGTCTTCACTTGAATTCACTCACTCTCAGGAAGGATAACCAGCATCTTCAGAATTGCTTAAGCCAGAAACCCAGACAGAGGGTGCCTGAACTCTCTTCCCTCTACCTGGTTCTGTCTGTTTTCTGCTGTGCTCTTTCCAGGAGTTCAGTGAGAACCCTAAACAGGTATTAATAAATACTTTGTTTTTATAGATGGGAACACTTGGAGAAGTTGAGGTTTTGTTTTTTTTTTTCCCTTCATAAAGAATAGAGGAATTATTGATGCTGGGAAAGCCCGTGAATCTTGATTTCTAACAGGTTACTTACAGTAGTAAGTATTCTGGGAAGAATAAACCAAAACCAAGTCAGCCAAAAGACAAAAGCTCATGTCCTCCTATAGTAAGACCCCAAAGGAATCCACTCTCATAATACTTCACTTTTTGAGACATCAGTTTCCTTTTTCACTATTTTATATGTTCTCACTACAGAGGCAGTGTGGGCCCTGCTGTCCTCACTCAGTGCCATAGCTGATGGGTTTCTTTTTAAAATAGACATATTGAGATAAAGTTCAGATACTACACAGTTCATCCATTGAAAGTGTACAGTTCCGTGGTTTTTAGTGTATCCACAGGGTTGTGCAGTCAGCACCTCTGTCTGGTTCCAGAACATTTTTGTCCCCCTGGCCCTAAAAAAATAAACCCCATATGCGTTAGTAGTCAGTTCCCACCCACTTAAGTAACTATGGATATATTTTACATATTTATATATATGTGTGTGTGTGTGTGTGTGTGTGTGTGTGTACAAAATTTGCATATTCTGGGTATTTTGTATAAATAGAATCATTAAATACGTAGTCTTCTGTGACTTTCCTTACCTGTCACATTTTCAAGGTTCATCCTTCTTGTAGCATGTCCAGCCCTTCATTCCCTTTGATAACCAATAATAATCTGTTGTACAAATATAGAACATTTTGTTTGTCGATTGATGAGGTGATGGACATGTGGATTATTTCCATTTTTACAGCTTTACTATTATAATATTTTACTTTAGGAATAATGCTGCCATGAGCATCTGTGTAGAAGTTTCTGTGTACACGTATGTTTTCATTTCTCTTGAGGATATACCTAGGAATGGAATCCTAGGTTCATATGGTAACCTTCTGTTTCATGTTTTGAAGAATTGCCAAACCCGTTTCCAGAGCAGCTCTACCATTTTACATTCCCACCGGTATTGTATTGAGAGTTCCGGTTTCTCTCTATGACCTCAACAGGACTTTTTATCGCTTGCCTATTTGAATATAGCTATCCTGATGGGCGATGGTATCTTGTGATTCTGACTTGAATTTCTCTGACGTTGCATGTCTTTTTTTGCCTTTTGGTTATTCATATATCTTCTTTGGAGAAATCTTTTCAAAACCTGTATCTATCTTAAAATTTGGTTATTCTTTTTATTGTGAGTTGTAAGAAATCTTTAGATTGGCTAGATACAAATCCTTTGTCAGATGAATGATTTTTAAATATTTTCACCCATTTCGTGGGATGTCTTTTCACTTTCTTGATGGTATCATTTACAGTGTTGAAGTCTTTAATTTTGGTGTAAGAACTGTGGCTTTTATTAATATTGCCATGCTTGTGCTGGGGTAAGGCAAAGGAGAGTGTCTCTGTCTTTGAAATGGGTTGATGTTTCAGATGTAGGTAGAGCTGCAACCAGACTCCCTTCACTTCCGGCCTGTCTCTTCTCTCTTTCCTATGTGGCTTCTGTTATGGCTATGATGGTCCTACGACAACAAGTCTATCTTGGTCTAGATTGTTCAGGATTGAGGGAAGCTGGCAATGTGTCAGCATTGTATCGAAGGATTGCTATTTCCATGATGTCAATAGTTACCATGAATCTCATCCCTAAACCCCAATTCCCTGCTCTGTCTCTTTTCTAAATAGAGCACTGCCCTAGCTTGCTTAACTGCCCTTGTCCTTGAGTGGCTGTCAGGGTGTGCAGTCATGGAGCTTGGTGGCCCTGGAGATGATCAGACAGCAGCACCCCTGCATTCAGAGGAACCACCTCTTTTCCAGCGTTTTCTGCTTCATTGCTGGTTTGCAGGCCTGTACCTGGAGCTTCATGCCATTGGGCAGTTGGACACCAGTGTGCCCCAGGCTTCTGGATGTCCTGGATCAATAGGATGGCAAGAACCGTTAGCGTATAGCATAAGGTTATTTTTAATTTTGTCAAGTTAAGGACATTTGGCAGGGTTAATTGCCGTCATGATAGAAAATGAGATTTTCCTATCAAGAGAGTACCAAAAATACCAAATGAATTTACTTTTGTGAAAAGTTGATAAATGTTCCTGTTCTTATTTTCCTGTCTATCCCTGAAAAATACTCTGGGGTCTGTGGATTGATATTTGGGAACCATAAGGCTTACATACTTACCTAAATCTTTATTTGAAAAATAGAGCCTTCACTTAATCAGGAATTTACTCTGTATGATGCCAGATATCAGTTTTATACAGATCATTTCCCTACACTGAATTAACTGTTTCGGCTGTTATGTTAGACACATCTTCCTCCGTACCCTCTGCTGATGTTTGAGAATTTCTCCTGTAACAGCTGAGAAAGAATTGTTTCACATATATGTCAGTATGAATGTGATTTGACCTTTAAAAGATTAAAAAAAAAATCCCATCATTCCCAAAGGTAGAATGGCTCCTATTTACAAATATAGTGTTTAATTTCTGGATTATGTGTGTTCTAAACTGGGAGTACTACATAAATTTTTATTGATTCTGTCTCATCTAAATTAAAATGTCAAACAGATATTAGGGTTTTATCATAGGATAGTTATTGGCTGTCACACTGGCACATTAATTATCGTAATTGGGCAGTAAAGTAGCCATAGGAATAGATAATAGGCTATACATTTTGATGAAATTGTAGTTACGACCTCTTATTTATGGTAATAAAATCTTGTTAACTGACATAGCTGATAAGCTCTTTTGCTTTCCTTTTCCACTTTTCAAGTTACATTGTAAGTCTGCTTAGGAACTCTGAACTGAGAGCCCACAATACACAGTAAAGGTCACATTCCAGAATTTTCTGGACTCGTTCTTGGTACACACATTCAATTCAGCAAATATTTGCTGATCATGTTTTCAGTGCTCCTAAGTATATGGAGATGTATAAAGCAGTTTCCCATATTGAAAGACTAGTACTGAAGAAGGGAGGTAAAACCTCTCTGTGTAAATACTTGTGACCCACGTTTATTGAGTCACATACACGAGCCACATATAGGTTCCTTACAAGTGGGATAAAATACAAGTTCAGAGGAGGAAAAATAATTCCAAGCCTACGTGATCAGTGAAGCTGTAAGGCTCAGTGTTAGAGGAATTACTTGGCATTCCTGACATAAAGCTTCAAGCTATCCCCGAATGCACATCTGCATTCTAGAGCTACAGCAAGAGGTACGTGGTTAAATGCACTGACACGGAAATCAACTTTTGTTCTAGGCTCAGCTGCCTTGCAACCTCATTTTGTGTCCCTGAGTACATAAAATGGATGTAATAATATGTGTCCAGCATCTCTCACTATGAAAAATGAGATAATGCAGATGCCTAAGCTGCTCCCTGTGGTGAGAGTCAGATTGCTTGGCAGGTGTGTATTTTTTTTTCGGGCAACTCAGGCCATACATCTGAATGGTAGGCACAGCTTTCCGTGACTAAAAGGATTAGCATCCTTACCAAAGTGCCCAATTTATCGCTGGGAAATAGCATGTTCTGTGTAACATCGAACTGTTGTCTGAAAAATTGCCTGAATTTCTCGGAGAAACTGCCTGTGTGAATACAGAGTAGTAGTGTGGTGATCGTTCAAATATGATAAAAAGGACGCATGAGCTGTCACTGCTGGTTCAGGGACATCACCATTGGCTTTTCCATTCTTGCATCCTCTCCATTCTCTAGCAGAGGAAACTGAGGTTTAGCTTCAAGAATTGCTTCGATCCTACAACTTTTGGAGATCGATCTGTGAAAATCCCGTGTGCTGTCTCCAAGGTTGATGGTTTTCATGCTGGCCTTCATAAGCCATCTTCATGGGCGTGCGTGTGTGGATGTAAATATTATCTGCTTTTTCACCAGGTTGCTTCTGGAGCTGCTGGAGTTGCTGTTTGACAAGTTTAATGCTGTAGCCACTGCACACTCCGTGGTCCTGGGGTACCTGCAGGACACTGTTGTGGCCCCACTAACCCAGCAGGACGATGTCAAGTTGTACGATATGGCAGACGTGTGGGTGAAGATCCAAGATGTTCTGCAGGTAAGGTCCTTTTACAGATATGGCGCCATCTTGATGTGGAATAACAGATTGGAATGAAAAACCTGCACCTAAAATGTCCCTTTACTCATAAACAGTGAGAAAGCCACAATGCTATTTAAGGGTGATGCTGCTGATGTCATCAATTTCCCTCATCTTCCAAAAAGACCTTTCAACTTTTTTGACCAGGCTTTCATATTAGGAGATTCTCAATATGTTGCAATCGAGGATGTATAGTATTTGGCTTTCTGTCATAACGTACTTGACTTCTCTGGAATGAGTCGTATATTAAGGTAATCAATATTAAAATGTTCTTAAACAGTATTTTATGAACATATGTAGCTTAGTTTTCTGGCTGTTTTCTTACAGTCATCTCTTGTGTATATTGGAGTAAATGACAGGTCAAGAGTGTGTTTTGAGAGATGAAAATAACCGTAAGGTATAAATGTATCACCTTGATTTGTTGAAGATGGGAGAAATGATATTACTGTTTGGTATGAGTAGGCAGAGATGGTATTTAGAAATTTTATTATATTTTCCCTCCATGTGCTAGGAAAATATATTTGATTTGGCCAGATGAGAATTGGAAATTCGATTAAGAGTTAGCTGAAGCAAATTTGACATAGCTAAATAGAAGTGACTTGGTTAGATAGTACCTACTAATACAAAAAAAATTAAGTACATGTAGGAAATTGAAAAATATAACTGTAGGAATGAAATTACTTACAGGGCAAATAGGAGTATTTGCAGGAAGAAATAAATCATGAATGTAAATTGTTGTCATTTTTAAGAGTGTAAGGTATGCTTCTGTTGGATTGAATGATGGATTCTTGGCTACTCATTCATTAGACTTTTTTTGGGTGCAGTCTGTGTGCTCTGTTGATGGCTCAGTGAAAAAAATACAGGTTGCAGCTACATCCTCTGCGTTCCTTTTGCTGCTTTGTCTATTACCACGTGCCCATAGTAGCTGCTTGATGAATATTTGTGTATCGAATAAAGTATCTTTATTGCTGAGAAACTGGTGCTTTAACATTTTATATCTTGATTTATATATATCACAGAAATATGTGCTTTTCCCACAAACATGTCCCATGTTTAAGGATGAAACAAGAAAATAGACTTCAAGGCCATTTTCAAAAGTGGTAAGAATGAGGGACTTTTGGTTCTAGCCATGATGGACTTACCTCCTGTTGTAAGTAGCTCTAAAGCCGGATGGACTGAGGCAGTCAGCACGTTCATTTGAGAGACAGAGAACACATGAAGTGTGTCCCTCATTCATCCCAGCCTCCTCTCGGGGGACACTTGCCACCGTAGCATAGGGAAGTGAAATTGAGGCAGACAGCAACAGGCTCCTTAAGCAGAGGAAGCAGAGGTGAGAGTTTGAGGATGTGGAAGCAGCTGGAATCTGTGGGGTGGGATGGTGGAGGTGGAGAAGAGGGAATTGCCCAGAGGAGGTGCCCCCATTGGTCGGAAAAGAGTGCCCTTGGGTCTTTGGTCAAATATGAAGCTGCGTAGACGCACCACAAGGCTTGGCAGAAAATGGCCACAGTGGGACTGTATGTTGATTGGCAATTCCAGATGTTGCCAGATGCTTAGAAATGTTGGGAGTTCAGAGTGGCCAGAGTGGGCTCAACTTGCCGAGCACCCTGTTCTTTCCAATGTGGCCTCAGAAAGGTTGTGTTGTGGTAAGAGGACTGTTCTGACTGTAGGGTAGGGGTGACTCGAGATCTTGCCTAACCAAGTCTCTGTGGCATCAGCCTGATCCTCCTGTACATTAGCGGCCTGCCAGAGCAAAACTCACTGGAGAGTAAGACAGTCCTCATTTTCAGTAGTGAAGCATCCACAGAGTCCAGCACACTCTTACCTTTGTGAAAAGGCAGAAGAATGCGACTTTAGCTGGGATTTAAGAAAATTAGTAAAAATTAATATCTGAAAGGAAAAATGTACCAGGTGCCTCTAGCTGCCGATTGCCTGCTACAGAAGAAAAGGTCAGAGAACTTGAGGATGAATCAATGGGAACGATCCAAAATGAAGCATCGGGAGAAAGCCGATTGCAAAGAAACACGAACAAAGCTGTATTGTCTATAATGGGCCCATATCCTGCAGTTTAGCATTTTGTAGTCGCAGGTACTGAGGAGAGGGGAGAGAGTTGTTGGGGCAGAAAATTATCAGAAGAAATGACCAAAAGTTTCCAAATTTATTGAAAAACACAAAACTGTAGATCCAAGAAGCTCAACAAATCCTAAGCAGCAGTAACACAAAGAAAACCAGTACCCAGATGCTGCATCTCAGGTTGCTGAGAACCAAAGAAGAAAGCCTTAAAGATAGCCAAAGGGGAAAAGGAGAGGGTAGCCAGAGGGGAAAAGGACAAAATGCTTAGAAGGAACTGGTGATAAAAATGGCCACTAACTTCTCTGTGACATTTTGAAGAACATACCCCAATCTTTTTGGGTTTGTCACTATGGGTTTAAGGGATCCTCTTTAAATATAAAGATACACATTGGGGTGCCCGGATGGCTCAATTGGTTAAATGTCTGACTCTTGATTTCGGCTCAGGTCACGATCTCAGGGTTGTGAACTTGAGCCCCACATCAGGCTCTGTGCTGGGTATGGAGCCTGCTTAAGATTCTCACTCGTCTCTGCCCCTCTGCCCCTCTCCCCTGTCCCCACTTGCATGCTCTCTCAAGTAGATAGATAGATGTATAGATAGATAAATATAGGTAGATTATAAGTATATGAATAGAGAGATACCATGGAATACTAGCAATTTGTATTATGCAGACATGTTGGATACTATTAGATACTTAGTATTATCGTATGGAATTATTTGTATCATAGTACTTCTGGCATTTCAGTCTTGAATATATCAAGCCCTAGAAAGTATTTACAGACTATCTAAACTTACTTTTGCAAGATTATGAAATATTTTAAAAGTTCATATGATCCCTGGTATTTGACAAACTTAGACTAATGCTGTACGTTGAAAACAGCTTTTACATCTGTTGGGTTTGTATTGGTAATGCTATCATGAAGAATTAATTATGGTTATGAACGAAGTCAGATATGCCTTACTTAGCTCTACTTTGTTTGAATTTGTCCAACATACACAATTCCCACACTTTTGAAAACAAAACCCACCTACTTGTATTAAAAATATTTGTAATACACTAAGGAACTTTAAGTTCCATCAGACAGGAACAGCTAAAATATTAACATAACTTAAAATACATGTTTTTGGCTTTATGAAATGACTTACACCTTTCACACATACGGTTTCAAATGAAGTGATTTGGGGATCTTACCTCCATTTTTTTTTTTTTTAAAGATTTTATTTATTTATTTGACAGACAGAGATCACAAGTAGACAGAGAGGCAGGCAGAGAGAGAGGGGGAAGCGGGCTCCCTGCTGAGCAGAGAGCCCAATGTGGGGCTCGATGCCAGGACCCCGGGATCATGACCTGAGCCGAAGGTAGAGGCTTTAACCACTGAGCCACCCAGGCACCCCTCTTACCTCCATTTTATGATAGGAGTTGTTTTGCCTACTTAAACAGCTTTTAAAAAAGATTTTATTTATTTATTTGACAGAGACACACAGAGAGAGGGAACACAAGCAGGGGGAGCAGGAGAGGAGAAGGAGGCTTCCTGCTGAGCAGGGAGCCAGATGTGGGCCTCGATCCCAGGACTCTGGGATCATGACCTGAGCTGAAGGCAGATGCTTAACAACTGAGCCACCCAGGCACCCAAACAGCTTTATTGAGATAATTTGCATGGCATAAGATTCATGCATTTAAAGTATAGATTTCAGTGGTTTTGGTAAACTTACAGAGTTGTACAGCCATCACCGTGATACAATTTTAGAATATTTTCAACACTCTAGAAAGTTTGTGTCCGTTAGCAGTTACTTCCTGTTCCCCACTGCTTTCCCCTTCCAGGATGCGTTTAAGACGTAAAAGAGGTCTCGGTTGTTTGTTATAGCTCTCAGTAAACTGGTAGTACCCAAATCATAGACTTGGAAATACTGTTACTATTCCATGTTACTCTGTTCTTGTATCACTGGCACACATTATTTGACAGATAAAGAATATAAAACTAAAACTGATCTAATAATACAAGGTGAGGTGTCTAACATAGAAATATCATGTCATTTATTATTTTAATTGGTTCAAGATCAAGGTATCACTGTTCTTTGCTCCTTTTTTTTTTTTGTCCATTTTTCGCCTCTTACTTATCTACTCTCCTGTCCCCATTTTCTGTTTCCTTCGACGTATGTTGGAAGAAGGACCTTAGTCACGACTTGAATTAATCTGCGGTTGTTTCTTAACTATGTATTCTATTAGTCTTTATTAACCCACAGATTTGAGAATGAAGTGGTTTTTGAATAAGAAGTTCACCTAAATATTTTAAATTGTTATTATACAGTAAAAATTATTCTGCAACTTTTACCTTGTTTTTAGCTGTGTTTTGTGATTCCTTCAAAAATTCTTTACAGTCACAGGTCACTGAGTGATACTAGGCCATACACCCATCCATAAACAGGGTGTACAGTGGCAGGCACTCCAATGAGCTAATGTCGCTGAATATATAAGAAAGCAGTTGGCACAGCATGTCCTGTAATTGCGCTGAAACATGTGGAATGGACCAAAAAAGGGCTTGGGGGATGATGATGATGAGCTGGTTCCTGGGGTACAGGAGTGGAGGAGATGGCAGTGGCTCTCCAGGTAATTGGAACGGGCAAATGAGATGGTGTTACGTGGCCCAGAGGGAATGGAAAATGGTCTTCAGAGATAAGTGAGAAAGAGAAAGGTTGCGCTGTAAGTGACCCCTTCTTCCGGCTAGGTAGGTTGGGGCATAGCTTGTGGAAGGCCTTGAGGCATTTGTGATAATTTTCAGACTGGATTATTTCTGAGGCAGGGTATGCATTTAATTTACCCAGGGCTTGATTCCTAGCCCCCTCCTAGAGCTTCCAAATGGGAATCACTGCAGATAAGGACTGGATTCTGTGGTTTCTGTGTTGGGTGGGGTGGTTTTTTGTTGTTTTGTTTTGTTGTTTAGTTCCTAAGGTGGTTTTGTTCTACTTACTTAAGATCCTCTAATTGGGAACCATTGCTTTGGGCCGGTGTTCCCTGAGAACATACTAAAAGTGCAGATTTTTATCCCTACGTTATACTTAACGAAATGATAAACTCTAGGGATGCAGCCGTATGATCTGTGTTTTAACAAGCCCTTCGGGTGATTTGTATGCATGCTGAAGTTTGGGGACCTTTGTTTGCAGTAATATTAGACCACTGGGGATTTTGATGGCGGTGTGGTGAGATGAAGTAGGATTAGTGTGCTGGCGTTGAAAAGGACTGAGCAGAGTGGCTAGAGAGGAATGCAGGGAAACTGTTTTGTAGGCAAATGGAGAGTCTGTGGATAATACTTGAGTATTGTCTAATAGTGAAATAAACAAGATGGGCTTTCATGGGGCATGGTAAAGGAATACAGGGGAGAGAAGGATTTGTAAACCTTTCGGGAGTCTTGGCAATCTATAACACCATGTGGATGACTCAGAAATCTGGATTCCAATATGGCAGATATTTTAATGATGGTATAGTATTAAGTTATTGGAGCCAGGTATGTGCTAGGCGTTCGGGAATGAGGATGAACACAAGATAGAGAGCTCACTGGTGAAGTGAGGAGGAGCCTACAGTGTATGTTTGCACCAAATTCACTGTTAGAGATTTGGCAGGAGTAGAAACTCAGGAGAATGCTTTTGTTGTTGTCATTGTTCCTCCTAAACCAACATGAAGACTTTAAAAAAGACTCTTGGTTTACATTCTGTGTAGAGTTTTCTGCTTAGGCCAGTTGAGTTTTCATATACTTGCCAGTGGCATGCCCTCTGGGTTGAAATCCTTCCTGGAGAATGAAGTGAGGGGCAAGAAGAGTAGCCCCGTGCGGTTAAGCGAGCGCCCCCTTGAGCCGAGATGATGGTATTACTCAGTGAATGGAATTCATGCGTAGAGTTTGGGTTTTTGTGTTTCTTCGAATGGAAGATGTTTCTTGCTGACAAATTGAAATGCTCTTTTGTTTATCAAGTCTTGGAAGAGAAAATAATTTTTGATCTTTTAAAGACTTCAGCAGCCTTTCTCCCCTGGAACCTGGGCTTTCCCTGGCAGGCAGAGTCCATCCTGCCGGTGAAAGGCTCATTTGTCTCAGCGTGTTTGTGTCTGGAGACAGCCTTGTGAGGGAGACAAGGCTGTAGTCATCCTAATAACAGGGTGTCAGAGTTTCCTCCTGGTGTCAGCCCTGTGACCATACACTGCTGCACTCCTTTTGCAGTCTTACACTCTTATTGAAACTGTGATGATAGAAATACATGTTTTTGTCCTTCTGAGCAGCAACAGCACCTTCCCAAACGTCACCTCCTTGGTGACATGTCTGTCCTTCTGTTGGCTGCACATTTTCAGGTGCGTAAGACTAAGGCACCGTGGAAACAAAGTATTCTATTTCTTGTGGCATTCTGCCCAACAGGGAATGAAAGGATCACTTTAAACAGGTGTTAGGGTGCTAAAAAAAATTTTCCTTCTATTGTATCTCCTCGTGAAACAAATGCCCATTTAGCTGTTACCGTCTGGAAGGGTAGCCCCGTGGCGTGCTCAGCAGTGCTCCCGAGGTCGGTGGAGGCTCTGGGTTCTCCTTATGCTGTTTACCCCTGACAGTGACACCCAGAACAAGTCACTTCACGTTTTCATGCCTTGATCTCTCTTTCCAGAGATCAACACAGACAGAATGTAAAATCATTTTGCTTTTGCTAACTGGCGCATAAATGTTTAAGTAGTGATAAAATTAACCTCATACAGAGAGAACTTGAAGTTTGCTGTCAGGTAGGAAATGCACAGATCTTACTGGTACTGATCCATGGCCCAGAGGAGTTTTTCAAGGAGACAAATGCAATTTCTCTTTTGAATCCAGGTCTGAAACTAGGTTATTCTTGGGTTTGGTTTCATTTGATATTTTGTTAGCTGAGGATTCCAGACCTTCAAGTAAAACCCGCTTTTTTCAGTATTCCAAGCCAGAGAACTTGTCAGATTATCCTTGCAGAAATAGTTTTTCTTCATGTCTCAGCCTTTAAAACTTTTTGCTAGCCTCTAGTTTGGGAGGCATAGTAAAGTTATTGCCTGCCCGGCCACTGACTCTCCCAAAACGTACTTGGTCCTGGAAGTTTTGTCGTGTCTCGTCACTGGGTGGGATGCCACCCGGTGAACAGAACTGCATTTACATTAGAAAGTTACATTAGAAATCTTCCTCGAAATTGGAGCCAGTTTCCATAGCATCAGGGCTCATCCTCTGTCATTTTATGTTCACTACTGTTAATGCTTACAGCAGGAAACGCTGGGCCGCCAAGGAGATCTTCTGGCTGCCGATACAGATGTGGCAGGTGCCAAGGTTATATCTCGTGCCAGTGAAAACTGAAGTAAATGTCATGGACATCCTAATACATTGGGCCAAACTCTCTAGTATAGTAGTTTAGCAGCAGATGGACACTCCAGAATAAGTCGATCTTGTGGAAAGGCTGCTCTCCTTAAATTCCTTATCACCCGGGCAGGGTCTGCTTGGATCTTGGTCTAGTGGGAGAGATGACAGCCTACCACTTCCAAAGCTTATTTTCTTCTCTGGTTTTGTCTGAGATTTTAGAAGCTGGAGCGTTGCAAGTCACACGTCCCTCGGGCTTGTACTCCTACTGATGCTGTCAGGGTCCCTATCAAGACCGTGTGCTTATGAGGGTGTGGGGCACCTGGTCAGAGGCTGGGGGCCTGCTAGGAGCCAGGAGGCCGTAGAGTCAGTGGTGAGGATTCCAGCCAGAAGTCCCTGCGCCCCACTTCTGGAGAGCCTGTTTTAGTAGGATTCCAGTTGATTCTAACGTGCATTCCCAGTGGAGAGCCAGGATTAGCATGTGTGAGAGGTTCGGTCATATTCAAACCAAAGCTATTGAAGACAATCTTAAGGAGTAAGAGAAATTGATAAAAAGTGAATTGAAAGATAGGTCTCTGTCACATGTTTAGAAGTGTCTATGTTCCATGACAGAGAGCAAATGATAAGATGTTGAAACTCTATATAGATGGGGGGAAAATGCTTTAGTACACATAGTACACACGCATTTTAAAGGAAAAAAAAACACCTAAATGATTGTGCTGTCACCTATCTCCGTTCACAGATTTTGGACAACCTTTTATTTATTTTTTTTTTTAAAGATTTTGTTTATTTATTTGACAGAGAGAGATCATAAGTAGGCGGAGAAGCAGGGAGGGAGGAAACAAGCCCCCTGCTGAGCAGAGAGCCCGTTGTGGGGTTCGATCCCAGGACCCTGCGATCATGACCTGAGCTGAAGGCAGAGGCTTAAACCACTGAGCCACCCAGGCGCCCCTTTTGGACAGCTTTCTATAGAGCAGCAGCCCAAGGACAGCTAGCAAGTAATTCCTATTTTTGACTTGAATAGTTGAGAATTGGACAAATACATTATTTCATTCAAGACTATGTTTAGGATTGGAAGCAATTGTGTCTAAATGTTTTTTACTGTTTATTATTAACAATGGGGGGTTAGGGCGCCTGGGTGGCTCAGTGGGTTAAAGCCTCTGCCTTCGGCTCAGGTCATGATCCCAGGGTCCTGGGATCGAGCCCCACATCGGGCTCTCTGCTCTCCGGGGAGCCTGCTTCCTCCTCTCTCTCTGCCTGCCTCTCTGCCTAGTTGTGATTTCTCTCTGTCAAATAAAAAAAAATAAAAAAATAAAAAAAATGGGGGGGTTGTATGTTACCTCCCCATCTCCAGTCATTACTTATATGAGTTTTCTAGATTTATATTAATGAAAATTCATTTTTTGTTTTTGTTTTTTAAACTGAGGGGAAAAGGTATTTCTTCCTTTTTAAACATGTTCATTTAAGGGAATTTAAGAAAGCATAACCTTGTAGGGAGTTAAGACAAAGCATTGATCAAGGACAATTACACAGCCGTTCATGATCCCATGAGAAAATTTTCATTTTAAACACCGGTGCTAGAGAAGACCAGAGGAGGAGAAGGTCAGAATGCTCTAAAGTAGCTGAGTTCATGGTCACGGTGAGACTTGCACATCTCAGTTTGGTTAGGGTTGAACGTATAATGCAGCTAGTATGTTAGAGGCCTGGGGAGAATGGAGGTTTCTGGTTGGTCGGCTGGTTCTTTGGAAGTGCTCTGTGATGCTGAAATCTCTAGCAGACTCCCTGCTGAGCACAGATTCCCAAGCTGGGACTCCATCTCACAACCCCAAGATCACGGCCTGAGCTGAAATCGAGTCGGACACTTAACTGACAGAGTCACCCAGGTGTCCCAGTATTGTTTTGTTTCTACCAGTGTCCATTTCCCTTTCTTTTACTATTTTGAAAAAAATCCTAGAGGTGATTCTGTTTCATCTGTAGTAGAGTATGAATTCTAAAAGATAAGGACTCCGTTAAAAAAAAAAAAAGTACCTAAAAACTGAAATTTCTTACAACCAAATAATCCAGTCAGTGTTCACATTTTGAGCTGTCTCAGATGTTCTAATTGTATATTTTTTGCAGTTTGTTTGAATCAGAATCCAAATAAGGTTTAAATATTGCAGTGTGATTGATACATTTCTTAAAACTCCATCAATCTACAAGTTAAATCTCATTTTTAAAAAAGATTTTATCTTTTTATTTGACGAGAGACATGGTAAGAGAGGGAACACAAGCAGGGACAGAGGGAGAGGGAGAAGCAGGCTTCCCACCAAGCAGGGACCCCGATGTAGGGGTTGATCCCAGGACCCTGGGATCATGACCTGAGCTGAAAGCAGATGCTTAAGGACTGAGCCACCCAGGTGCCCTTCTATTTTGTTTCTACCACTTGAAATTTATTTATTGAAGAAACCACATCATTTGTCCTGTACAATTTGAAATATTCTGGCTTCTGTTGCTTGCTTTTCCATGGTTTACTTGCTATTTATTATTGTCCTGTAACTTGGGTCTAGAAGCTTCCTCAGATTTAGTTTGATTTTTGGGGGGTATAATTACTTCCTAGCTGGTGGTAGAGATTATGCTTTTCTGATAGAAAAATAAAAAGGTGAGATTCATATTTTTAAGATGATCTATCTGGAAGCAGTGTGCAGAATGGATTGGTGGAGAAGGAAATGGATGGAGAGATCCCAATTAGAGGTTAGGCTCAAACAGTGCAGGATGGAAAGGGGAGATGAGGGCAGGGATGCCAAAAAGCAACAGGTCAGAGATTAAAGATTTTAAAAGAAGAGTGAATTTTCAAAAACCTTTTAACGTTGACTCTACCAAACGGAGAGCCGTAAGTCAGGGTGGAGTTTTGTATCTGGTTGTTGGGGATTAGGTTCGGGAAGATGGTACTTTGTGCCTGTTACATTTGAGGTATTGGCACAATATCCCTGTAGAATTGTGTTACCCCCGGGGGGACTAAGATTGAGTACAGGGGAAAGTTTAGGGAAGGAGACAAATTTAGGGATCACCCATCTGCCTGGGGATTAACGGCCAAAGCAGGAAAATGGACCAGTTCAGAGACTCAGGAGTGTAAAAGCGAAGCTAGTGCCTGGCGCTTTCCTTATGTAGTTTGTCGGCTCGGTTAGCTCTCCACAGTTGTCACAAGCAGCATATTCCACGGTCCCCAGAGACTGGAGTTTCTTTCAGGGATGCCACATCTTGCCTTCCTTCTGCTTCTGCATTTTTTCATAGTGTGCGGGTGCTAGGAGGGCAGATTGTTGAGCAGGACCCGCGTGCTGTTGAGGCCAGGGCTGGTAGCTTTCCCAGGCTGGAGAGTCCCTCGGGGGTGTGGATGGACAGCTAGCAGAGCGAATAAAACTTGTGCTAACAGGTCCTGAAGTGAGCCTGGAAGGAAGTGAAGATGCACAGTGAGCTGGGCAAAAAGCTTATTTGGCCAGCCCTAAGGAAAAGACTTTGGAGTTGAGGCGACTTGACGTTTCCTTCCGTTGTGATCCCTGTATGTGTGAGCCTGTCTGACACGATGACTGAGAACTGGGTAGTTGAGGGCGGGCACCAACAGTCCTCTGGTATCCTCTCCTGTTTCTTTTGTCTTACATCCATCAGAATTCCGGGGAATGGGGTTAATGGGAAGGCACAAAAATTATAGATCGTCCTAAAGAAGTCCTTTCTTACTCAAAGTATCTTAAGAAAATGTGTTATTCCGATGTCTGTTTTAAAACTTTTTAAGAGCATCGTATTTACCCATCTGTGTTTTATGCGTGTATTACCTAGTTGTAGAAGGATGGGCAGAATAAATTTTTGCTGTCAAATATCTGTCGGTCATACAGTGAGGCGCTGAAAAAGATAATGGGTGCTTCATCAGGGGAATTTTCTTACAAGTCCCTTACATTTTTTTTTGATCCTTTATAAGATTATATATCAAATTTTATAGCATTCAAGGCTACAGTTACTATTTTTTCATAGTTTTGGGCTTCCCGGAAGTATTTGTTGGTATTGCCAAGGAGTTGTCACATTGGTGTATGAACCTTTTCGGTTTCACTCCCTACAAGTTTTGAAGGATTTTGCGAATGTAAAGTGAACAATGACAACAAAACCCACCACTTCAGATCAGATTCCATCTCAGGAAAACCAAGGGCTGCCGCCAAGCACACTACAGCAGCTGACGAAAGCTCAGCACGAAATAGCCGGTCTCACGGGGGTGATGAGTGACAGCACGCTAGAGATGTGTTAGCAACGTGATATGGCAATGAAAAAGGCCAGCTCTATTTTTGGCTGTGCTGCACAGAACCGCATCTCCGCACAGAGCTGGGGCCGACCGTCCCTGCTTCCCTGGGTCTGGTGAGGTGGCATCCCAGATGCTCTGTTGGACACATGTGCCCCGGAATGACAGACCGATGGGTGCAGGTCCCAAGCAGAGCATCTGCAGTGATGAAGGGCTTCAGAGAAGAACTGGTGTGTTTAGCAGTGAGCACAAAAGTAAAGAGACGGGAGCCTTTTTGGAGATCAGATGAAGAGATATCGTTGTTTTAAAGTCTCAGCAGAGTTCTGAATCCTCAGTAGTTAGCACTGCTTTAGTAGAGAGCACGTTGGAGGGGTTCCCCAAGCTGTTTCAGAGATAGCTGCAAAGTGAAAGGAAGTTCTTGTTTATTGTCAACTGTGTTTTTATCGAGGGGCAATAAATCAGGCAGTGCCTGGTATTCTTGAAAAAAGGAATATAAACTAATAACCAATCGTGTAGCCCAGGTGCTTTTGATTGGAAATACAAATGCAAAAGGTAAACTTGGCAAGGTGAGACTTTACAGTTTTTAAAAATTCAAATAAGAAGGGCAATTGTTTACTTTCCACACCAGTTGGAGTGAGCGCAGCAGAAAGGAATTATAAACGCAAACGAAACCGAACATCAGGAAATCCTTCCACGGTGAGAACTGTTGGTCTACGGGAAGGTCCCCTAGGAGAATGGGGATGAATTTCCTTGGGCATTTGATCCTGACGGAATTGAATGTGTATCACTAGGGAAATAGACTGAATATCCCGGCAGGCTTTCTCATTTCTTCTCTGACTCTGGGTCCTTGCTGATGATCTGTTCACCCGCTGTGATTAGAAATACCATCTCTTGTTTTTCCCCATGCAGGCACATTTTCGATGCTCTGCTGATTGGCATAGGGTATGGGGGAGATTCACTGCCCTGAGGTTGACCCAGTTTTATAGAATCACTCCTCTGGGATGCAACACAGGTAGGGTCACTAGGGTCCCTCATTGAAGGCAGATGAACTTGGTCGAGGGGGCTGGTGTGAGAGTGTCAAGGTGTTCTTCCGAGATTCCTAATAATCCAATAGGGTTGCAAGCTGGCCTCCCTGGGCTATTTTGGGAATGGGAGAGCAGTAGGCATGAATGCCAGTTCAGCTCCCCCCGCCCTCCACCCTGCCCAGGTTTTACTGTAAAGAAAAAGGATACCTGGCAGCTCGATGACCACAGATTCGTCCTTTGTCCTGTAGATGTGTGATAATTTTATTTAAAAAACATTTTTTTAAAAGATTTTATTTATTTGAGAGGGAGAGTGAATGCATGTGAGAGAAAACATGAGCGGTGGGGAGGAGCAGAGGGAGAGGCAGACTCCCTGCTGAGCTGGGAGCCTGATGCGGGGCTCGATCCCAGGACCCCGGGGTCAAGACCTGAACTGAAGGCAGATGCTTAACCGGCCGAGTCACCCAGGCTCCCCAAAATGTGGTAATTTTAAGTTCTTACACGCGAGAGAGCTCTTGAAGAACAGCGTGGCTCCTTGTGCTGTGGCGTTGATGGGTGTGCCGGGCTTTGTCTGCAGCAGCATTGTTGGCTCATCAAAGTAAATTGAAAAATACTAACGAAATATTGGGTCATTACAAATGGTCTGCTTCCCTGTAACGAACTGGTCTGTTGGATAAGATTATTTTCTTAGCTTGGCATTCAGGTGCCTCCACAATTAGGATGAGCCTTCTCTTCCATGTTTGGTTTTACTCTTTTCCTGTAGACATGCTCTGGTTAAATTAGTCTGTCTGTCTTTCAAGTTGGATTCTGTCCTTTCTCGTACTAGTATCTCTGCCTGCATGCCTGGATACCTTCTTTCCTGTGCTCCAGTCAGCTCTGTCTTATCCATGAAGCGCCCATGATTTCCTTTCCAGAACTTGTTGAGCTTCTTGTTTTTACTACTCTTTTGGCATATCTCACAGGTACTGCTTTTCCTCTACCGAATCCACATCTTTCCTTCTCAGGCACGTAAGAGTCCTCTGGAGGACCATTTGTCCCAGTGTTTTTGCACTTGCAGGTTTTAATTCTTTTTTCAGCTCCTATTTTGAGAGAAGGGACATTGTTTATTAATCGTTGTCTCCCCCCACTGCCCCTCTGCCCCACCCCAGAATTTGGTACACCTTAAGTGTGTCAAATATGTACCTAATATTTCTTGAGTGAGTGAGTGGTTGATACCCAGTAGATAATGATTGACTTCAGATTGAATTTTAAGTGCCTTGTAAATAGGATGAACTTCGTAGATTTAAAAATGATGTAGCAGAGGAATCATAAAACTGAAGATTTGCTATGTTCCCAGGAGAGCATTTCACCTCTTCCTCTTAAACTGGATGGTAGTTCAGTCATTTCCAGGTTTCTGCTGGCCAGGCCGCTTAGCTCAGGCTTCCAGATAAGGGGCATGAATAATGTTGGCAAGAGAAACCGTTAATAATGGAGATGACCACAGTATCGTTCCTAGCTAACCTGGGCTCGCTCATTGGCGTCATTTCTAGTGCGGGTGTGACAACACATTTGGAAGAATGGTGACAAATTTGATAATAGGTTAAGTCAAAATGAGACTATCCGAAATTGTCCTTAGTTCTTTGGGGGGAAAAAAGGAGGGATTTTACATTTTGATTTTTCATTTCCATTTTCTTATCCTTATTAAAGTTTCCCTGCGTATCTTGCTGTAAATGAACTGGACTTGCTATAAATCAAATCCACTTCTTTCTGTGATGTCTTTTGTGTGTAATTACCTTCTTTTAAGTGTTAAGTCTTTCTTTAGAATCATCCGGGCTTGTATTATATAATTCTTTTGAGTAAATGCCATTTAATCAGAGCATGCATTTCACCTGAGGGGCAGCTGCAAGCGAGTGGCGTGGAGATGTTCCCTCTGAGCATGGTTTCTGAAGTGTACGGTGGTCTTCTGGGAGATGAGGTTCTATAGAAATGTAAGGTTTTTATTACAACTCCCTACTATGCAGAAAGAACCATGCTAATAACATCATTGATGATTCTTTTGCATAATCAAAGAATTAAGCAAAAAAGTCATATTAATTTTCAGCTCCATTAGAGATGCAAGGATCAAAAAAAGATGTTTGCCAAATGGGAAGGGACCAAACTGGTGGAAAAAAGAAATTTTAATTTCAAGCTTCAAGAGCATGTTACAAATGTAGCATTAAAAAAAGATCCTACCCAAAGTGCCTCACAGTGGCCTTTTTAAAGACAAGCAGAGTTATGGGGTGTGGGTGAGAGGGACTACAAGAATATGAAATTAAAATTGCTGTAATTTAGTCAGTTTATCGTAGTAAATTACTTCAGAGAGCCTCAATTTGAAGATGTCCAGCTAGTCTATGGTAATTAGTGTAATTTTGTCCTGGTCACCAAGTCTTTATATTATTGCTAGTCAAATAGCAGTACTTTTGCCTCTTTTTTTTTTTTTTTAAAACCTGGTAGTGATTGAGATGATGATAAATCCATTTACTTGTGGGAGGGTAAAGGTGAACGTCCTAGGGCAAAATAGGGGCACTTCAAGGGTTCAGTTTAAAGAAAGTTGGCATTTTTAATATTAAAAAAAATCTTACAATTTTTCTGTACCTACACGGAAACTCCATTCCAGTATGTGGTGGTGTTCATCTTCTGGGGTCATTAATCAGAGGACTAGAGGGGTGGGAAAATGTATGCCATGGAGAGCAGAGGCCTTGTCTTGAAATCAAAACCCCGGAGGCAACCAGGAGAGCTTGGCAGATCCCTCCTTTTCTAGCTCTATAATGCTCTTGATTTTCTGTCTCCTCTTACCTCCATTCATGACCAACTGGGTTCCCACAGGGTATGAGCAGTTCCCGGTGTTTAAAGGGCAAGTGAACAGGATCCCAGAACTGTGGTGGTTCGGAATGCGCTGAGATTGCCCATGTTCAGGCCCCATGTGACTCTGAAGGCAGTGAGTTTTACTGCTCAAGTAAAAAAAAAAAAAAAAAAAAAAAAAAATGAAAAAATTATACACACACACAGTATTTAGGAAGGAAAAAGCCATCTGTTCATTCTGCCTGCATTTCTGTGGGGATTTAATATGACCCGAATTGCTTGGAATTTTACGGAATAAACCTGCACTAATATTTTATGAAAAAGAGTGCCAGGGGGTATAGGGGCACCCCAGCTTTCGCTTTAGGGCCTGGTTAGCTCAGTTCAGCCAATGCTGTCATTTTTTTCTTTGTTGCATGTGTGCACGGCCAACAGGTTTTGTTTTGTTTTGTTGTTTTTTTTTTTTTAAATGTTAGCCTTTTCTGACTCCTTCTAGAAGAAGTTCGTTCCTTTGTCTTAGCATGAAAAGTTCTCAGGGTGGACAGGGACATCAGGAATGACTTTAGACAGACCGGTGGTTATGGTGTGGTCCCCAGACTAGCATCATCAGTCACTTGCGAACCAATTAGAAGTACAAATTCTAGGGCTTGGTCTCAGATACACTGACTGAGAAACTCCAGCAGGATGGAGTTCTGTGATCTGTGTTTGAACAAGCCCTCTTGGCGATTCCGACGTGCAGGAGAACCGTGGAATTTTAGACACTAAGGTGTAGCAAGGAAGTACTGGTGTTACTTCAAGAAACTTAAGCACTCATACTCACTTAAGCTAATGACTGTGACCCAGGCCAAGCCTTATATATATATATATATATATTTTTTTTCCATTGCTCACAACATTTCAGAGAGCTTGAAGTTATTATTCCCAAGCTCCCATGAGGACTGTGTCCTCATGATTGGTAAACAGTAGTAGAGTCAGGCTTTGGATCCTGGTCTGATGTCTGTGTTTATTGCCTTAACTACTGTTCAATAGGGAGATTTTAAAAAGAATGATTGAAGTGACTACTGTAGTGACTTCTTCCCCCCCAGAGATTTTATTTATTTATTTTAGAGCAAGAGCGTGTGTGTGGTGGGGAGGAGCCGGGGGTGGAGGGGTGACGGGATGGACAAGTAGACTCTGCACTGAGCACGGAGCCTGGCTTGGGGCTCGATCTGATGACCCTGAGATCACAACCTAAGCCGAAGTGAAGTTAGATGCTCCCCAGGCTCTGCTGTAGTGACTTACGTTAGGGAGGCACCCAAGAGGTTCCACAGCAAGTTGGGTGCCAAGAACAGCCCAGGGTGTAAACCTAGAACCCTGTTCTAGCACACTGCTGCCTTTATTTCCTTGTATTCATTTAGTTAGCCTAAAATCTCCCTGGAAAACATGCCCCTCCTGGGATCGTCGATTCCTTGGATGACTCGCTTCCCAGTATAGTGAGCCACACCCTTTTACAGCAAGGCTTTCACTTCGAAACTGGGAAAATTAGTATAGTGGAGTGACTTTTTCAAGGTCGTCATCGCTTTCCCATTGGAAAAGCTGTAGTTTGCTTCTGTTTACGTGAGTGTTGCAGGACTGAAACTTCATTGCCGATCTTTCAAAAGACAAGGAAATACAAACTAACTGAGACGTGAGGTTCACTTTTGTGTGTGTTTTGGTGGAGGAGTCCGTTTGCAAACCAGAGTATTCGTCTGACTTGCCGCTCTGCTGTTTGTCACAACCATCACGGCTTCATCCATCTCAAGCCTTGATTCCTAACGACCTCTGAGCCAGCCAGGATCTATCACAGACAGAGCCAGGCTTACCTAAGCCTGGATATACCCTCTGCTGTTGTTTGTCCCACCCTACCCCCATTCACCCGTCACCTAACGTCACCTAAAGTCGCAGGCTCTGCAGGTGAATTAATAGCTCTTGATCTGTTAGCACTGAGGGCGTCTTCTTTTTTATCTCTAAACTAATACTGTGTCATCTCCCAGCAGACGCTCAATAATTTCAAAAAGAATTAATATTTTGATCCTTATCTTGCCATCTTTTCCTATTACTGTCACGCCTGTCCTCTATTACTCCATTTATCTTTCAGTATTCATAATTCTCCTTTCTCTTACCTCGGAGCTGTTGTGCTTGCCATTCCCCTAGGGCAGATACCCCATCCTCTTTTTTTGTCTAAACCTAATCTCTCCATTAGAAATTAAAACATTTAAAAATTACGGCAAACATTTACCGAGTGTTTACCACATGCCACTGTGCTTAAACTTAGTACTTCACTTACATAATTCCACTGAATCCCCACATTGATGATGCCGTTACTCTTAGTGTTAGGTGACAAAAGCAAGTTTTAAAGAAGTCTAGTGACTTGCTTGCCTCACTATTAAGTGGTGAGATCAAGATTCGCACTCTGCTTTGTCTAATTCCAGTTGGACACATGACCGCTGTGATGTATTGTCTCCATTGTTTTTCAGAGTTTATCTAAACCTTGATGGCTTTGTCTGCTCCTCTTCATTATGGTATTTTGCTCATATATTAAGCTTCAGGTGCTTGTTGCCATTGGAGAAAGAAAAAAAATGTGTAGAGACTAGTAGGCAGGCTCTCCAGGCCAGAACTTGTGCACATAAAGTCTCGAGAATCTTCCAGTGGAGGGACCTGAGTATCACACGTAGGAAGCCATCATGGGCTACGGCCTCCCGGCCAACAATTTGTTTCACGTTTGTCAGACTGTCTTGTTACTCGAGTTCATACGTAAGCTTGGGTGCCATTTTCAGTAAATTACCACGTAGGGACAAGGAGAAGGGTGTATACATGGCTCTGGGAGGAAGTAGGGCTGTATCCGCATTTTCCTAGTGGAAGCAGCTCCTTTCAACCCAGGATCTTAGTGGCTTGGTACACTCCCATGTTAACCCTTTTCTGTGGTTCACACTTGCTCTCTGCATTTGCTTTGGTCCGTCATGTTGAGCTTCTGGTGTAGCCTACAGCAGAGTGGGGCCTGATCTTCATTTTGCTTAAATTTCCTCTCCAGACATTCCCTGGTAACCCCCGCTTTCTTCAAGCAAGGTTTATTTACCTCAGGGGCCCAAAGTCGAGCAAGACCACTGACTTCTTCTTGTCCTCCTTTGTTTATGTCATTGTGTTTCACATTCTCAGAGGTGTGAGCACCAGAGAGCTGGGTATCTTTACTCCTTCAGTGTGAGCCTAACTTGGTGGCCTGCCTTGCATTTTCTCTAAATGGAATTGCATTTATTTCAGAGGGTGACCTGTGGCTTAATTAGTATCTCTAAACTGATTAGAGAATGTAAAGCGGTATTTAAGTGCTTATTTTTTAATTACACTTATAAAGGTTAAAATATTGATAACTCAACCATCATTACCATCATTGGTTAGAATATGTATACCATTTACATTTCCAAAGTGCTTTACTCATGTAAATTAGCTGGTCCTCCTGGCATTTCTGTAAATTATCTTGGTATTAGCCTGTGAAATGTTGACATTTTTAGTTTAGAGTTACTATTTTTATTTCAGCCAAACCATACCTTGTTAGAAGGGTGAAAGTGATGAATAGCATTTAGAGCCTGTAAAGGTAAACATTTGTAACACCCTTGAAGGTAAGTAGGGCTTGGAACTACCAGGACAGCTGCCAGCCTGGTAGGTGAGAATGGATTTTTTCTTTGTACAGATTGTGGATTTAAGTTTTTCTCTCTCCCACCCCCTCACTTTCTCCACCTGCTTATTTTGCCTTTTTCATGCAGATGAGAATGTGTACACATCACAGGAGTGTATTTTTCACACATTTTCACAAACTAAATATACGCAAATCATCGACACCCAACTCAAGAGATAATACACCAGTGGGATCTCTGAAGCCCGCCTTCTCTTGTCATTATGTTCATTTGAGGGCAAGAGTCTGTCTTACAGACGAGTACAGCTAGCATTATGGGCGTAACAAGTTTCATGCTGAGATGTTTCATTTATGAATGTCGTCTTTCTGCATCTCAGAAATTTTGTCTCCCCCGTTGATAGTAGTACCTAAAACTCACAGAAGAGATACACACTTCATGAACACTGTAGACAAAATGCAGTGTTGGACCTCGCAGAAATGAGACGTTGGGCCCTTTTAGGGAGGCTTCACGTGGAAGTGGGATTAGAGCTGGGTGGAGAGCTTGGAGAAGAAGATTGAGTTATGAGAAGGGAAAAGGGAGGGTGGGAGTGGCTCGTATTCCCAGCAGGGAGATTAGATACTTTGCATGGGCCCTGTTGTGGTGACAAGTAGTAGCCCACTTTGTTTGGAGGAAAGGAGCCCTGTATAGGTGTAGTCACCCCTCAAATTTGTGAGGAAAGTAGGGGCCAGGTTTTTGAGGCTTTTGAATGTCAACGAAGGTTTCAGAGTAAACTGACACTTAACGGATTCCTTTCTATCTTAGGCATGGTGCTCGGTGTTTTTATATACATTTAGAGTTTGTACTCAAGTCACTCGGGGCTCTGGAGGCAGAGGGTAGTGGCACTAAAGACATCTGAGCAGCCTGGAGAGAACCGGAGAGACTTGGAGGCAGGAAAACCAGTTTAGAAGGCCACTGTGGTTGATCTGACCTGAGATGATGAGACCTCGGATTAGGCTGGGTTCTAAAAGGTGTAAATTCAGCTACTTGAAGACCCTGGACCTAGACTTAAGCAGACTTAAGTAGAGACTTAAGATTTTCTTGATTATCTTATTACATGTAATCCAATAGAACAGTTAGCAGGTGATAAGAGTATTTAGCTGGTAGATATTTATTAGTCACCTACTATAGGGCATCTCTATACCAGGTTTGATGCGTTGCTCACTCCGCCCCTCTGCTCACTTGGCACTGGTTAATTTGGGGGTAACCATTTAGTAAGTGGCTTCCTAATATTTGTAGATAACCAGCCACTTAGGAGTCACCCTGTGGCTGGAGGTAGTGTGCTATAATGCTCTCCCCTCCATTTTCTTCTTAGGAATTTTTGCTTTTCTTTTTTTAAGCAGCATGTTAATGTCAGGTCATTGAATCTGCCTTACAGTTTATCTTTTTTTCTTTCTCATTCCATTATTTTAGGAACCAAAGCCAGATTTCTTTGAGGAATTATTTTTGACCTCTTCTCTCAGTTTTAGTGCTCGTTGACCGTAACAACTATCTAAAATTTGTCTGGAGCCCTCCTTCCATCCCATCATGCTTCTGAGAGATCCTCTTCCCCTGTTTTTGTGTTACATGGTGGGTTAATAAACTAGATAATGGGAAGGTGAATATCGAGACAGGTGGTGTATGTTGATGGGTAGATGAGTGGGTACTATGGAAAGCCGTGATGGAGAAAAAGGAAAGATGCGGGGAATGAAATGTATACATACGGTGAAAATAGACACAGAAAGTGAAAAGATGCGAGACCTCGGAGTGGCGGCACGAGGAGCTGTCTGTAGCCATAGGATTGTAATTGACATCAGGTTCTGAAACTCATTACCAAGTTGTGCAGGAAGCAGTGAAAGTTACAAAAATGTCTTTCAAGTGTTCTTTCAACCACCTGAAAGAGTTGGGTGATTTTTAATATTATTCTGGGCGTGCCTAAGTTATAGTCACCACTCGTTACAGTATTGTTCATTGCTGCCATAGTGCACACGTCTTTTTATGTGCGTTCTGAAAAGATTGAGCCTCTTTGTAGTGGCTTTTGTATTAATACTGAGACAAATTTAGGGAGCTGTCTTCTCTCATCTTCAGTCCATTAACTTCCCAGTGATCTTAGTTGTCTTAAAATTTGGTCTTTCGTAACATGGTTAGTTTTATGTTCTTTAATAATTAGAGGATAAATGATCAGTCTTTTCATTGGAAATTTTTTAAAGATAACTGAATATATTAAATAAAATATACAGTGACATTTGCATGACTTCCTTTTTTTGGTCTAAATTTTGACATAAGTTTAGCTTCTTCAACTTTTTCATCTATTTCTGAATACTTTTTAATAGGTGTGTTGTTTATTTTCAAGCTAGAATATTAATTACCCCTTTTAAGGCAAATTGCTATCCAAAACACATTAACTGTGCCTTCACTGGGAACCGTGGTAACACATTTTCACCTGACAAAAGGGGGCGGCCAGAAAATTAGCTAATGAAATAGTTGCCCTAGACTGGTATGTAATTAAGGTCTTTGCAAAGCCCTTTGGGAAACCAGAAAATCCAGGATGAGTTATTGGTATGGGAGTTACCTATTGCTCTACTAAATAAAGTGGAAATGAATTTTTTCTCTAGAAAGTATTTAAAACAAGTCATAATTATATTAGTTTTGCCTAAACATTGTAGTGTATGGAATACGGGAATTACTTAGGTTACGTTCTGACTCGTGCCAGTTGCCACGAAGTACCGGTGTGTACTGCTGTGTATGTTGCAGAATTTGAAGGCTGTTGTTGAGTTACTCCTTCATTCAGCTGTGGGGGCGGCAATGCTGTCATATTCATTTGACCTTTAGGGAGGTGAGTTGTGGTCAGGTCCCCTTATTCAGGGTTTCTCACACTTAAACATGAATATGAATTACTTGTTTTGAAAATGCAGACTTTTATTCGGTAGTTGTAGATGGGGCTTAGATAGTTCGCATTTCCGGCAAGTTCTCAGGTGATGCCAAACCACTTGTACCACACTTTGAATAGCAAGACTCTAACACTTACGAGAACAAGAGAAGAAATGTCTTTACTTGCGGGATGGAACACAAATGTGTACACACACACACACACACACAGCCACCCACCCACCCAATCCTTTAGCATTTCTAACCTTGAGAGGTTGGGATTTTTAAAGGGCTGTGATCTCTACTCTCGTCCTTCAGTACCCTTTCCCCCTAGTTACTGTAAGCCTACCATATTTGTGGAAAGACTCCTGGCTGGGCAACACATTTGACCCAGAATGGAAGTTCTGAACTCTGTGGGTTGTCATTGTTAGCAGAAAAGAATTTGGCCTATTAGAGTGGTTGGCCACTAGAGTGATGCCAACGGTATTTATTGGGTCCTGCTTTACTATCTTTTGATGCACATAATTTTAAAGTTTTCAAGAAGTCAGTTTGTCTGCTGTTTTGCTGCTTCTGCTTTTGGTGTCATACTCAGGAAATTCAAGGGCATGAAACCCTTGCCCTGTGTTTTTGTCTAAGGGTTCTGTATATTTAGGTCATACATTTTGGTCTTTAATCTATTTTTATTTTTTTATATGATGTTAGGTAAGGGTCCAACTTTATTTATTTATTTATTTATTTTGCATGTGGATATCTTGGTTCCCCTGCACCATTTGTGAAAAAGTCTCACAGCTGTATTCTTAGTGCCTGGCACATAAAAGTGTTTATTGAATAAGATACTCAATTAAAAAAAAAAATTGTAAGTACTATCTTTCCTTTGCCGAAGGCAGAACTTATAGTGCTTTTGAGGCGATGGAAAATTTATATTAAAATCATACCACATTGATTTAGTAGTAAAGTTTTGATGGTGTATATAAAACAAATTTCACTAAGATAAAATTTGTAATTTTATGTTAGTATATAGTCAGTGATCCATATTATATATGAAGTAGAAGGGAAAAGATCTGGAATAATCATCCTAAAACCAATAATAAATATTTGAGTAGAGATAGGTTGTGGAAATTGTTAAAAAGTAAGGTTATTTTTCCTTTTTTGTTTTTTTTCTATTCAGATTATGGTCAAATAATGTAAGTATTACCAATAGATACTGGTAGTATAACTTCTTGTTTTCTGAATGTGATTTTTTTTTTTTTTTTTTTTTTTGGCCTTTCGAGGCAAATGTGCCACCTAACGGAGGTGATGGGATTATTATTTAGTGCTAGCAAGAGAATGAAATTCTACCCACTCACCTACCAATCCATTCGCATCACTTAGCATATATTTGAGTCTACTATGGGCAAGACGCTGGGGTTGCCAGCAAGATGGATATGATCTTAAAGATAAAATTTGTCTGTAATTTACAAAAACATCTCAAGCATGAGTCTGCGTTGGCATTCTCAGTGTAGTCACTGATACATAATGATACAGTGCTTGCAGAGGTCTTCCCCTGCCTCCCCTCCTTTTATTTCTGCATCACAGATGAAGAAACTAAGACAGAGAGTCATTTACACAAAGTCACATGGTGAGCCAGGAGAAAGTAAACTTGAATTCAGGATAGACTGATTCCAGATCCCATGACATTTTCTTTAACCATCTGTTCTTCATGGGCTGTTGTGGAGTACTTCACAGAACCCCAACAAATTTTCAAGATTGTGGATTGAAAAATACTTACAAAAAATTACTGCATGTGTTCCAGTGCTTAGAATTTGTGAGCATTATGGATTAATACAACCGAACTTGTGTACATTATACTACCTATTGAGTTTCTATTGCTTTAAAACATTAAAATCATAGTTTTTTCCCTGAATGGTTTTCTAAGGTTGTATTTTTAATTTTATTGTAAAGGGTAGTATTTTTTAAAAATTTCTTTTGACTCTTTGTCTTTGCCTCTTGTAATTTCTTTGCTATATTGGTAAAATATAAAAGATTAAGTTCTCATATGTAGCTGGAACTTTAGAGAAAGACTATATTCCTGGAATTCTAACATGTAAGTAAAATGTAGTTCTCATAGTTCACTTTAGTTTATATCTGCTTATACAGAATGTATTTAGGCAATAGTCATTTTATTGACTATCAATTCATAAAAATGAATGTAACTGGTTTTATTAAATATACTGTGCTTGATGAATGTAAAACGGTATTATAACACTGAACTTGGACAGAGAGTGACAGGAAACAGTTTGTTGCTGATGGTGTGAATGTCCCAGAATGTATGAAGTGAGCTTCATGTTCTTTATTAGGATGGCTACTCTTTGCCCTCATTTGGGGATTGATTACTCTTGGATTTGACAAAGACCCTATCTGTAAGTAAACCTTAATAAGGTTCCTCTAGCTGTCTTCTTGACTAGGCCTTGACCTTGGGTTTCTGTGTTTGTTCTTTACTGGGTTCAGTTTTAGCAATAATCCTCAATCAGTTTAGGGAGAATCTCCTACCCTTTGGTTTTTGATCACTGTTGATAATTGATCCAAATTTGTCATCCTCAAGGACTTGACCTCTGTTTAGCAAGGATTCTCCTACCCTTGGTGTTTCCTTCTAGTACTTTTTCGTCCATCAACACCCCTCACTCTCCTTGTCATCTATAAATCCCCAACCTGTCTTGGCTGTATTCAGAGTTGAGCTCTATTTCTCTCCCCTGTTGCAGTAAATCTATTGCAGTAGACTTGAATGAAGTCTCCCTTACCATTTTAACAGGCATCAGAATGCCTTTCTCTCTTTTGAAAAGATTGATTTATTTGAGAGAGATAGCACACATGTGCATGAGAGGGAAGGGGCAGAGTGAAAGAGAGAATCTTAAGCAGACTCCTTGCTGCGCATAGAGCCCGCTGTGGGGCTCCATCTTGCAACCCTGAGATCATGATGGGAGCCAAAATCAGGAGTCAGATAGTTAACTGACCAAGGTACCCAGGTGTCCCAGAATGATTTTCTCTTTAACAGATTCACAACAGCAAAAGCAATTCAAGTAATCAAGTCTGCAATTGGATATAAAGGTTAAAGTCACTGTGCCTTAACATTAAAGGAAGGGGATATTGGCCATATTAAAATATAAAATATTTGAAAATTAAACTGTGAAAGGATACCAGACTGCAGCAAGACAAGATGTTTGTAAGATGAAGTCTCCAACTAACTGAAAATGGTTGCTATAAATTACTAAAGTTAGAGCAGTTTCAACAAAATTTTGATAGTGCCAGAATTACCACTCTGGAGCATTTTTACTTGGTTGATGCAGAGATTCTTTTTAAAGTGAAACTAGAACAAGCACAGAAAGTAGAATCCAGGTTTGAAGTGGTCTGTCTTGAATACCTAGATTTGTAAATGTATCCTTGGTCTCATTTAATTTTATTGTCTTCGCAACGATTATGCCAAACCGAGATCATTGCTCATTTGCATTTGCTCAGATGAGAAATCGGAGGCTAACAATGATCAAATAATTTGAGGGTCAGCCAGAAGTTAAACCCAAACCTGTCTCCAAACCCAGTAGAATGATGATGATGATGATGATGAAGGTGTTGAGGGAGGTGCTATTGGCGGCGCTGATGCAGGTGATGATGGCGGCAGTGGTGTTGTGGGCGGTGGTCTCGGGGGAGAGGATCCAGGGGGCGTGGTGGCGATGACTAGGTGCTGGTAGTCATGCTGGGGTGGGGTGGAGTTGGCTGCTCCTTTTCCTTAGGATTCCTTCAATCCTGAGCCTTGTGATAATCTCGTTTCCCCTACATTGCAATGCTCTGTCCATGTCTCACTGCATGATTTTGCCAAAGGACATGTTTGCTTGGATTTGAATCTCAATTAGTCTGATGCCAATGTCTGTATATTCCACTGGAATCTTAGGCTGCTGCCTACATTCTTTTCAGTCCATCGTATGTGAATCCTGTGTATTTTCAGGGAGTACTGATGTGGATTCTTGGGGCTGTGGGGCTAGGAGAAGATAATTGAACAGGTATCCATAATTCTTCTCATTTGTTTTTGCATGTTTTAATATTTAATGCTTTATAAGACCAAAGGACGTCTTGAAGCACCACAGGTAGCCTGTGTTATGACCATCTTCTATAAACTTTTCTCTTGGTGGAGCTATCTGGAGTGACTGCCTAAGAAGAGAAGTGTAATCAAAATCAGATAAACTTCTCAGTAGGCTTGATGATGATAAATCATGATCATTTTTACTCATAGGCTGTGCATTGCTCATGAGCAATCGTACAGTAAACGAGCAGATTTATAAACGTTTAGCTAAAATACAATAACAGAATGATCAGGCTTTATTCCCACTTTATTGAGGTTTGGTTTTCCTACTACAAAGCTAACATTTTGATAGTCTAAGAATCCTCGAATTTTGACTGTATTAGGTTTACTCTCTTGATTCAGTCCTCTTACAGAACCTGCATACTGAAATGCAAGTGTAATGCCTGTGCTACACATTGTAGCTAAGCATAGTGCCCCCCCCCCCCCATCTTCCCAAAGCAATCATGTGGAGCATTACCAGCTAGGAGAGGCAGAATGTGCTGGAGGCTAAATTTCTTTGTTGATGTTCCAGATATTTCCAGAAAAGGCCAGAGGAGTTGATTTGCTTTTGTTTCTCTGAGCGTTTACCTTATTAGCTTCTGAGATCACTAGCTCAGAGCAGTGGGCATGACTTTGTTCTATCCTCATCCTGACCCCTGCTCAACCTTTCTTACTGAGCAACATATTAAGAGCTAGTCTTACTCAGATATTTGGCGGGCTGTGATCCTTCAATTAATTCTGTCTTTTGTTTCTATCTATTTTAATTACCCCAGGGATCTGGTGTTCTGAAGAATGTTATATTTAGCCTGTTGGAAGTACTTTGGTCTTCCAGCCTCTGGGTTAGTTAACCTTACCCGGCTAGGGAGGAGAGTTGAATGAACGAACCAGACATTACTGGACCTTATTTGCAGGGAAATCTGCTGTCAGTTAACATTTTAAAAGAATTGTACATTTTTCTTGTTCTTAATTATTATTAATTAGCTTGTGCGTATGATGCTCTTAAGAGAATATTCGGAATTATTAACCTTGTTTAACAAATAAAGGCATGAGGACTAAGCACATGGATTCGCAAGGAGTCTCTTCTCCAGGCTAAGAAATGAAATTATATTTTACCTGGGCTTTGCTGCCTTTTCATTTCCCCCCTACTGCCGGACAGCCCATCCTGCTGAGCCAACACACAGTGCGTGTACTTTTGAAATGGCTTTATGTCCATGAGCACCACACAGTCGACCTGTAGGGATCATAGTCATGTGTCGGGCATGTGTTTCAAGGTAGCTCAGAGTCTCCTTATCAGGACTTACCCATCGTACAGGATATCAGAGGAGGGAGAAAAGGAAGCATTGCATCTGAGAAAAAAGCATTCTGTTAGGGAAATTAAAGTTTTGTGTAGGATAATCAAAAGAATGTTAAGACTGAGGAATGTCTTCTCTGGCAATACATGTGTTCACAATGGTCATATGTGGGCATCTGTCTGCTGTCTTTATTTTGTATTCTGTTTGAATAAGTACATTTAAGGTCTCCAAAAGATGGTACTGAAATTGGTTTGAAATCTACATTAGTGTCAGTAGGTCTAGACCATTTAAATTGTGCTAGGTCACCATCCTTCATCTTACTAAAGCTTAGGACCGCACTGTTGGATGCACCTATGATCTTGAAAGGCTTAATTTACAGATACAGTGATCTTTGGGTCATTTACTTTTCTCTTTTTTGGCTACATATTATAAATTATAAAATATATAAAAATAATTGTTATGGTCAGCCATCTTAAAGATACCTAACTTTTATATCAAAAGGAACTTGGCAAAATAATGTGTTAACCCATCCACTTCTATAAAAAAAAAAAAAAGGGAAGAAGAAGAAGCAGTTAAACTACGCCCTGTCTTATATCTGCACAGTCATTTTTGGGTACAAAGGAAAGGGCCTTAGATAGTTGACTATAGAAGCATTAACCAAATAGAAGGAAGTTGAAGCATCTTCCTACCATCTGTAGATCCTAGGTCTTCCTTGAATTCCTTTACCCACCATAGAGTTGTCTTTAGTAGTCTCTGAAATGTCATTAGAAATAAACTAGAGAGTTCTTATTACATAAAAATATTTAGTCATTTACTCATTATAAAGACATTTCCCTTTTCCTGTGCTTTTTCTGACCTCTGTCAGTACATTTAACACATTCTTACACTTGCAGAATTCTAACTAGATCTTATCACAGATTTTGTATCTGTGGATTTAATATTTTCAGGACTCAGCATCAGCAAAAGTAGAACAATTTCTTGGTCTTTATATTCCATCTAAACACATAATGACCTTCTCAAGAAAGTTGTTTGAATAAAAATCCCGACATAAAATAGCCCAGTGAAGGCATCTCTAAGTACAAATTATAGTGAGATTATGAGAGACTTATTTTCAAGGTCACAAAAGTATGCCAGCCCAGGGAAAGCTCTGTCCCCGTGTCAAGTGGGACGTGATAGTTTATTTGGAACTCACGCAGTGTCATTTATACTGAATTACTTGAATGTATGTTCTCACCTGCTGTCTGTCCTTTTTAAAAGTTATGGGGTAAATCATAACAAAGCAGTTTTTTTCCCCTTGATGTTGAATTGCAAGTGTTTTGTTCCTCTCTAGTGTAGTTTACTTCTAAGTGTGGCCTTTGAAAGGAGGAGGTAGGACTCTAACCGTTTAAGTGGATCATGGACTAATAATAACCTGTCCTTTAGTGACTAGTTTATAAGAGTGTATTGCTTTTGGGGGGTTGTTACTTGAATGCTGGGCCAGCGTTAGTCGTGCTCTGTAGTGGACAATCTAAACTTTAAGCCTTGTAAGAGTGTCTAGAGTACACAGAATTTCTGATTGAAACCTCTTGAGTACTTAAGAATTCAGCTTTTAAAAAAAAGTCTTAAAATTTTATATCCAGTATAGTTAACATGCTGTGTTGTACTAACTTGGGTATACAATACAGTGATTCAACAATTCTTTGCATTACTCAGTGCTCATCAAGATGATCAAGTACAAAATAGATCAAGTACTCTATCTCCTTCACCTACTTCACCCACATCCCCCGCCGCCCCCTCCTCCCTCCCCCACCGCCGCTTCTGGTAACCGTCAGTTTCTTCTCTCCATAGTTAAGAGTCTGTTTTTTGGTTTGTGTGTCTTTTTTGCCTTTGTTTGTTTGTGTCTTAAATTGCACATATGAGTGAAATCATGTAATATTTGTCTTTCTCCAACTGGCTAATTTCACTTAGCATTATCCTCTAGATCCATACATGTTGTTGCAAATGGCCAGATTTCATTCATTTTTATGGCTGAATAATAGTTGTGTGTGTGTGTGTGTGTGTGTGTGTGTGTGTGTGTGTGTGTATCACATGTTCTTTACTCATTCATCTATTGATGGACACTTGGGCTGCTTCCATACAGAATTCAGCTTTTTGGAGGACTAGTATTTGGTGGGTGGGCCTTATTTAGCTGATAAAATGTAGCATACCTGTGGCGGGGGCATTTGGAGGAATAGATATATTTCTGTTTGTATTTGGTTATTTTAATATTTTCATCTTTATTTTGGTAATGATATCCTTTTTAGCGTCTAAGGGTAGCCCAGTTCTGCAACTTCACAATTGTATGTTAATCCCAAGCCAACATGTACAATCAAATATCCTGAGTTAATTAAAACAGAGCCTGGTGATAAGCCTAATTCATATGACCACATCAAGGATGAGATGAGAAAACAGTAACCATCATAAGGAACATTTTCCCGTAAATAATCCCCTGACTCATATTAAAATTTAAGGGGAGAGATAAACTTTGAGGGTTTCTTTTCCCCCCATAAAAATAAAATCCAAGAGTGGTTAATAGTCTTTCTTCTGGCTTTCCCAAAACACTGGTTGATGGCAGACTACCAGGCGGGTGCTCGGTCTCTTTCTTACAGGTGCTGAAGGCATTGTTGGTGCTCAGTACGTGTTTAATAATAACATTATTCAGAGTTGAAATGTGGCTGGTACACCAGGGTTAATGCCAGTGCTCTTAGGAGAAGGGTGATTGGCATTTTAATCAGTGCAAATGTTCAGAACCTTTGTCTAAATGACTGTATTTCCAGCTCTTCAGATTTTCCTGTTCCATGTGGTTCAGCACCAATTCAGAGCGGAGAGCTCCATCTGCCGAAGGCCCCTGTTAGAATGGTTCCTTCTGTCAAGTTCAGTGATTTTCCTTTAGCACAGCTCGTTGAGTTTTCTTCCGATTTATGGGCTCCGGTGGAGGTCATGCTGAAACTGGTAATTTGGTTGTTTTAAAACCAAATTTCTTGTTATTTTGCTCAGTGCTTAACATCTGAAGGAGTTACTAGGGAACATTCTTAACTCATTTAATAGTCTTGTTTTGGTGGGACTTGTAAAATGGCAAAAGTGCCCTTAAGAAAATATTGCTGTAGATAGTCTTTCTAGCTTGAATCCCCTTCCGTGCCCTTTGCATTGGCATTGTGTTGGTAAGACCTTAGACGTCACTGACGTTGGTGTCGGATTGCTGCTTGATTGCAGTTTAGCTATCTTGGCTGGCTTTGGGATACTGTGCAAGTGACCTAATTTTTTTGTTCTTAAAGATTTTGTTTATGTGTGTATGTGTGCTCTCATGTGAGTGAGGAGAGGGGCAGAGGGGGAGAAGGGGAGGGAGAGGGAAAGGGAGAGAATCTTAAGCAGACTCTATGCTGAGTCTGGAACCGACACAGGGCTTGATCTCACAACCTGAGACCATGACCTGAGCCAAAACCATGAGTCGTGTGCTCAACTGACTGAGCCACCTAGGCACCCCAAAAGAGACTTAGTTTTTTATAAACCTCATGGGTCCTTGTGGGCCATGCTTAATGAATTTGGACTTGATTGGAATGGCAGTGGAGTCTTCAAAGAGTTTTGAATAGGGGACCATTCATACTTGCATTGTCGATCGGATCGGAGATTGTGGTGGCCAGGACTCTGGCTATCAGCGCCCTCAGAGATTGCCCAAGGTGCCGATTCTTGGGTTTGTGCATGTTACCCAGTGAAGGAGCGTAAAGATGAGGCCATTTCACAACTCTGAAGGTCCGTTCTAGCCCCATGCTCCCCGTGGTGTCAGCTGATGCTCGTTTCGGGCCTTTACTGTGGCTTGACATTGCCCTCCATCCTGTTTCTCGTCTCTGAAAGGAAGCCGTGGGTGTTGACCCCAAGAGGACTCCTAAACAAGCATCCTGCGTGCCGAACTGTGGCTCAGAGGCTGTTTTCTGAGGACTCCACTTTGGGAGTGTGGAAGACACAGACCAAATTATGGAATTTGGATATTTACTTATAGGTATTAAGGGGTCATTGAGATTATTTGAGCAGAGAAGTAGCCCGCTAAAGCAGTGTGTTAGGATGTTGAATCCAGCGTCCATATGGGTCACATGGAGGGGAGTCTGGAGTAACCACGATGAGAGGATGCATGAAGCAAGAGTCGAGAGGCACTAACGAAATAGGAGAGAGAGAGATGGCACTTCGCCTTCCACCAGCTGTGTGGCCTTGGAAGATTCTTCTCTTTTTGCCTTACGTTTCTGGTCTGTAAAGCAAGGGAATTAATATAGATATCATAAGCCTGTTGAGAGGCTTAAATGAGATAATGTCAGGCACATATTTAGTGTTTAGTAAGTGCTGTTTCCTTGAAATAGGATTATTCACGTAACAGTGTCTGTACTGACACACGTGCGCTCACACACGCCGCACGCCTTCTGCACCCACAGCGGACATTGGGTCTCTTGCTTAAAACCTCTCGGTTTTGTCTTTGACGTGCTTGTTAGTGTAGCAGACAAGAACTTTTGCCCTATCGTGGTACTCCCCTTTCATCTCCTAACCTTTGTGTTCCCACCGTGCGCGCACAGCCGGCTGGAAAATGTCCTGCTCTTCAGGCGTCTTTGCTTGTGGACCAGCTCTTTCCTCTTGCTCATGCGCCCTGTCTCTGCGGCCCACCCGGTAAAGTTCCAGTCAGCCTTCCACGTTCCTGCTCAGATAACCTGTTCCTTAAAAAGAACTGGTGACTTCCTGGTCTGGATGTGGTATACATGTGTTCCTCAGACTCGGCACACCGACTGGCTTTCGCGGTTATGTAGCCATTTTCAGTATAACCGTCCTGGGCCCAGGGCCTGTGGTGTATTTATGTTTGATTTCTTGGTGCCCGGAATGGTGTTTCTGGCTTCTGATGGGCATTCAAAAAATGCTTATTGAAAGTGGGGTGGTGAAGAAGATTCTGTATTGGGCCAGCGACGGTCAAATTCTCAGGATGTCAAGACAACTTGCTTATACCCCCGAGTTGTCACAGAGTCTGGGAATGCTTCACAGTGCTGGGGTGCGGGCCCAGATGACAGGCGGCCTCAGCACTTCCTCTGGCAGAGGTTTGCAAGTCTGCTTTGCTACTGATCATGCATCCCAGAACTTTGGGTTCATGGAAGATCCTAGTACCTTGTCATCTGTACCCTTTGACTCCAAGATGTTTTGGCACTTGATGGGTTCTTGTTGCAAGACGCTTGGCGTTGGAACAAGCCTGTATGCAGTCTCTCTGATGAAGAGTGTCTTTGGACCAGCTTTCTTAGAGAATCCTCCTTTGATTTACCTTGTCTGCTATAGATTTATCAGTTTAGTTCTTCAGAGTTACACATTCTTTCTCCACTTACTGGTCTATTTAGGTAAACTAATTTTTCAACCATAATTGTGAAAATCAGCCTAACTGGTCTCAATAAATATTACAGTTTTCATTAATAGCCTCCAGTATCCTCTAAGTTGAATACAGGATTTTGACTCTAATAGGGAAAGTGATGCTAAAGCAACATAGAAATTGGAAAATTAGAGAGGGAGGTTATACTGGGGAAAAGATACTTATTTTAGCTCAATATCAAAATGACAGTAGGGGTCAAAGATGAAATTGCAAAAAGCTGTAGTAGTTCAAAACTGAAGTTATGAGAGGCAGTATAACTTTTATCCCCAGTTTTTTATTTTTTTTGAAAAATTTAAAGTTCAACAAATATTCAAAGAACAGTACAAGTAAACATTAATAGAACTGTTGCCTCCACTTAAAATTTTGCCAGATTTGTTTAATTTCTGTGTGTATACATATTCTACACAACATGTATATATCCACACACAAAAATATAGAAATATGTGTGTATTTATAACACACATCAAGATACTTTATCCCTAAATATTTTAGCCTATATCGTCTTACAATTAGAGCATTCTTTTACATGGCTGAATTCAGTACTGTCACTATACACTATGTTGATACAATATTATTTAATATGCAGTTCATACTCAAATTTCTCCAGTTATTAAAAAGTATCTTTTAAATTGGACTTTTAAAGATAACTTGGGATCCATGCAAGGATTGTATATTATATTTTTGTTTGTCCTGCCTATTTAATGTTCTTTAATGGAATAGTCCTTTTACCTTTTTTGTTTTTGATAATTTTTTTTAAAGATTTTATTTACTTATTTGACAGACAGAGATCACAAGTAGGCAGAGAGAGGCAGAGAGAGAGGAGGAAGCAGGCTCCCTGCTGAGCAGAGAGCCTGATGCAGGGCTTGATCCCAGGACCCTGGGATCATGACCTGAGCCGAAGGCAGAGGCTTAACCTACTGAGTCACCCAGGCGCCACTGTTTTTGATAATTTTGAAGATTCCAGACCAGTTGTCTTGCAAGACTCTCCGACATCTGGATCTATCTCATTCGTTCCTCCCGATTAGATTCAGTTTGGCGAGCTGTGGCATTAATACCCCACAGGAGGTGTTGTGTGCTTTCCATTTTCATGTCAGGAAGTCTGTATCGCCTTGTTCTATTATTGGCGATGCTGGGTTTGATCACTTGATTAAAATATTTCCTCCAACTCTTTTCATTGTGAAGGGACAGATCTCCTGTATCATAAGCAATCTGTAGTGTGATATCTAGAGACCATTTGTTTATCCTCTTTCTTAGCCTTTCACCAGGTAGGTCTCGCATCCCGTTTTGATTCTAGTCTGAATCAGTGATTATCTCGGTGATTATAAAATAGCTAATACAGATTTGAAAGTAATGTAGGAGTTACTGATTAGTGGGGTCAGAATGGATTTGATAAATGATAAATGGAGTTAGATCTATCTATATGGAAAAAATAAAATTAAATCTCCACTTAACACTACAGAAAACGCTAAGATCCAGATGAGTTATAGGTCTATATGTGGAAAGCAAACTCTAAAATCTTTGTAAGAGAACACACAGTGCGGTTTTCCATGACATTGTGATAGGGGAAAATTCCTTAAGACATAAAAATTATAAGCACTGGCAGAAAAGACTGACATTTTGGAATACATTAACATAAAAATCTTCAGTATAACAAAAGGCATTAAAAAGAAAATGAAAAGGCAGACCACAGACTCGGAGTACATACTTGCAACTCTTCTAAATGATTAAAGGTAAGTATGCAGAGTTTGGAAAAAGTCCTACAGATCAGTAAGAAAAAAACCAAACTACTCCGTAGAAAACAGGCAAAGGATATGACTAGGCACTTCACAGAGGAAGAAGGCTGAATGGCCACTTATGATGAAAGATGCTCAGCATCACTAATAATCAGGGAAATGAAAAGTAAAACCCCGGGGAGATTCCATTTTAAACCTATTGATTGGCGAAACCTAATCAGCTTGCTAACACCAAGTGTTGGCAAGGATGAGAAGAAACCGGAACTCCTGCATATAACCGATGGGAGTCAGTTCTCTAATATTTTTAGCAGGCAATCTGGAAGTACCTGGTACAGTTGAAGATGTACATATTCTGCAACTCAGCCATTCTCCTTTTAGGTGTTAGCCTAAAAAATTGTCACTCACGTCAAAGGAACATGAGCAAGGATGTTCTTGCTAGCACCACTTCTAATAGAAAAAAAAAAAAAGTAGGGGTGCTGATCAAAGTAGTGAACACTCACTACATTGTCCCCCCAGCCCCACGTCCCATGAACTGGAGCAGTTAAAATAAACTGGTTCTCCACAGGGATGAATCTCAGAAATGTAGTGCTGAATCAATAAGCTGTAAAAGAGTATATAGTCTATGTACTGAGATATATGCAGTGTATATAATAGAGTTATAATGTAATGTTTACCAAGTTTTATATGTGTAAAAAACCCTGCTTTATTGAAGTGTAATTCACATATCACACAATTAGCCTATTCGAAGTAGGCAATTCAGTGGATTTCAGAATATTCAGAGTTGGGCATCTGTAGCCTCAGTCAATTTTAGAACATTTTCATTATCCCTTGAAGGAACCCTTAGCTGCTCTACCCCATCCCCAAGTCTCTCATCCTCTCCAGGCCTAGGCAACCATTAATCTACTTTCTGTCTCCCTATATTTGGCTATTTTGGATGTTTTGTGTAAATGAAATTACATTGTGTGTGCTTCTGTGTGACTAGTTGCTTTCAGATAGATGATGTTTTCAGTGTTGATACGTGATGTAGCTGTATCAGTCCTTCCTTTATTATTGCCAGATAATTTTCCATTGTGTGAATATACCATGTTTGATTTATCCATTCATCAATTGGTGGACATTTGGATTATTTCTACTTTCTGCGTAATATAAATAATGCTGCTGTGGATTTTAGTGTACAAGTTTTTGTGTGAACATTTGTGTTCATTTTTGGAGGGTGTATACATTGGAGTGGAATTGCTGGGTTATATGGTAACCGTGTATATATAGTTCAACTATGTTGGAACCACCAAACTGTTTTCTAAAGTGACTATATCCTTTTACAGTCTGACTAAGAGCAGAGCGTATGGTGAGTTCAGTTCCTCCTTGTCCTTATTGGCCTTTTTATTTTAAACATCTAGTGGGTGTGATAAAATAAAAATATCTTTTTATTTTAAACATTTTAGTGGGTGTGAACAGGTGTCTCCTTGTGGTTTTGATTGGAGTTTCCCTGATGATTAATGATGTTGATTGTTTTTTCCTGTGTGTGTGTGTGTGTCTGTGTGTGTGTGTATAAAATGTGTATTTAAAGCATGCAGGCTAATAGTATGTCCCGTTTCATATTATATATGTATAATCAAAGTATTAAAATGGGAAGAGATGGGAGAGTGTGCTTGAGCTGTATTTGTATCATTTTACTTCTTAAAAAATAAAGGCATGACACAAGTAAGGCAAAATACTAACATTTGTTAAATCATGGCGGTAGAAAGATAGTTGTTCACTACATTGTTTTCTATTTTTTTGTGTGTATACATGTAAAAACAAAATACATAGAGAAAGAAGCGGGGGGTAGAGAGAAAGGCAGCTATCCCAAAATGATTGTGGATGTGGTGAGAGTGGAAAATTTTTCTATGGAAGGATTAAAAAAAAAATCTCGGAAATGCTTTGGTGCATGCTTCCATTTTGGTGAGATACGAGAAGTAAAATTTGGTCCACACGAGTAAGTTGAAGAATCATTTATTGGTACAAACACAAGTTAGTGTTGTCAGCATTGTCACGTGTGTCAGAGAGGGAGAGAGTATAGTCTTGTTAAACAAAAAACAGTTTTTAATTTAGTAATCAGCTCATTCATATCCTCCAAGGATGGAGTTGTGATTTTTAGAAGTAAGATTTAAATTGTAGGAGGTAAGCCATAGATGGTGTGTGAAAAAATTAAACACATTCAAAAGGTCAGTGAGTTGAAGAGGAGAAATAGGGCAATAGCTTTAAAAAAAATTATTTTTTTTTAAGATTTTATTTATTTATTTGACAGACAGAGATCACAAGTAGGCAGAGAGGCAGGCAGAGAGAGAGGAGGAAGCAGGCTCCCTGCAGAGCAGAGAGTCTGATGCGGGGCTCGATCCCAGGATTCTGGGATCATGACCTGGGCCGAAAGCAGAGGCTTTAACCCACTGAGCCACCCAGGCGCCCCAGGGCAATAGCTTTAAAGGAAAGATGGATCGAAGCACTTAATTTAGCCTTGTGCATTGAACTCGGTATAGTACTAGACCATCATCCATGGGAACAGGTTGGGAGTTTCTAACTGGCATCACAGCAACAGTGTTCTGATTTAGAAACAAGAGGGACTACTTTATTCATATCTTCTCTCCTTCCTCCCTTGTTAGAAGCTTTGTATTATTTGCGTATATGGCTGTTTCTCTTTCTAACTCTTAAGATCCTTTGAGTGAAGGCGTAGTGGGTGATTTATTCATCTTTGTACCACTGCCAACCACAGTACTTTGCATATAGTAGAGGCATAAATAATGTATCTTAATTTTAAAAGGAACAATTTTATTTAGCATGGAGAGACCTTATGGGAAAGCCGTCAAAAAGTTGGAGTGATTGAATGATAACAATATGTACAAAGTGTGTGCAAAATACCTAACTCAGGGTCAGTAAATGTTATTAGTCCTTCATCGCTCCTCCCTTCCCAGGTATCTGGGAGGATATAATGGAGGAAAATAATTTCAGAAGTCACAGACCGGATGGCAGGGTTAGATTTTGTGAAGGAGGGTTGGAGGGAGGCGGGGTAAGCCAGTGTTGGAGCAGAGAAGGATGACGGGCTGTGTGGCCCGGGCCCTGTGTGTGGTGAAGGTCCTGCGGTGTTGGAGGTGACAACGTAAGGTTATTACAGAGAATGAAGAGCATTTGCAATACCTTTGTATGGGCGAAGAAATAAAAGGCAGATGACTGAGTGCATTGTCTGGAAACCCTGAGAGCTCACTTGAATTTAGATAGTGTGAATGGTGAGGTCTATGTGAATATTTGGTTTTTATGCTTTGGAAGCTGGGATCGAAGAAAAGCACACAAAACGTGCAGTATAAAGGAAGGGATTCACAGTGCTGCCAACGAAAGATTTGGTGGAGACATCATAATTTCCCTTTCAATGTTTGAACAGTTCCCATATGGGTAAGTAATTCTTTTAATTCTATTTTATGAGTGGACAGAACTCAGGCTAAGTAACTGGAAGTAAGACAGACTTCTGCTGAGTAAAAGAACCAATACTGGAGCTGTCTAATATGGAATACAGTGTTTCCAGAGATAGGGAGTCTCCTATCAGGGGAAGGATTCAAAGAGGGGGTGGGATGTGGAGATGGAAGGTCTAACTGCATGACTTTCTACCTCTTAGGGTTTTAAAAGGTTTTTATGATCACAAGGTTGGTGGGGTAAGAAAATGTAGTTTCTAGTAAAGAGCAGAAAAAACCGTAATGACTGTGAGTCCAAGCTAGATTGGATATCATTTATGGGCAGAAAAGAGCCAAAGATTGAAGACAAGTGGGAATTCCTGGGCCATAGTTATCTCCTTTTTTCTGCCTCTTCACTCTTGACATTAACAGTATGATCCCATCCGTCCTAGCTGCCATTGCTTGCAGGAATTCTCAGCCACTCCGTCTCATCAGTACCTTTGGGCTCCATGTAGTTTTACCTTCATTTAAAATTTCATTTTAGAGTGAATAACTATCATTAACTTCTTTGAAATAAAAACTAAGGATTTTTAAATTTGATTGTGCAGTGAAACATGAACTTTTTAATAATACACTTAAAGTTTTTGCATGGGTTTCTTTTTACTGGCATCAGTTGGTAGGTGAATTTTTTATTTTGAGTTCAGGCCATATTTTTTGTTTTTAGTGGAGGAAGTGGGGAAGGAATAAAGGGAGAAGGAGAAAGAAAATCTTTTTTTTTCTCTTGATTTTTTTTTAATTTATTTTTTATTAACATACAATGTATTATTAGCCCCAGGGGTACAGGTCTGTGAATTGCCAGGTTTACACACTTCAGAACACTCACCATAGCACATACCTTCCCCAATGTCCATAACCCAACCTCCCTCTCCCTACCTGCCCAGCCCCCTCGACACGAAACCCTCAGTCTGTTTTGTGAGATTAAGAGTCTCTTATGGTTTGTCTCCCTCCTGATCCCATCTTTTGAGAAAGAGAATCTTTTTTTTTGTTTGTTTTAAGACTTTATTTATTTGACAGAGAGAGACACGGTAAGAGAGGGAACACAAGCAGGGTGAGTGAGAGAGGGAGAAACAGGCTTCCCTCGGAGCACGGAGCCTAATGTGGGGATTGATCCCAGGACCCTGGGATCACGACCTGAGCTGAAGGCGACGCTTAATGACTGAGCCACCCAGGCGCCTGAGAAAGAGAATCTTAAGCAGACTCCACACGCAGCATGGGGCTCCATCTCACAACCCTGAGATCCTGACGTGAGCCAAAATCAAGAGTTGGACATTTAACCAACGGAACCACCCAGGTGATTAACTCTTAACAACTGTAAGGCCATACTGTTAACAACTGAATGTTTTTTCTGTTTTGCTGGAAAGTGGTTTCTACATAATTGTTTTCTATTTTTCTCCCCCCCTTATCCCCTCGTAGTCATAGAAAGAACATAGTAGTTTTATCAGTTTCACCCGTCTTGTGGAGAAAATGCCCTCCAACATATCACCAAGTCCAGGATAAGGGACAACGATTAGTACAGAATTCATGTATTGGTTTCTTTCTCGGCTCAATGCTTCGCATGTATAAGCTGTACTCTGTGATCTTGTAGGATCCCAAACTCAACCTTTTTTTGGGGGGGTTGGGGGTGGGTATGGTCCATTAGTGCCCAGGAATTTTGCCACTGATTTACCATGGTAGCTCTTGCTTCATCTGTGTGTGAAAGGAATGGAAAAATAGCTGGGATCATGAAGTTGGCCAGTTATCTCTTGCTAAGGTTGTGTGTTGGTTCCTAGAGAACACTGAATAATCAGTCTCTTGCTTTCGTGTCCCACTGCTAAGATACTACTCAATTAAAGTCACAGCATTCATGGAAAACAATGTGTTAGAAATCACTAAGAATGTCTGAAGTATGCATAGATTGGGGATGTGCTGGTGAGAAATTAAAAAAAAATGGGTCAGCACATTGATTCTGTTGGGGTGAGGGTAGGAGCACAGTCTTCAAGGGACCAGAACAAAATCTCTGGAAAAACCTTTTTTGAATAGACATGACCTGCCTTCTAAGGTTCTGCTGTAGCTGTCACTCCCTGGATTCCTTCTCTCTCTCTCTATATATATATTTTTTAACCTGTTTGGAATCATTGTGTATACCATTACCTATAACTGCTTTTGACATTATCATAAATGTTGTCGGATATAAGGTGAACTGAGAACAGTCGTGCTGGTGAATGTCCTCTGGGACTGAGAGGCCATTGTAATTGATTGGCCAGCTGTTTTATAGCAACTTTTATGTAGGATATAGGATTCGATAAAAGCTCTCATACATGATAAGGTTTTAGAATTTACATGAAAAAAAGAAAAATGGATATTTATGGGAAAATATTGTAAGGACAACTGATATTTTCAATGTTAGGAAAAGGTCATCTTTGGCTGTGCATGGAAGTGATTAAGTGGTTCAGTGTGATCTTCCCGCTATGAGTGAATTCAAGGAAGGTAGTAGAGCCCATTCCTCTGAATATCGGTGTTATTTCAGGTCGCAGGGTGTCTCTGTAGAGGTAGAGAGGGGAGAGCAGAGAAATGATTTCAAGAAAATAACAAGGTGGTTTCAATTTGAGGGACATCCAATGAATCATCTGGTGAGAATGTTGGTGATTATGGACTAACAGTACCGGTGGCAGGTGAGCTGATGTCTGGTCCATAGGATGGGGAGAAGGTCAAGGAAGGAAAGGAAGCTCCGGGTGGGGAACAGATTAAGGGCTTCTTCACAGATGCAAGTGTGAAATTCTCCAACTCCAACTTAGCACTCATCATTGAGAGAATTAAGAAGTGATCTCTGAGAACCGACAGTAAAGAAATTTACCACCTGATGGTGGTGTTTTGATGTGAAGCTGATTTTAAAAGGAAAAATCAGCCTCTCAGTGAAGTGAGAGACCAGGAAGGTAGCGGTGACATGAAGAGAGCCAGCCCTCAAGTATTTATTGAATCCTGTCCTGGGAGCCACGGAGTGTAATACTTCGTATTATGAGGAGACTGTATTTTGATGGGGACAAGGGCAACTTGAAAGGTGAGCCCAAACAGAAGGCAGCCCACGTCGGTGTCCGATGAGTAGCAGTGCTGTTCGAAGTGGGGAGGCCCAGAGCTCAGGCCCCAGTCTAGACCTGCTCTCTCAGTTTTTGTGGTTGCCTTATAAATTGCCACAGACTTAGTGACTAAAAGCAGCCCGCGTATTTATTGTCACAGTTTCTGTGGGTCCAGCGTTTGGACAGCTCAGCTGGTTCCTCTTCATCGGGGTTTCTCACCATGCTGCAGGAGAGGTCCTTCAGCCTACCTCTGAGGTTTGACTGAAGAGAATTTGCTTCTAGGCTTCCTTGATTATTGTCCACATTCATTTCCTTGCGGCCCCAGGATTCCTGGTAGCTTGCTGCTTCAAAGCCAGCTAACTGTGGAGACTAACAGGGAGGGTAGTGGGGAGAGAGGAAGATAGTTTACTAGTAAGACAGTCTTATAGAACATAATGTGACATCCCTTCTTCTTTGCTATATTCTGCAAGTCACAGGCCCAGGGGGAGGGAATTACACAAAAGTATGGATACCAGGAAGTGGGGATCATGAGGGCCATCTTGAAGTCTGTCTGTGGCACTTACTAAATCATTATCTATATCTTAACTATGTTCCCCAGGTGACTGCATGGTAAGAAACAGTGTAGTAGATGATAGATGCCAAAAGAGTTTCATGGCGGGAGAAGAAAGTTCTTTGGGCTTGGCTTAGTCAAGTAAACTGTTTTATGACTCGAAAATGATCTATGTAAAGACTTATTCACATCAGAGAATTTGTTGTATCTCCTGTTGCCCGCACTAACAACCCCGTCCCCCACCTCCAATAAAGCGTCGTGTTTTCCACTTTTGTGTTGCTGTCGGACACTTCTTTGAGAGTTTGTGAGCTCCTGATTTTGACTTTTTGAAAAAGTGTTGTTCTTTTTCACCATTCGATTTGGATGGTGGGAGTTGGTGGGAAGTACTGGACGTGGGTTATTATCCCTGTCCTAGTAGCTGAGAAATCGTGGGGTGGTCCTTGAACTATATCCTCAACTCCTGTTTTCTTGTGAGTTCTAGCATCCCCCTCTTGCAGGGCTGTGCTGTGACCTAAAGAATGTGACAGTTGTTGGCAACCCGTAAAGCCTTCTCTCACGTTGCAGTGGACTTCTGTTGTAGGTGCCTGATGCACGGAGCTCTCCTCTTCCCACAGAAATGGGCACCTAAAAGTCATGATGGTCCTGCCCATCTGGTCACAGTCTGTCAGAGCAGGGATGGATGCCTGAACCAAACAGGGCCACACAGATTCCCCATCTTGGAATTTAGAATTTGGGACCAGAAGATGACAGTTCATGGGGCACCTGGGTGGCTCAGTCAGTTGAGCGTCCAACTCTTTATTTTGGCTCAGGTCATGATCTCAGGGTCATGAGATCGAGCCCCGCATCGGGCTCCATGCTTATCGAGGAGTCTGCTTGAGAGTCTCTCTCCCTTTGTCCACCGCCCCTGCTCATGTGTGTACACATGTGCTTTCTCTCTCTCAAATTAATAAAATCTTAAAAAAAAAAAAAAAGGCTGCCTGGCCTTGCTGATCTAATGTGAGGAGACTAGAAGCCAAGGAAGCCTTAGCGTAGCTATCTTCTGTTATGTGGAGTAAAGAGAAAGCTTGTCACAGAGGGTAGAGGGATTTAGACCTGCAGAGAGAATTAGCATAATGGAGAGAGAGGCCTCACTGTGAGGGATCTTGTCTGCTTTCCATTTCCCTATTGCTTTTCTTAGTTCTGGCTATATTTTTGCCTTTGAGTTGTGTAATAGACCTCTAAATTCATAAATTAACCTCCCTTTTTAATTTAAGCTATTTTGAGTTTTCTGTTACTTTCAACTAGAGAGCTGAAATGAAGGCCAGTGAATATGGTACTTAAAATTTCTTTTTAATCCTTACCAAACTTCTTACTCCTTTTTCTCCCCTACATAGTTTGTTTTTCGGGCCAGTTATATTCTTTACTGAGGTGTTTTTTTCTTTTTTTTTTTTTAAAGATGTTTTAGAAATGTGAACTCAAAGAACTATGATCCTTGCCCTCAAGCAATTTTTAATTTACTGAGATAGGCATATAAATGACCACCTATAATATTAGGCAGAAGAAAGAAAAGTAAGTACTATGTGCAACTCCTATAGGTGATCTTTTTTTTTTTTTTTAAGATTTTATTTACATATTTTTGTGTGAGAGAGAGAGAGCTCAAGCCAGTGCTCCTGAGCTGGGGTGTGGTGTGGGGAGGGGGAGGAAGAGGGAGAAGCAGACTCGATGATGAACAGGGAGACCAATGCAGGAGATCCCATTCAGGTCGTGACCTGAGCCCAAGGCAGCAACTTAACCTACAGAGCCACCCAGGTACCTAAGGCAATCTTTCTCTTTTTCTCAGTAGCATTACTTAAAGCCATTTAAACATTTGCTTTTTTTTTTTTTTTAAAGATTTTATTTTATTTATTTATTTGACAGAGAGAAATCACAAGAGAGGCAGGCAGAGAGAGAGAGGAAGGGAAGCAGGCTCTCCGCTGAGCAGAGAGCCCGATGTGGGACTCGATCCCAGGACCCTGAGATCATGACCTGAGCTGAAGGCAGCGGCTTAACCCACTGAGCCACCCAGGTGCCCTAACCATTTGCTTTTTTTAACCCCCCTGCTAAGCCCTTTTGTTCCTCACTTGGTGTAAAGGTCCTGATTGTTGCTTTGGGACCTATCATTTGTGCCTTTTACCTCTGAGCACTGCAAGCAGGCCAGGCCGAATGCCTTCCTTGATCAGAGTAGGCGGAGGGAATTGTAGTAATGTAGGCATGAACTGGAAACAAGGCAAAAACAGAAGCTCTGATGTGAAATTAAAAAAAAAAAAAAAAAAAAAAACTTGCTCAGGGAAACTGTTTGCTTTCCCAAGACGACAAGGTCACCCTTATCTGAGGGTGATTTGAACATTTCTATGTTTAAGGTTACCGTTAGCGTTTCTGTGTTTCCTATAAACTAGCATTGCGTATAAATAGGGCACTTCTGTAGCTTGCATTGTTCACTAAGAGGGACAGTTATTCTAAGAGTTCTGTATTCCCTGTAGCTCACGTTATGTAATGAAAGGGTGCTTAATGTAGCTGGCACTGCATGGTAAAAAGAGCACCTAATATGAGAGTTCTGTGTTTCTGTCCGGGAGCCGGCGGAATTGTAGTCAAACTGTGGAGGACTGATTTTCGAACCATGTTTTCTTAACGTGCAGGTTATATAGGTTACACATTTTACTGTTCTGTGCAGCTTTTTAGAATGACCCAGTTCAGAATGACATTTCAACTTACAGTTGATTGAAATGGGCATTGGTGGAAAATCCCTTGGGGATTTATGGAGCAATTAAAAAAACTAGGAATCTCATTCTTTTTAATAATAGAAAAAAAATCTATAGTTAGAATTTTATAGAAGTATGTGGAGCTTTATCTTACTAAAGAAATTGTGGGAAGTGCTTATTTTTTTTTTTTAAAGAAGAAAAGGACTAATTAGTCTTATTTTGAAAATATCATTGGGGTAAGTAAGAGAATTAATGGAGTAACCCAAGGATGAGCCAAATAATTTTCTTTGAAGTCAGAGTCCTTCTAGAGATTAATTCCAGAATTGTTCTGGAGACTTCATTATACAGAGGAGTGAACCACAGGTAGAATTAATACTGGCTTTAGATATTTTATCCCACCTTTCCTTCTTGCCTTCTTTAAGGCCATGTTTTCCCATAGCTCTCTTTATCTTGCCTTCATATCACTTTGTTCATTTGGGAACTGTGCATGTTAGACACTGGTCACGTTCTCGCCTGTTTTGTTTTATTTTATTTTTAAAAAAATTATTTGAGAAAGAGAGTGAGCGAGAGAGAGCATGAGCAGAGGGAGAAGGAGAGGGAG